>NW_019743147.1:988293-1019512 GCF_002891405.2 Cryptotermes secundus | reverse complement strand
ATTTGTTTAAGGTTCAGAAGGTTAAAGCCGGTTTGTCGTTACACAAACCACACCAAGCTCCGAAGATTTACTCAGGTGATCATGAATCAATTCAATTATGTAGGAGTGACAGAGGTCGTCAGTGTGTGCCAACTGGGATCAGAGCTCATTGACAGTTCTAACAGTCAAGCAAACGGAAATAGAACTATTTCTTCTCTGGAAACAGAACAAACACAGTGACAATTTGCCTAATAGTCTCACCAAGGACACACACTGAGGGTATAACACCTGTTGCTATTGAACAACTTGTGCTCTCAGTAGCATCAATGGAATGTGTTAATTGTATCCTTTCAACCTGAGATAATTGATTACTGTGTGTGTACCAAGTTAACTTGTAAACACTGCTCATGAGAGCAACGATTTTCAAACAGTTTATTTAAACCTTTCTATGCTCAAACTTTTAAAGAAAATAATACCTTCTTTTGTTGGTACGGTACAGTGGTAACTCAAAGTTTTTGTTATCAATACGCTGTAAACAAACATTCCATGAAGTGATTCAGATTCTAGGATGCGACACCGTGTAGTCTGGTAAAATTTCATAGATATTTCGGGGGAACATAGTGCCTCCAAGTTTAGGGTAGAAGAGGCAGCAAAACAAGCGACAACAAAAAACAAACAGCAAGTACACTTTGCATTTTACTGTCGCTTACGTGGTTCAATCTTAGACTTTGAAGATGGAGGCAGTACCTTCCTCCGAAACGTCGGTGAAATATCGGAATACACGGCGTTACCTTCCGGATGATAGTACTTTGTTTCCTGCTTGTTTGGTATAGTCTTCGACGCTGCGGGTGGATGAAGTAAATTCCACCTATCACAGTACACGGAGCCACATCCCAAAACACAGTACCCTTCATAATTACAGCTGTGAGAACCTCAAGTCTCACAACAATTTCGAAATTTCCAGAGGTTTCTTGGCTCATCCAGTCTCCTACACTATCTGTCTATCTATCAATGGCTCCACAGCCCTTTGTTGGATCTCGGCCGCTTTTCGGTTTCTTGATCTTTTACACAGATGGTAGAATTCTTTGGATCAGGGATCAGCCCGTAGCAAGGCCGCTTCCTACACACAGAACAACACTAACATGGAATAAGAGCGCCCAGACATCCATGTTTCTAGTGGGATCTCAGTGTTTGAGCGAGCGAAGACAGTTCATGCCTTAGACCGCGCAGCCGTTGTGATAGACCCTATCTAATACATACCAGGGGATATTTCCGAGGGAATTAAACGGCCAGGAACGCGAAACTGACCACTCATCTCAGTCTCTTGCTGAAGTTCAGAATATGTGGAGCTACACGGCTTTTAGCCTAGTTTCCTAAAGTAAGCTCATGCAATCCCCATCCTGTGTGTCTGTGAATCCCCCCCTATTAGCTCTTGTTACGCATATGATTGCACCCAAATCCATCTCAACGGGGTACTTCATGAATCCTCTCATCAGTCCGTGTGTCTGTATATATATATGCCCCTCTTATTGCCAGACAAAGGCTCAGTAAAGTGTATCCCTCTTTTCGTTGCTAGGTAATAATTCGGAGAAAACGTTCCCGCGGCAACGAAGAATTGTTGGAGGCGTCATTTTCTATGCGGTCCGTGTCTTATCAAAGGAGAGTCTGTGGGTCTGCCTGTGTATCCCCTCATGGTTGCTAGGTAATAATTCGGAGAAAACGTTCCCGCGGCAACGAAGAATTATTGGGGGCGTCATTTGCTATGCGGTCCGTGTCTTATCAAAGGAAAGTAGGTGATTAGTTCTTCCTATAACTTCTTGTTCTTTTAGTTATAGGAGTGTGGTACGGCCGAGTCTTACGGTCCTGAGGTCTCAGATGGGCCCAATGTACCAGCCTCTGATGACGGATCAGTATGGAACAGCGGTGGAATAGTAAATGACAGGGGAAAACCGAAGTTTTCCGCGCTGAATCTGCCATAGCGCCATTTTGTGTACTACAAATAGTACACGGATTATACAGAGATTAAACCCGTGCCCCTGCAGTGAGAATTCGGCGAATAAGCTCATGAGCTATGGAATTCCCCCATGTGACTTTGCGATGTGGTACGTAATTAAGCACAAAGAACATTTCACATCCTTTTCAGTGAATATTTAAATGTATTCACAGTAGGAGATAACAATGCCTGTAAACGAGATATCTCGCATTCAGCACTGGCAGAGTTAACTTAGCAGCTCAGTCAGTGACAAGGTTCGCGGTTATTTCGTCGTAAGTATTATTTATTATTATTATTATTAGAGGGGGTGGGTTTCCCCATGCACCGCGACTAATAGTTTATTGTACGTCCCCTTTTGATATTCTACCAGTCGCCATACCCTACCGGTACTGGTGCTTGCTATCAGACCCGTTCAGCCAACGAGGTCGGCCCTCGGTACCTGATACTTACCCCATCTACCAGAGGCATTGGAAACTATTTGAGCAGGAAACATTTTGCCTAATTTTGCTCAGAGGTCTCCTAGAGACAGGATCTTTTACGTTCCGTAAATCTACGACACGGGACCCACGGCTTAAAGTCCCTCCCGGAGGACTTGTTCCCTAAATTTTTCCGCCCTTAAAAATTCCACGACCTCCGCCGGGTTTGAACCCGTGTACCTTGAGTCATGAGGTGGGAACGTTACCCCTAGACTACGGAGGCCGCTTTCGCCCTAAGTAAAGACAAAGTAGTCCCTGTGCTTAAGTAATTAATCATTACGCCATGCAGACCTATGGGGAAGTGGATGTATAAATCCATGTATTCTTCACCTCTGCACTAGTTGGCAGTGAGTGGTCAGCTTCACGCCCAAGCAGCTTCATCCCCGGTAACCATTGGATAGGACGCTGCGTGGGCCCCAGAACTGGTTTGGACGACGTGGAAAGGAGAAAATCTTACCCTTACTAGGACTCGAAATTCTGCCCCTCGACCGTCCAACCCCTAGCCGCTCGCTATATCGCCCTATCTCGGTCATACTTTCCTCATAAGTGCGAGATTTTTTTGGTCCTACCATGTCCAGATCAAATTCGGGGCCCAAGTAACTGAAAAATTATTCGGTTGAAGCACTGTGTTACAAGGCGGAAGGTTGCGGGTTCGGTTCCCGATGAGGTAATTGGATTTTTCAAATGTCCTAATTCTTCTAGCCGCACTATAGCCTTGGAGTCGACTCAGCCTCTAACAGAAATGAGTACCAGGAATCTTCCTGGGGGGTAAAGGGCAGTAGGCAGATAGAGCTGAAAACCTCACAGCCATCAGTGAGCCGATTGCCTAGAGAAAATGTGGGAGCCTCGACGTCTCACAACCATATGGGCCTCCACGGCCTGTTACAGGGATAGTTTTACCTCACCTTAATTTTACCCAGCCTCCTATTCAAAGGGAAGACATCTTATTCTGTATAACTGAAGTCCTCTGTGGAGACTGGGCTAGGGATCACTTTTACTTGGCAGTTCCTGAAAGAACTGTTATCAATTAAAGTTCTTTAAGTAATGCGGTGTTATCTGGAAGCAGATCTATCAGAGGCTCCTTCTACGTGGTACAGCGGTTCGAGAGCAAATCTGATTCTTCACTTTCATCTACTGATGCTGTTAGCACTGCGTGGAACTGAACGGTTTGGTGTAGTGGTTACGCTCTTATCCCGTATTCAGGAGATCATCGGTTCGAATCACAGATTATTATAACTGAGGCATTAAATGGTTTTCTTCATTCTTTGCAAGCAATGCCTGGATAGTCTCCATTAGGCCACGACAAACATCTACAATATTTATCTGTCGTTATGCCATTCGAAAATATATATTATGATATGATGCCTGAAAGTTGGAATGGTGAAATCAGAGGAGATGTCCACTGCTATGGAACGATTCGGTAAATACCTTCCAGCGGCTGAGAATACGCAAGTAACAATAGAAGAACTCGTTTCTAAGCAACGGATAGGTAAACACAACAACAGGGGTTGTTGGAGACGGTATTTTCTGTTTGGTCCGTGCAAAGTGGTTGTAACGAAGATTGCAGCAGTATTAGAACTGAGGAGTTTGAGAGAGTGAAAACCACTCTGCGAGTGGTAGGAGGCGATGAAAAGAGAAATCTCAAATCTGAGACAATAAAATATGGCAGCGAATCCAAGGGACTCGGACCCGAGAAAGACTATGCTGGCAAGGGCCAGCAGCATGTGCAAAGACAGACCTGTTCTCTTGTTAGAGAGGGCGCCCCACAAAAACAAGACCGTAACTGTCAAACAGTAATAAATATCTGGTTATAAGCCCCAGATGGGGCTCGACACCAAGACTTACTGACTGACTGACCGTCAGTCGCAATGTGGCTTTGACTTTGAACTACAACTGAGTGAAGTCTCCGAAGTTGACAGTTGGCAGAATAATGGAGAAGAAGTGACAAGAGAGGAATTAGATTGTGCAAAGAAAACTCCATGTGTGATTTGAAGTTACAGTGAGACTCTCATAAATCCGTTGCCAGGATATGACAAATGAAGGCTGAGAACCCTAGTGTGTGGGCAGTGGTGAACTGTAAAGTGTGAAGATCAGTGATAGCGCTATAATTAATTATAATTACGAGTTGAATGTATAAGCTGTCAATAAATCCAATCATCCACTATACAAGTCGAGCAAACAACCAAAGGATCCATGCAGATCTACAAATAAACACAGTGCTCAGTGAAACAAAAACTGGAATAACAAATACTTAAGGAAATTATAAAACCACATTAATACACTAGCAGTGAACCTACCGGACAATAGCGAAACTACACATAGACTGAAAAGATACACCGTCCCAACTCTACCAGACAGACCTGAGTAAAACCCCAATACAAGAATTAAAATGATACATAAGTGAACAAAACAACGAGTATATGAGTTACGCCACTGGACATAACTCATTCTCGAGCCAGTACTTATTGAACATATACATTTATTGGAAAGCCTGCAGATAATAATAAATGCGTGAAAAAAATAAATGACGCAGCCTACAACACGTGACAACATTCTAACTACTGACGACATTGTAAAATGGCCGACGAAGATGAATGGGTGGAGTATTACCTACACGCCTCCTATACGTTTAGCGACAGAGACCTTAAGCGATGAGTTTGGCCAACCCTACAGTGTATCGGTGGTCCAGTGATGAGGACGTATGGTTAATCTCCGTCCGCATCTCTTGTATATTATGCTAACACTACCTCCGTTTTGTTATTAGAAAAGGTTGTGGTCCTTCAGTGGAGATTCCAAGATTCGAGCTGCCTCATCCGACGTGACGCATCACATTATTTACCCAGCATGCCCCACACCACGACGTCTTACTGGAGTGCTCAACGCTCGTCAACTCTATGTTCAGAGATATTCGCTCTCCGTAGCTATGTACACTGTCTATTCCTGTTTGAAAAGCTCACGTGACTATTAGCTTATGTTTTCCATTCCGTAATGGCGGGGTGCACTTCTACCCCATGGTTGGACGTCGCGACCCGTTGGGCTCTCTGGCGGCCTAAGGCCCGGGACAGAGACCGGGGGTGGTTCCGCACGAGGCGCGGGTCAAGGGCGCCCCTGGACCCCGGTTAAAGATGCCGGAAGCAGCGTCATCAGCAGCGACTTGAAGCACAGAGCAAATGATGCTCGAGATGGTTCAAGTTCATATAGCAACAGGCGTGACCAGAGTGGTTTGAACGGCTGTTGTACTGCGATGTGGAAAGCAAATGGGAAAACTACCACATTATCACTTTCCCTGGATAGTCTCTTTCCAAAAACAGAGATACCATGTATGCGAGATGTTTCCTCTGGAGACAAAACAAACTGGAGGGGCGGATAGAAGTGACCGGAAGACGAGGAAGAAGACGTAAGAAGATGCTGGATGACCTTGGGGACAGAAGAGGATAATTTCATTTGAAGGAGAAAGCTTGTGATCCCATTAAGTGGAGGGACTGTGGACCTGTCGTCTGACAGATTACTGAAGAATGAATGATGATATTATGGCTAAAATTGAAACTGCAGTGAAGAGTACCGTTTTATGAGATGTACCACTGCATAGTCGGATAGTTTACTGACGTTTCGAGGTGTGGTACTGCCTCCATCTTCATGGTCGAAGATGTGTTAAACAAGAAACAGCCTAAAAGCAATCTCGTACAAGCGAATGATGGATCATTCTTATTATCAAAATACCCGTCAATAATGCAACAATATAAGACATCAAGAATATGTCACTCACTAAAAACGTATTTTAATACTTCATGCTGTTAAAATCATTAAAATGTCAATAGGACACTATAAGTATATTTTATACATTAAAAGTGATTATCAGATTTCTAAAATGTCTCTAGTTTTAGATATATTTGTTGTAGTTTACATATTTCGGCTGCATATGGGCCATCATCAGGTGATTTTTTTTCCAAATCTTACTTGTTCTCGTCGGGTACGCGGTAGCGTAGTTGGTTGAGGGACTATGCTACAAGCCGGAAGGTCGCGGGTTCAAGTTACCATGAGGTTATTGGATTTTTTTCAGTTGACCTAATCCTTCCAGCCGCACTAGGCCCTGGGGTTTACTCAGCCTCAAACAGAAATGAGTACCAGGAATTAAATAAATAATTTTCCTGGGGAGTAAAGCGCGGCCGGGGCGTAAGGCTGACAAACTTACCGCCATCTTTGAGCCGATTGTTTAGATAATGTGGGAGCCTCAACGTCTCACAACCCTATGGGCCTTCATGGCCTAGTACAGGGATAGCTTTACTTTTTTTTACCTGTTCTCGTAAAATGTCACTCCAACTTTTGGAAATAGTGATGTCTTGGTAGGGATATAATGAATACTGTCTCTTAGCTGATTTCACATATACACGGACTTCACACCATTATATCCCAGAAGATGGAACCCTTCACCTCACACGAAATTTTTCTAGAATGCATCTTTCACGTTAACCTGCGACTTGACGTACTTTAAGACCCTAATATCCATCATCAAGTTAGTAGCAAACCATTTCGATCTCAGGTCAGTCCACGTTGGATTTATGGTGAACAATGTGGCACTGGAAAGTGTCTTCTCCGAATGCTTTTTCACTTACACGGACAATTATCATTCCACTAGCTACTCCACATTCAATCATCAATCTATCATCGGCATTATATAGTCTCGATACGGACAGCGGCGTTAAATAAGCAATCAAAGAATGGAAAATGAAAAGAGTAAATACAACGTGGGACTTTACAGTGAAACACAGAAAAAACAAAGACTTCCTTACAAGTACTTCCAGTTATGTACTGTCAAGGCTGTGTGTGGGCATTCTAACAGTCTGTACGGGGGCGGTATGCCGGAAGTCTCGTCTTGTGGACTTCGCACTAGAGAATATTTCTTAATAAACATATAAAAACAGAAGGCTCTCAGAAGTGCAGTCCAATGACGCAGGCGACAGGAGTGTAACAGGAGTGACACGTCTCACGAGGAGTGTCCTTCGATGATTTCAACGTGACACATTTCATGACAGAAACTGTTTCTCAAACGAGGTTCCATGTACCAAGTCTAGGTGTCGTAACCATTAAAAATATTGCGTAGGAAATGCTAATATTAAAACTTAAGTAACTATTTTCGGTGTCTGGTTTTTACGAGTTCGTTAGAAGGCAAAAAAAAAAAAGACTCCTTACGTCAAGCCATGTGTGTCCGCGGCCTAGTATCGTCTCCTAAATACTAGGCTAAATTGTCTTAAAATTTTATTTTGAAGATTTTTATCTTAAATTTGTTGCATTAATCCGATTTTCAGTTATTCTGGTTAATAATAAAACCTCGTTTACGTAAGTCCACCAATGAGCTTTTCCAGATATTCCAGATATCTTTTCGCAGAGGAGATTTTTTTTTTCATTTTGATATAGAGGAATTCCGCCTAAATTTAACGGGAAAATTCGATTACCAGCCACATTGATCCAAAATAGAGCCTAATTTATATTAAGCCATAAACGGACTTTGCCGTGTGCCCCCAAAAACAGATTCGCACATTCTGTTCAAATTCGATATGAGGAGACTTTAGCTAATTTGCATTTTATTGTCTACTTCCAGATAAAAATTCCGTGGCCTGTAGTCCGCAAGCGAACTATACCGACCGAGAGACCGCCACTTGTCGGCGAAGTTAGTACCAACTTTTGCGGATAGACGGTGTCGTGTGGTCAGCGCAACGGATCCCCACGGCCGTTAATCTCGGTTTTACACCGGAGCCGCTATTTGCTTCAGATAGCACCTCAATTATCCTCACGAGGCTGAGTGGACCCCGTTCCAGACCCACTATTTCTCAGAAAATCTGGTAGCGCCGGGAATCCAACCCGGACCTGTGGGTCTGTAGCCAGGAACTCTGACAACTAAATAACAGGGGCGGTCTGCCTACTACCAGACAAGCCTGATAAACTTCAAAGAACTCCGTTGTGGTAGTTTTGTGCACTGCAGTGTGGAGTAAAGGCTTTCCAATCTTGTTATTTATGGATTTGAATTGTCTGGCATGTTGATAGTGCTGATAATAAGTGCAAACGCATGCGCCCTGATAGGTAGACAGCTCGATTCGGAATTTACACCGAAATTCTCTTCTCGGCAAGAGAAGGAATTTGCCTCTTGACCTCAAGGTCCATTGAGCATCGTGAGCTATTTCCTCCTGAATGAAGGGGCCAGAGTGTGAAGCTGATCACTCACTTCCATCTAAAGCTTAGGTTGAGAATGTATGGAGCTATACCTCCATTCTCCCTGTTTATGTAGTCAGAAACAAATTATTATTACTCCGAACAGAATGGTCTAGCGGTAAGGCACTAGAGTGTTATTCGGTATGTACTCGGTTCAAGTCTCAGTCGGGATTCTTAACTATTCTGTTTGAGCATTTTCATGGGGTTACTCAGCCTGTGTAGGCAAATTCCGGGGCAGTACGTAAATTACGTCTTGGCTCTTCCTTCAAAATTCTTCCCAGTTCGTTGTTATATCCGTCATCGTAATATTTGAATTTGTATATTATTGTGACATGACGCGTGAAAGCCGGAATAGCGGAGCCAAAGTAGACGTTAATTGCTAGGAAACTACTCGGTAAACAAGTTCCCGCGGAAATCAACACGCACGCAACAATAGAAGAACTGTCGTTTCTACGCAACGGTGAGGTAAACACGACTCTGTAATAATAGAGAGATAATCTGGAAGCGGTGTTTTCTGTTGGGGCCGACCCGGGGCTCTATAACGAGGATCCAAGGCCAACAGAGACAGAATTGAGGGAGTCTCTTAAGATGGCAGCTGAAGATGATTGAGAAGAGATGCCAATAAAGGAATTAGACTGTGCAAAGAAGACTTCATGTGTGCTGCAGTTACAGTGAGACTGGTATAATTACTGTGTTGAAATCTGTTGCCAGGATAAGACTAGTGAAGACTGAGAACCATAGTGTGTGTGTGTAACGGTGTACTATAAAGTGCACAGATCAGCAATAGCGCTGTAATTAGGTGTAGTTCCGAGTGCTGTGTATAAGCGGTCAATAAATCCGATCATCCAACCCAAACCCCATCTATAGTCACAACCCCTAAGTCTTTACATTATTGCTACAGAAAGCGGTGTAAAAATCCCACAACAGAACCGCCATTACCATACACGTTGAAGTATGAGATGTGTCTGTAATCCTCTTGGGGGACAAGAACCGCAGTCTTGAAAACTTTTCGTTACGTCATACGTTCAGAGAGGGATATTGTAGGCTATAAATAAGTACCATGTCACGTGTATGTATCCGCATGAGTTGGAGAAGTGAGACTTCTTGTTGCAACGCATTCATACCGAATTAAAAATAGAGAATGGGACAACACAGGAGCTCCCCATTCAGCTGTGATGTAAGGAAGGTTCTAGGCTTAATATATTGTTTGCGCAAAGGTTTTTTTAATGCTAGTGGGGTGGGACTAAGGCCCTTGTACTGCGGCCACTTCTGGCCTATTGTACCAGCCCCAGATGATAGTTGAGGGTGATTGTGGAGCAATTGGTTGAATTAAGATTGACAGGGGAAACAGATGTACTCGGAGAAAACCTGCCACAGCTCTATTTTGTCCACCACAAATACCACTTGACCAGACCCCGGGATCGAACCCGGGCTACCGCGGTGGGAAGCCAGCGACTAACCGCTTGAGCTACAGCGCAGCCCCTTGCGCACACAGGGAAAATAATGTAGGGCCTCTAAGGCTAAAAATGCATAAATATTTGCCTCCAAGGAGTGATGTTTTGGCAATGAGTGTATTTTGAATTAACCTTTAACCATTTGAAACCTATAGGTAGAAGGGAGAGATATTTCATTTTGAGGGTGGATGTTAGAAGAAGTACAGGGCATGTACAAAAGAATGGTGCGGTCTCAGAAGTTAAAAAGAAATTTATTTCTCAATTTATATGGGGCACAACATACACCGTCAGAGGCGGTAACTGTCCAAGTTTCTCATGCGTTAATTACAAACCTTCAATATGTGCTCCCTCGGTCACACGACACATCCACACGGTATTCAAACTCATCCCAGACCCGGTGTAGCATGTCCGCTGTAATGGCCTGCAGTGCATGCGCTATCCGATCACGAAGTTCATGGATGGACGTGGGCAATGTTGGTACATAAACGCTGTCTTTAACGAACCCCCAAAGAAAGAAATCGCACGGTGTAAGATTTGGCGAACGGGGTGGCCAAGGGAGAAGGTTGTTGTCTCCATTTGCAGCAGCATGCCCGATCCAGCGCTGTGGAAGAACACATTTGAGAAACACTCCTATATTCCCGTGAAAATGGGGGGAGCTCCGTCCAGCTGTAGAATGTAATCGTCATGATTGGTATTCAGTTGGGGTAACAACCAGCTTTCCAACATCCAAAAATGAGTCACCAGACACAGTTGCTTCAGCGAAGATAAATGGGCCATGCACTTTCTCACAGGACACAGCACAGAAAACGTCGACTTTTGGAGAGTCACGCTGGTGCTCTGTCTGTGTATGTGGTTGCTCGGTTCCCCAGATACGGACATTTGTCTGTTCACCTTGCCACTGACGCGGAATGTGGCTTCATCGGAGAAGATCAGTCTTTCTACGAACTCATCTTCCTCCATTTTCAACTGCATTTTATCACAACAGTCACGCCTTTTCACTTTGTCTGCTGGTTTAAGGGCCTGCACCAATCGCATATTGTACGGTTTAAAACATAGCCGCTTATGCAACGCCTTCCAAACCGTCATTTTTGGCATGCCCAATTCCCTGCTCCTCTACACACTGACTTGCGGGAACTTCGCTGAAACACCTCACGCAATCTTTCAGTCTTGTCATCAAACACACGAGGTCGACCAGGACTCTTGCCTCTACACAAGCATCCAATTCCCACAAACTGTCCGTACCACCTGCTTATGTTATTCTTGCGTGGTGCGTCTTTTTTAAACTGTGCACGAAACTCACGCTGCAGTGCAATCATAGATCTGGACACCTCAAAGCGGAGCACACAGAAAGCCTTCTCCTGCTGCAACGCCATCTTTGAGACTGGCCCTGGGGCCACGCAGTAAGCATGAGAAGCAAACTGCTGGTAGCACATGAGAAACTTGGACAGTTCCCGCTGCTGACGGTGATATTGTGCCCGTGAAAGGTGAGAAATAATTTGAAGAAAGCAGTCTTCTGGGATTTGGCACCGTGTATATGTGGTGTTAACCGACGTTTCGGAGGAACGTATCGCCTCCATCTTCAGGGTAGAAGGAAAAATATAAGAATCCGCAAGCGAAGAGACCGTGAGAACCGGTAAAACCCTGTATCCCCCAAAGTTGGCAATAACTTCGCCGACAAGTGGCGTCGCTCGGTCGGTATAGTTCGCTTGCGGACTACAGGCCACGTAGTTAGTCATTTCTAAATGAGAACGGATAATATTAACTTAGGCCTGATATTACGGGCTATTTTCGACAGCAGCTAGATGAGTACATCCGATCGCCTTTGTAAGGAGTTTGTCCAGTGTTGCAGACTAACTCTTTCTGAAGGTATCATCTGCGCATGAGCACCCCTTCCCTCACCATCACAGACGCGAGAGACATCCAGTTCATTCATTTTCCGAAATGTTATGTTTGAAGCGCGTCTACGAAAAACGCCTAAAGCAACATCCATATGAAACCAAACCTCAAAACTTACAAACAGTAGGATAGTTTAACGGTAATACTCGGCTCTAATCTCGGCCGCGACACTGGCCATCCTGACAGCTGTTTCGTGGGCTTTTACAGTCCCACCAAGCAAACGTCAGGGTAGTACTTCCATTAACCTCGACCAGTTCCTTCCAGATAATTGCCAGTTCATCACCTGCATAACCTAGAGAACGCCGTGAAACAAATCCGCCACAGTATACGAAACATAAATACACTCTGACGAAAAAGTTCAGTTTTTTAAGTGTTACAGCAGGTGGTAACTCTGGCCCTGTGCTTAACTAATTAAGCACTACGCTATGAAGACCTATGGGGGAGCGGATTTGTAGATCTACGCATTCTTGACCTTGACACTATTTGGAGGTAAGTGGTCAGCTTCACGCCCCGACAGTTTTACCCCGGGTACCAATTCGATAAGAAGCTGGGTGGATCCCAGGACCAATCCGGACCGTGGAGACGAGAAAAATCTTACCCTGATCGGGACTCAAACACCGACCCTCTTGGCCATCCATCCCGCATCCCGCAGCCAGTCGCTATACCGACTGAGCTACTCAGGCAGGAATAATTTAAATTACTAGAGCACGAAAAGAAGTGGGAGGGCAGTTGAGTAGACTATATGATGTGTGTTCAGTTTCTCAGTGATTTGTCTCCTTGTGGTCGAGGTGAGGTCCCAGTGGGGGCCCAATTTTGACTGAATCCAGAGGCGTAATGGCAGTACTCAGTGATTCTCGAGATGCAATCCACTGTTTATAACAACACGACCCCTACTGCTACATAAGGAAGCTTGACCTCTCAATTACACTCAAGGGAGAAGCACCTGACAGTACGAACGTACTGCCTGCCTTGTGCTACGGACGCGTTGCAATTACGAATATACGGAAAGCTTCTACATAATGAAAGATGATTGTATGTGGTCTGTTATACGACGCCATCAGCGTCGTCTAGATTCTGGTAGCGTCGCAAAGAGAATCACATATATAAATTAGTGTGAAAAAGTAGAATTATTGATGAATAATGAATTTAAAAGCCGTGGAAGGAGACGATAATCTAAACGGGATACTAGCTCCACATTATCCTGAAGGGACTGAGGAAAATCACCATAAACTTCCGTCAAATTAGCCGGTGTCCCGACCGGGAATAGAACTTAGTACCTCCCTAATACAAGTCTAGGACGTTATCGATAAGCAAGCCTGCTCGGTACAGAGTGAAATAGTCCAACAAACTAATTAATTTCTATTACTGAGGGATTCAATAGTAGGCCTAGAGTAAAGGGTTCCAAACCAACCCACCGAATGTCGCAGTTGAGTGGGTGGCAATCCTGCTTCTTGTTCGGAAGGTTCCGGGTTTAAATCTCGGCCTGGAGACTGGAAATATTAATAGTCTCTCGCGGTATTCCTCAGTCCCTCCAAGCAAATTTTTGGAACAAAGGTAAACGGTAAAGTGGTCCCTGTTCTTAACTGGTTAAGCACTACGCCATGAAGACGCATGTGAAAATGGATCTGTTGATTCGCATTTTGTTGACCTCGGCACTAGCTGAGTGCTCCTAAATAGGAAGCCACCGCTTCCTTCCTTCTAATTTACATTCATTACTTTTCTTTTTTTATTGCTAGTGGGGTGGGACTGAGTCCCTTGTACTGTGGCCACTTCTGGCCTATTGTACCAGCCCCAGATGATAGGTGAGGGTGATTGTGGAGCAGTTGGTGGAATGAAGATTGGCAGGGGAAACCGAAGTACTCGGAGAAAATCTGCCCCAGCGCCACTTTGTCCACCACAAATCCCACTTGACCAGACCCGGGAAGCCAGCGACTAACCGCTTGAGCTATGGCGCGGCCAAACGTATCCTTAGTCTTTGCCGTAATGAGTTCGGGGAAGGAAGCTCTTGCTCAAGAGAGTAATTAGGGCAAAGGTAAAGGTAAAGTCACATTTGTACATTTAGGGTGTACAGGAGAGAGGAGATAAAGCTCCACGTATTCTTAACCTAGACACTAGACGGAAATGAGTGATCAGCAAAATGGACAGGACAAGGCAAGATAAAGAGAAAGGAAGAAAAGGAAAGGAGGAAGAAAGAAATGATTCATTGCGTGATATAATACCTTCATGGCTTGTAACTTAAGGACAGTGCTCATTTTACATGAATGCCCAGTTTTACATGAAATTAATTCAAATGTAAAAGTAAAACTATCCCTGTAACAGGCCGTGAAGGCCCATAAGGTTGTGAGATGTTGAGGCTCCCACATTACCTAGACAATCGGCTCAAAGATGGCGGCAAGGTTGTCAGCCTTACGCGCCGGCCGCGCTCTACTCCCCAAGAAAATTATTTAATTAATTCCCGGTACTCATTTATGTTAGAGGCGGCTGGAAGGATTAGGTCAATTGAAAAAAATCCCATGACCTCATCGGGACTTGAACCCGCGACCTTCCGGCTTGTACCATAGCCCCTCAACCAACTACGTCACCGCGTGCCCCCCTAATTCAACTGTACGAAGTGAAATTTCATAACGAGATAACGCCATTTTTTTATATCAGACTGAATGTTAATAAGCTTAATTGGACCTTAAGATATGTCTCCTGTTCGTGCTGACACACCGCAACGTGAAACTAGTTTCCCATAAAGCTGCTAATAGTAAGTGACTCCCTCTGCAGGCAAAGTGACAGCGCGTGTATACGAACTGTCAGCAGTAATCTGGCAACAAGGACTCTAATTTCCGATCACAGTGGCTGCGCTGTCAAAAGCACGAAATGTCTTCGCACCCACTGGGCTCCAATGCTATTCGAGGTATGGATACACGTCTGTGTTTTCCTGTGTAGGTAGCGGCCTTGTGGCGGGCTTATCCCCCATTCAAGGAGTCCTACAGACTACCTGTAGAAAGGTAAATTTGTCCGTGTTTATATAATTAAGTACTATGCAATGAAGATGTATGGGAGAGTGGAGGTATAGGTCCACCATCTTTGACCTCGGCACTGGATGGAGGTGAATGGTCAGCTTCAAGCACTGGCCGCTTTCCCGAGGGGGATTCGCCCTCGGTACCCATCGGATGGGAGGATGGGTGGGCTCGAGAGCCGGTCTGGACGCTGTGGAGGAAAGAAAAATCTTATTCTTGCAGGGATTGGAACCCCGCATAGCAGTCGCTGTACCCATTGCGCTATCTCAGTTCTACCGATCACCTTTCTGCATAGCAACAGACCAGATGGTCTAATTCTTCTAAGGAGGAAGAGCAAGGAGCTATAACTTGGCGGCGCGAGTGCGGGTTCTGTGGCCACAGTGAAGTCAACGGTAAAAACAGCTTTCAATTTTCCATGCATCGTCCTGGTGTTAACGATTTTATGTCTGTGACTATGAAAACTACTATTTTCTTCTAGGAAGTGACACCGTGTAGTCTGGTAGACGTTTGCCAAACTTTTTGGTGGGATATACTGGCTTAAACTTCAGGTTCGAATAGTAAACTAAACATCTATGCCTACCGCTTGTTGGTCTCTTGTTTTGTTTACTCTTAAGACTCTGAAGATGTGTCACTACATTGCTCCGAAACGTCGGTAAACGTCTATCAGGCTACACTGCGTCACATCCCAGAAGATAGTTCTTTTCGTAGGATATCAAATCCTACATTCATTTTTATCCTTCAAGGATTAAAACCATCAACAATCTGCTCTAAGCTCTGACAGATCCAGATGCAGACAATCATTATATAGCATATTTTATGTTACTCCAAATAATTAACATGTCCTTAAACGTATCCTCGGATACTTACGGTGCCACCCCTGTCACTTCAGCGGAACATAAAGGAACTTAGATTATCAGTTATATCCCACAGAGGATATTTAAGAAGACTGACACGTCGCATCATTAGCAGCCAATCTTCATTCCACCAATTGCTCCACAATCACCCGCACCTATCATCTGGGGCTGGTACAGCAGGCTAGAAGTGGCCGCAGTACAAGGGGCTTAGTCCTACCCCACTTACTTACTCATGGAGCTGAGCCCTTCTGGAGGAGCCGTCAATTCTGCAGCTACTCAAGAATTTCCCAGCATTTTATGGAACCCAAAGGTTCATTACCGTGTTCAAAAGGGCCCTCCACTTGTCCCTATCTTGAGCCAGATTTATCCGATCCATACCATCCCATCTTATCTCTCTAAGATCAATTCTAATATTATCCACCCACCTACGCCTTGGGCTTCCCTGTGGGCTCTTTCCTTCTAGCTTCCCCATCAATATCCCATACGCATTCCTCGTCTCCCCCATTCGTCCTTCTGGACTTGCCCACCTCATCCTCCTTGACTTGATCATTCTAATTATAACAGGAGAAGAGTACAAGTTATGCAGTTTTCACCAACCTCCTGTCACTTCATCTCTCTTCTGCCCAAGTATTCTCCTCAACACTCTATTCTCAAACACCCTCAGTCTATGTTCTTCCCTTGATGTCAGAGACCAAGTTTCACACCCATACAGAAGCACAAGCAAAATTATAGTTTTGTATATTCTAATTTTTATGTTTTTGGACGACAGACGAGAAGACAAAAGGTTCTGGACTGAATGGTAGCAAGCATTACCCGAGTTCAATCGCATCTTAATTTGCTCCTGAATCAGGTTTCGATCTGTTATCGTTGTTCCCAAATATCTGAACTGTGCCACATTTTCAAAACATCTGTTTCCTATCTTTATATCTTGATTTTTCCCTGAATTTTGGTGACAAGACAGTAACATATACTTAGTTTTCTCTGTGTTTACTTCTAGACCAACCTCTTTACTTGCGTCAATTAAAGTTTGTGTGTTTTTCTTTATGGTATCTACATTATCACCCAGTAGATTCATATCATCGGCACGGACCCACCCCCTTTAGCCCAGTCACTTACTTTGTAAGGAAAGTTAGACGTATGATATCATCATATTCTTTCATGTGTACACTCATCTCAATAATAACTGATTGTCTGAATTGCATCTTAAAAAGCTGTCATCGAGCGAATTCAAGTAGCGACAAATTTTATCGTGGCTTATGTTATTTCGCTGTCAGTATCCAGACCAGTGTCCTTCAAAGCTGACAGCGCTTTTCGGTTTTCACCAAACACTCATATCTCTCCCGAAAGTTAAAGCTGCCCTTGTAACAGGCCGTGGGATTCCATAGGGTTGTGAGCCTTCAACATTTTCTACTCATTCGGCTCACAGATGGCGGTGATGTTGTCAGTCTTACGCGTCGGCAGCTCTTTACCTCCCAGGAAGATTTCTGGTACTCGTTTCTGTTATAGGCTGAGTCGATCTCAGGGTCATAGTGCGGCTGGAAGGATTAGGTAAATTGAAAATATCCACCGCATCGGGACTAGAACCTGCGTCCTTCCGGCTTGTAGTACAGTGCCTCAACCAACAACGCTACCGCGTACCCCCCAGTGCCCCCCATATTATCTTTAAATAAATGTAAATCTTTCCACTTGAATTTATATTATTTTTCACGATCAACTACCTTGCGACTACTTACACTCCAAAACAACTAGTTTAAAATTAAAATTTGTAAAATGAAAATGTTACACGACGCTCACTATTGGACGAAGAGAAACGCCGACAATTGTTGAAATTTAATCGTTGTAATTATTTAATATCTTGATTAAAAATTCTGACGGATGCTGAGGGAAGAAATCATTAAATACAGTCAAGAAGAATTACATCAGCCGAATTTGACATTACAAATTGATTTTTTTCTCGTAATTGCACCCCCACTCTCCCGTTTGTAAATCATTCAATTGGAAAATATAGCACACAATGGCAGGATCGCTCATTTATAATGAATCGGAAAGGATTTGGAAGGAAGCAATAGTGGTCTGTGCCAGATACTATCAGGGACAAGAAACGAATCAGAATTGAGGGACTTGCTGTGAGAACGTCAGATCAAGCCGTACATGAGGAGACTCTTGGAGCCGTTGCATGTTCTGTGTTCCCATATGTCTGTCAAATGGGTAAAGATATGAGTCATAAAAGCAAGCATGATGTATTTATGGTTGAACTGAATAATCATTTTGTGCTGTTGGCAATATGACTTCATCTCCCTTTCAGCGACTCGCTGCCCTACATCTGCATTTAAATATTTACATGTTTTCCCTTCAGTTTTGCTTATGTTCTCTTTTAAAATATTTACAAATCATAGATGTCTTCTGCCGTTTCTATCGTATCGTTAACACACAACTATGTAAGCCAATGCATTTCTTCTAAATTTTTTTTTACAGGATCTTTGAGCTGCAACGGGCTTAGAAAAGGTGGGGGCATCACTGCGAGGATATCTGAGGACTCCAAATAACACCCAATTATTCCGTTTTAACAGAAGAGGCATAAGGACACAAACCATATCGGCTAAAGATCTTAGATATTAAACATTAATAAGATTTTAATCCAAATAATTATAAACAACTTTTATATAAAAACGTCTAAGAATGTTTTACGAAATTTGTAATAGTAGTTCAAATAAGATCTAAAAGTTTGTGGTGATGGTATATTACTACAAGTATTATGTTTTGGGGCATTATCCATCGTCTTGTCTATTTTTTAAAAACCGCCCTGTTTCTTTTTTAAAAAATACGTTTCCGAGACTGGATTCTGTCCCCATCCTCAGGTAAAACCTAGTCAGTTGGGTCCAATAGATAGAGCTAGCCCATATCTCCGGACTCGGTCCGGACGGGGGACATTATCCAGCCTCTGAAACGTTGTTTTCTTTAAAAAGAAATAGGTCGGTTTTTAAAAAATAGACAAGACGATGGATAATGCCTCAAAACATAATACTTGTAGTAGTTAAAATGATTACAAATGACTTGGATATAAAAACTTCTAAGAATATATTATGAAATTTGTAACAGTATTTCCTGAACATGTTGATCTTATGTCTTCTGAAGATGGTCAGCTGACCGAAACATGTAAAGGCAATAAATTGAATAAATTGAACCACAATGGACGGGGTCAATAATTATTCTATAATTTAGTTTACTAGTGTGACGGAACAGAATGGAGTTAAGATTTCTACTTGAAACTTACAACAGTGTCATCGTGTGTATGTGTGTGACTATAGTCGCGGTTTTGGATTGGATGTTGGATTTACTGGCCATTTATACACATCACTCGGAACTACAAGCTAGTACTGACAGCGCCACCGTTAATCTCCACACTTTACAAATCACCTCAGCATCACCTAAGCCGTTCCCTGACAACGGCTTCTAACAGTGGATATTCTTCAGCTTCACGCACTGAGGTTCTCTCTTCACAGCCTCCCTAGCAGGACTCATCTCTCAAGTAACAATTAACCGACTGGCGGCCATTTCACACCAACCTCCTAGTCTTCTCTTCACGGGCTGACTTTCAAATTACTCTTTTCTTAACAGCTTCCCACACAGAACTCCACTGGACTGTGTGGGTCACCCTCAGTGGTCTTCAAGTTAAATCCTCGGCACAGACCATAAAGAAAACACCTCCTTTTCCACTGTTGTAGTCCAACTGTTGCAGGTGCCTAGCAACGGGTTGCATAATATCGTTTTCAACAGTAACTGTATTGTTCTAACAGCTGTTGCATAGCAACGGCTGTCGTCTCGTTTGTTTCGAGGTCTTTGCCTAGCAACGGGTCTATACGCCACAATAGCTTATCCGGAGAAATATTACTTAAGGAAGCCCCCCCCCCCCCAGAATATTCTCACTTTGTCGTAGCGCCGAGGCTTGAGAGATCCTCCGATCGGGTCGGGTTATTGGTAACGCTCAAGACCCATATTCGTGAGGTGCTCGGTTCGAATCTCGGTTGGGGCACCTGTTATCGTGACTGAGATTATTCGTTATTTTCCTCAGAGTTCCCAGGAAAATGCCTGGATAATTTCCTGATTAAGCCACGGGTTTCCTTCCAAATCGTTTTCAGTCCATCATTCATTTCACATCCTACCACTTTTGTTCTCCTCTCGCTCTCACTCTGGAGCATGGGACTGAGTTCTCAGTTTCATTGATCGTTTTTGAAGACGGTAGGACTCCTTAGACGGGAGATCAGCTCGTCGCAAGACCTGTACCTAAACACACGTCAACACAAACACAGAATAAACGCATACACAAAGCCAAACATCCATGCCTTGTGCGGGATTCGAACCCACGATCCTGGCTTCGGAGCGAACGAAGATAGTACATGACTTAGACGGCTCGGCTACCGTAACCGGTCAGATCCTACCATTTAACGCTACATAATGTAGCTACTGATAGCCTTATTAGGAGCCAGCATAGCTCAGCCATTATGGTGATGGGCTACACTACAGAAAGGGTACGGAGGCGTGGATCTGACTACTCACCTCCAACTAGTGCCGATGTCAAGAAAACGTGGATCTATACATCCATTTCTCCATACGCCTTCATGGCGTTGTTCTTAGTTGGTTAAGTATAGGGAAAAATTTACCTTTTTAACTCAAACATTCTCAGAATAAATTTTCCCCTTAATGAGATTAATGAAAGTTTCATACCAATAAAAACTTTAGGTAAAATTATGGCTTTTGATATTTTAATCGTTAAGTTTTTAGATATAAAGCCAGAAGACAAGAGGTTTCAATTGGTTCACGTTTCACTTGGAGACCGCAGCTGAGGTCTTGCCCACCCCTGCATGTGCCGATCGCAAGTGCGAGCACCAGTTCCAACTGTCCACATTTTGGTGCCGAGATTTCCCCTTTCAGTCATTCAAATCCACTTGTAAGTTTTCTTTTTACCTTTTCGTTCAACAGCAGTTAGACAGGCTGTCATGAATTGCGCATGTATAGTTCGAGGTCTTGCCGTTTTAAGTGGGGGCGTTTTGGAGTGCGCCAGAGGTTCTTTAGGAGGTTTAATGGAGTGGCGGTTATCTAGTTAAGCGAGGTCACAATTTTGATGCATGAGGTACAAGTAAGGTCTGTTAGATGTGGGGCCATTAACGCAAGCCAATCCTCCATCCAGGTTAAGAATTAACCATTAAATTAAGCTTCACTTTTAGCTCTTGCTTTCTCTTTCAGGAATTTTTATTTAGATTTTAGTCTGACTTCAACGAACAGGTTGGTATAGCGGTAATGCTGTAGACTCGCATTCATGAGGTGCTGGGTTCGAATCTCTATCGGAACACCGGCTATCCTCATTGCCGTTTTATTGGTTTTCCTCAGTCTCTCAAAGGAAGTGCCGGAATAGTACCTCGAATGGACGAAAACGCTTCCTTTCAAATCTCTTCCAATTCTGCAGTCATTATATAATACGAAGTTACCGTATTTACGCATGTATAGGCCGCACATTTTTTGCCAAAAATTCAAGAGGAAAACTGGGGTGCGGCTTATATTCGAAATCATACTTCATTTAAAAAAAATATATATTCATAATTAGTAATACAGGGTGTTCTACTCCTGAAATAATATTCCAAGAAAATTATTTTTTCTATAATTTCTGTCTGAAAATTGTGCTGCGGCCTATACATGCGTAAATACGGTATATACTATATATAATATATACTATATTATAGTTACTGACAACTTCGTAAAGTAAGCCACAAAATATGCTCCTGCTTTTCGTATTTTTTTTAATGAAATATGGTCTTATATTATCTCCATAATTGGATCTTGTGCTCTGCCTAACAATCTATAATGTAAAGATTTTTGTGAAAGTTGGTATGCACATCACGCAAAAAAAAATGTTTCTCTCACCTTTGTATATTTACGAGTAACTGTCAATCAATAATACCAATCTTGCGAACTAGTAGCATGTTTTTGTGAATATGGTAAAGTACATTTGTGGTTCCGTAAAAGGCGGGGAAATTATTAATTATATGAGCGAAATTTTATTTCTTAAGAAGACTCAATAGGCAAATGAAAACAGTTGATATTGTCACATATATGTAATGATTATAGGCGGGGCGTGGATTGGATAATGGATTTATTGACCACTTACGCACACGAATCGGAAGTACAAGTATTTACATCACCACCGCTAATGTCCACTATTTACAAATTACCACAGCACAAACTAAGCTTTTTTCCAGCCTGCTGTGTCTTCAACAGCCATTCCCTGGCAATGGCTTCTAACAGTAGAGATCCTTCAGCTTCACAGCCTCCCGTACAGAACCCAACTATAACTGAATTTCTCCTTTTTTATAACATCTCGGCATGGACCACATATAAAACACGGCTCTTGTATTGCTGCGTCAAACTGTTGCGTTATTAAGAATCTGCTGCCTAGCAATGGGGACGTGTTGCCCAGAAACGGCCGCTGTTTACAGAGTCACCGCATAACAACGAGTGTATAAGCTACAATATGATACGGTACTGGTATCGGTGGAGCTGGATTGCTGAACGGATAATGCTTCGAATTTGTACTCGGGCCATGTTAGGTTCAAATCTCGGCAGGGACGTCGATTAACCTGACTGTGGTTCTTTGTGGTTCTCTTCAGTCCCTCCATGTAAGTGCTGGATTAGTACCCTCAATTAGGGCACCACTACTTCGTTCCCCGTTTTGTTCAGTTCATTACACACTATCATTCATCGTTGCTGGACGCAGAAATGTCTGAGTTCCTGACAAGCGTCGTTAGAAAACAACAAATTATTAAAGATATCTGTACCAGTTGTTGCGGACACAGGACACCAGACGTTTTTAAATCTTCGAACCAACGAAGAAACATAGGAAGAGAGAAAGCAAATCTAAGGAGAGGAAAAGAACACAATAAAATCAACAGTACAAGAGATCCTACAACTCTGAAGAGCATAAAATCCCAAGAGGACATGTGGGCGTAACTTATAACGAGAGAAAAGAAAATAAAATAAGACAAAGACAGACAGAGGTGACGTCATGTACAAGGTACCACAGAAACTCTTTAGAAATCGTAGCAACACCCAAAAAATGCTGCAATGAAATACAGACAGGTCGCAGTGTGCTGGTGACACTTACTGTGCCCCACCCGGTGCTTGTTCAAGATGTGTTCAAGATGCCTTAAAGCAAGGACCTTCCAAATGACGGTACCTGTGTCCATGGCCGATGTAGTCTAAACCCTCTAAGCACAGCGCTGACACCATTTAGCACCTTCTTCTGCGTTAAAAATTTCAACGTTTTGTCCTCATGTGCTTCGTAAAATTCTCAGAATTAACCCTGACCCTTCTCCTAAACAACATTAACCGATTTGGCATGGAGGCGCAGTAGAAACTGAATTTTAAAATAATATTTATATGAATTTGGGAGCCGGGATAGCGTAGTCGGTATAGCGACTGGCTACGGGCTGGATGACCGAGGTAACAGAGTTCGAGTCCAGGTGGGGGCAAGGATTTTTCTTCTCCAATTCGTTCAGACGGGCTCTGGGGTCCACCCAACCTCCGATCCAATGAGTATCGGGGGCTCTTTTCCCGGGGGTAAAGCGGTAGGAGCATGAAGCTTACCAACTAGTGCCGAGGTCAAGAATATATGAATCTATACATCCACTCCCCTATACACCTTCATTGGGTAGTGCTTAATTAGTTAAGCACAGGGACACCTATACCTTACTTTATGCAGGGGCATTGCTGGGCTTATGTAGACATGGTACTGAAACCTCTCTTTCCACAGAAGGGTGGGGGGGTTGTCGTCCTGACATCATTTTCAAGAGTTTTATAACGCCTTGTAGTCCGTTGAAAGATAACCGACGTTTTGAGGTAACATGCAAGAAACCAGCGTGAAAGTGTGTCAAGTAGACTTACTTAACGCTGGTTTCTTGCTTGGATTATTCATTGACACTGAAGCTGGTGGCAAAATTTTTCTCCGAAACGTTGACTCTCAACGGAGTACAAGGTGTTATATGCCAGAAGATAGAACTTCATAACTATTGCTGCGGGAATCTCAAATCGTACAAGAATTATCAACTTTCCTAGTAAAAGGGCTGTCCAATTATCACACCGAATGGATACACTGAGGTATCTTTCTTCGGAAGAATAAAGAGTACTACGTTCTGTGCGTCATGATAGATAGTTACTGATGATTCGAATGAATCTCCTGCCTCCACCTCCACTGTATAAATTAAGCGAATATAAGAAGAAGGAAGACAGGGTTTCGAACTCTGAGCGAACCAATAGGAGCAAGGAGAGGAGAGTAAAGAATAGGGACCTTCTTCAGGGTCGCTTTCCAAATGATTCAGAGGTCAGAGTCCCCAAGATTGATAAGTATTTAATAGATTACACTGGCCACACCCCACACAAGACAAGCTTATTCATTCGGATTTAAGGTTCTCAAGGCGGTCACTATGAAGAATATGATATTCTTACCCTGCTTGCTCTGCATATTGTTAGTTTCTGGTTTGGCTTCGACCCTGAAGATGGAGGAGACATGTTCCACAAAAACAACGGTGGACTTCCACCGGTTTATGTAGGTCATATCAGAAATCTTCATACCGACTATGTTGGTCTACAGGTTTGATTACGGAAGTGATCGGTCTGAATTTCCATCAGGACTGAGGTTTCTCGTGGTATTTCTCAGTCCCACACTTGAATGTTGGGATTGTACCTCGATTGGGCCACGACCAAATCTCTCCAAATCATTTCCAATTCATCAGTCATGCTATCATCCTCGACGCTACATAGCCTCAATAATAAAAGCGTCGTTAGCCTATACAAACAAACAAAAAACAAAAATTCCGTGGTTTTAGTCCGCAAGAGAACTATACCGATAAAGCGACCGCCGCTTGTCAGCGAAGTTAGCGCCAAATTTAACGGATAGAGAGTGTCGCGTAGTCAGCGCAACGGATCCCCATGGCCGTTAATCTTGGTTTTCTAGACCGGAGCAGTTATTTCCTTGAAATAGCTCCTCAATTTTCCTCACGAGGCTGAGTGGACCCCTTCCAGACCCATTACTTCTCAGAAAATCTGGTAGCGCCGGCATTCGAACTCGGACCTCTGGATCTGTAGCCAGGAGCTGTGACCACTAAGCCACAGAAGCGGACCTTTAAATAATCTATAAAAAATAAAGTCATATTTGTAGTCTGTATTGCATCTGCGAGAAATTCAAATTTCATACAGAACACGCGTCCTGAGGACGCTTAGTCATAAAGCATAACATCGCCGGACCCACGTCTTCTTAGCAGCAACACTTTACATGGCCTTATGCAGGAACGGCTGGATGGGTGGACACCGCTTGGTCAAGTTTGGTCTCACCGGGTAAGGGCAACATGGAACGTTCTGATTCACGAGGGCAGGGGTCTCGATTATAATGAGGAACATGTGTGTAACCATCACGACATGAAGGCTTTAGAATCTATACGACATGCTTAAAAATGGCAAGGTATAGTTGTTCCTGTGCGCCATGAAGACATATGGGGGAGTGGATATAAATCCACATTTTCTTGACCTCGGCACTAGTTGGAGGTAAGTGGTCAGTTTCACGCCCCTGCCGCTTTACCCCATGGAAAGAGCCCCCACTACCCATTGTATAGGAGGCTGGGTGGAACATAAAGCTGGTCTGAACGATTAGAGAAGAGAAGATTCTTGATCCTACAAGGACTCGAACTCCGACCCCTCGGTAGTCCAGCCCATAGCCAGTCTCTATACCGACTGAACTATCCTGGCTCCACTTAAAAATGGGAAAAAAATTATAGAAATTGTACAGATCGTTCGTTTTTTATCCTCAAATCTCTAAAAATTTTGAAGTCAATTCACTAACCCGTTCAGAACTTATTAGACTAATTATTTTCACTAAATTTACACTTGATATTATATTCGTTACCTAGTATCTATAGTAGATGAAAAATATGTAAACAATGTTACCATGAGTTTCAAAATTTTTACACTAATAATTTCGGTCTTTAGGAATGAGTAAAACTAAAGTTATACTTGTAACAGGCCGTGGAGGCCTATAGGGTTGTGAGATGTTGAGTTTCCAACATTTTCTAGACAATCGGCTCACAGATGGCGATAAGGTTGTCAGCCTTACGTGCCGGCCGCCCTTTACCCTCCAAGAATATTCCTGGTACTCATTTCTGTTAGAGGCTGAGTCGACCCCAGGGCCATAGTGCGGCTGGAAGAATTAGGTAAATTGAAGAAATCCACCTCATCGGGATTCGATCCCGCGATCTTCCTGCCTGTAGCACAGTGCCTCAACCAACTACGCTACCGCGTGCCTCTGGTCTTTAGGAATAATATTGCAAAATTACATTTACATACACTACACTGTTCAGGAGAAATTAATAATAGTGTATTGACAATTTGACTTTTACTCGATTTTAAAGCTCTTCGCTGTACAAGTGCGGCAACGATGGAGGCAGTTATGAAGTGGCGAGTCTTTTGTCATAAGTACTTTTAGTCACTATTCTGCCTTTCTAAAGATAAGTTGCTTTTGGCATCGTGTTGCGTGCAAAAGCACAATGTAACAAAAAGAAATGTGGCTGCGATTAACCTACAACTGTACAACCCGTGAACTAAAGCTTCAGTTGTGGCGTTGGTCCGCTCATGTGGGACCACTGAACTACACAAGGCAGCCAACTTATGGAAAACTACAGTGTTGTCAAGTTTAATTCTTCTCAAAGAGTATTTCAATAATCGAAATGAATAAAATAAAATAAATAATTTTATAAATATAATAAACAATAACTAATTTATTTATATTAAAACGAGATTTACTACTTTGTATAAAAATAATTGAAACTAAATTAAATAATTCTTTTCATATTCGACTAAGAGAGCATTCACCCTCAAAGCTTTATTATAATGAGTGACATAAATGGCAAATGCAGCTAAAAATCGATACAATAAAAATCACCCCATAATAAAATTTAAGACTCTGTCACGTCGCTTCTGACTTAATTCGATATGTAAAGTACAGATATTCGTTAAATTGAAATTTAAGCTTCTTCTTGTTTAATGTTGCATCTCCTATACACTCTTGAGTGGAAGCGGAGGTAGAAATCCATGCATTCTTAATGTCAATATTAAATAGAAGTGAATAGCCAATAACGGCTGCTTTATCTCCGAGGAACGGGCCTCAAGTGGTAAGGAAGCCGTTTCATTGGTTCATGTCCTGAAACAAGACCTCGAGGCGTATTCTTGCGACCTCACTTTATTACTCAACGCCGTATCTACAATTCAACATAATTATAACACCAAATGTTGAACAAGTCGTTGCACAGTCGCTCCTTTCGTGTTAACAACTCTCACTAGACTGCAGAACTGCTGGCTAACCACTGGCTACTGTCAATACACACTGCCTCCCACTGGCTTCTACTGGTTTCTGTCTACACCACTGCCACTGCCGATATATATATATCTCGGACAAGTGGGAAATGTTGCCTCCCGCAGCACATCTACTGTTACGTCATAGCGGGGAAGTGTTTACTGGCACCGTGTGCTTTGTCGCGTCGCGCTGAGTCCCCGATTCCCAACAGGCCAGTTCCACATATATTTCCTAGGAACAGGTTGGCCCAGTTATTCGCCAGGCACTGGGTTCTCTTTTCGTCGTTTCACAATTGTTCATTTCGTGTTAACAACTCTCACTAGAGTGTAGAACTGTCCAACTATCACTCGATGTACATTCTTATATAACCTAGAATTATTAAATTAAAGGACAAAGAAGTGCCAATTCCTAACAATTCAGTTTTCTCAGATGATGTCACATATATGTCAGTTAATAATAATAATAATATCACCATCGCTGGAAATACCGAACGGACTGCTGTAGTACTAACGATCTAGACTTTTATTCAAGAGATACTGGGTTCTCATTTCGGTCGGGTAACTCGCTATCCTGACTGAGATTTTTTCGTGCTTTTCTTGAAACACTCCAGGGTAAATGCTGGAATATTATCTTGATTAAGCCATGACCATTTCCTTCAGAATCCTCTCCAGTTCATCTATCATCCTCCCACTCGACGTTGTATGGTTCAGCTACTGACAGAGTCACTAAACAACCCACAACAAATCGATAAAGGCCGCAGCGGTCCGGGCCGGTTCAGAAGTTACGATGAGAGTGTGTAGGACTGCAGAAATCTGTGGAAAGCGGCGACTTGAAAACCGAAGATGATAATGGGAGGAAAACACTGAGCTGGATCTTAGGGAAAGTGGTTGTGAGGATGGCAGCTGGATAAAACTGGCTCATGTTCGTGTTGAATGGCAAGCTTTGATATTACACAATTCTGCTACTATAGAGTTATTACTAGACTTATCATAAATGTTATTTAATTATTATATTGTTAATTTGATCGCAGAGAGAGAGAGAGAGACTATCCAGGAAAATTGATAATGTGGTAGTTTTTCCATTTGCTTTCCACATCGCAGTACAACAGCCGTTCAAACCACTCTGGTCACGCCTGTTGCTATACGAACTTGAACCATCTCGAGCATCATTTGCTCTGTGCTTCAAGTCGCTGCTGATGACGCTGCTTCCGGCATCAGTTTTTAGTTTTTCGAGTCTCTCTTCGTCTGATGCCTACCCTTTGACCTGTCCAGCAAGGGAGGCCCTGCCAGTAGCTACACTACCGCTGGTATAGCTCTCAGGGTCCTTGGCATACTCAAACTCCATCCAGCAATCCAAAATTTTCTCTATCCTCCTTTCCTTCACACCCTATTTTTAGTCAACGACTGTTTTAATATTGTCACGTGTTGGGTCTATATCCCCTAAGTGGCATCAAGAAACAATCACCATTCAGAGCTCTAATTTCTCCCTTGTTTCTTGTTGGCTACTCTCCTGGCTTAGCCTTCGACTGTAAATTTGGAGACTGTACATTACACCGAAAGGTCAGTAACTTCTAATAGACAATGTCGCAACACAGAAGACAGAGTTCTTAGGAGAGAAGAAGGTTTCATACCCCTGTGTCTGGTGCCATGGTGACCGAAACAACATGCAAACGACAGTCTTTTTTTGTTGTTGTCATAATGTGTACAATTATCATATGATCAGTTCTAAACTCTTAAACATATATGTGTGTATACACCCCTACTTAATGTTTATTTATCAAGTAAATTATGTAAGAAGTAAACAATTACTGTCGTATACTTTCTTATGCATGAGGTTAATCAGTGACAATTGTGTGTACAGGACGGAGAATGAGTCACAATTCAAATGTTAGGTGTCAGCACAGGGATATCGTTCCGAATAAGGAATTATGCTAGGATGGGTCCTCACGGAGGGAACGTGATAGGGGGGGGGGTCAGAGGAGGAGTCTTTGAAAACAGGTTTACAGATATACATTACTTTTCCTTTCCTCCCTTAATGACGCTTTCAACACAAGCAGACACCAGTCTGCTTGTACCGGTTCTCACGGTCTCTTCGCTTGCGGATTTCTTATTTTTCTTTCTACCCTGAAGATGGAGGCGATACGTTCCTCCGAAACGTCGGTTAACACCACATCTACACGGTGCCACATACCAGAAGACTGCTTTCTTCATAGTCACAACCGTGAAAACATCAAAGCCATGCCCTGTGTGCGATTCGAACCCACGATCCCGGCTTCCGAGCGAGCGAAGACAGAACATATCTTAGACCGCTCGGCTACCGTGACGGGCACTAAGGACAATACATCCCAGTTAAAACAGTCAGCTTCCTGGCCATGGTTTCTTTAAACAGGGAACTTCCTAATATGAAGCAGAACTACTAACCCCTACAATGAGCCTTGAGTGAATGAACGTATAAGGGGTGGGCCGTCTCGGCCCTTGCACCGCGACCTACAGTGATCTATACAGTGAGCCTTAAGATGATTATGTCGCCCCATCTGGGAGAGTAAACGTGAAGTTTCCTCTGTGGTTAATTATGCAGCGCTCCGTGAGGACATGCAGGAGAACGGTACAGCGCCAAGCATCCTCTATCTCGACACTGAACGTAGTTGTGCTTATATAGAGGTCTTGGCCACTTCACCGTTAGAAAAGAGCCCCCAACATCCGCTGGATAGAACCAGTTTGGACAAGAAAGTAAAATAAAATATATCTGGCCCAAATAGCACTCCAAATCTGATTCTCCTGTCGTCCAGGCTGTAGCGCAGCCGCCGTACTGACTGTAATGCGTATAAGAATGGTGTGAAAGAAAGAGACTGAGTGTATTTGAGAACAGGGTGCAGATGGGAATATTTTGACCTAAGAGAGATGCAGTGACAGGAGGTTGGAGAAAACTGCATAATGAGGAGCTTCATAACTTGTACCCTTCGCCAAATATCATTAGAATGATCAAGTTAATGAGGATGAGATTGGCATGGCATGTAGCACGAATGAAGGAGAAGAGGAATGCATATAGGATATTGGTGGAAAGCCATAAAGAAAGAGACCACTAGGAAGACCATGATGTAGGTGAATATTAAAATGGATCTAAAGAGAGATATGCGGTGGTATGGACTGGATTCATCTGGCTCAGGATATGGACAAGTGGAGGGACCTTATGAACACAATACTGAACTTTCGGGTCGCATGAAATGTTGGGAAGTTCTTGTGTAGCTGCGCAATTGGCGACTTCTCAAAAAGGACTCAGTTCCATGAAGTTAGTTAATGAAAGAAAGACTCTAAGTGAGGTATATCAACAAAACGAAGAACAGAAGAAAGCAAGACTGGAAGGAAATTCATGGGAAAGTCGACGCAAAAAATTGCACACGTTTGTTTCCTCATACAGCCATATGGGTCGCTAGTGACCGATACCGCCTGTTTTACTAAAGATTCTACTGTATATATGTAGTCTTATTTAGGGAGATGTCTCCACAAATCACTGGAGTTTGATTAAGATAGTTACAGTAGAAATTTGTGTTCGGGGGATGGAGAGCGTCTACATTCACTGGGCACAGACCTGTGACGGGTAAATCCTTACATACGAATATGAACAAATTCCGTCCAATCGTTCACGCGCACGCAACGTAACGGCAGAGAGACAGACGACATTACAGTGACCACGTGTTCTTATTCAGCGAGGCTGAAACCCGGTAAATCCGTCAAAATCTCGAGATTGGACTTTTACACAATCACACGACGTAGAAGAGAGAGTGAAAAAGGAAAGTAATAGGTAGCAAAAGAAAGAAGATAGAATAAAGGAAAAATAATATAATTAGGAAGGAGTGGTTAAGAAAAAAGAAAACCGAATTCTTGGAAGAACTAACTGCTTACTTTCCTTTGCTACGACATGGACGGATTAGAAAAAATGCGGGGCGGGGGGGGGGATAAA
>NW_019743147.1:984644-988253 GCF_002891405.2 Cryptotermes secundus | reverse complement strand
TTCAAAATAAAGAAAGTATGAAAATAAAATGAGAGAGAGAGAGAGAGAATGTGTGGAGAAAAACCAAATGAAAGGGGTACAGTGGTAAAGGTAACGTAAAGTTGTCCCTGTACTTAACTAGTTAAACGCTACGCCATGAAGGCGTATGGGGAAATCGAAGTATAGATCGATCCATATTTTCTTGACCTCGGCACTAGCTGGACGTGAGTAGTCAGCTTCGCTCCCCGGCCGTTTTACCCCCGGAGAAAAATCTCCCGGTACCCATTGTATGTGGAACCCAGAACCGGTATTGGACGAAGCGGAGATCATTTTTGACCCTACAGGTACTTGATCTCCGACCCCACGGCCGTCCAACCGGTAGCCAGTCGCTATACCGACTGCGCTATCCCGGCTTCTAAGATGGTCTTAAACATTTGTATAAACAGACGTAGGCTGATGAGACCAAAAGGAAGAGTACAGACTGCAAGTCATACCTTGATGATGATGATGAAATGGAAAGAGTGTCACTCATTTATTGACAGCACGGCCGACGTCCTTGGTACTGATGACATAACAAAATGAATAATGTGAGCTTTGTTAAGTTACATATCTATATGTATAAGCAGACTTCACGCTTTGTGAGGAAGGAACGGGGAATCCCACGTACGGACCAAAATTCCCGCCTTCCTCTTCGCCTGTACGGGCTCACATACGTTAACTTCAAAATAAGCATTTCGCTCCACGCCCTTGCTCCAACACGTAAGCTGTCTAACCGCCTGCCCGCCTGCCCGCCTAGCTGGCTAGATCCCACAGCAGGTTGTAATTAGGCCTAGATACAAGAGCATGGTCCTTCTTGAAAAGCTAATAGTCGTTCAGCTGGCCAATTAATTCTCTGAGTTTCACTAAACTATATTCAGAGACAAAAAAAATCATCACAATATATTCCTTTAAAATCCATCTTAGTATTATCTTCCCAGCCACTCCTACATCTATCTTTCACGTTTCTATTCCAAAATGTTTCACGTATTTTTCATCCCCCTTGTATTCTACACGTCCCACCCAGCTCATCCTCCTTGATTTGATGATGCTAGCAACATTAAACGAACAATAAAAATTATACGTGATTTGAAGCTTACACGGAGTGTGTATACAACAAAACCTTGTCTGGCGATCAGCCGTGTCGATATGCAGTTGGTGCCTGGCTTTTCAATGACTCGTCACAACACTCATTACGTCCAAGTTCTGACGCAACGTCGGACACCAGCTCCACATTGACATGGCTGATCGCCCAAGAAGATTTCATTGAACACACAATATCATTACGTAATTTTCTTTATCACTTGCTGTCTCTTACGTTAAAATACTTTTACCACTATCTTGTTTTGAAACATTCAACGCACCCTGTTATTTAACAAAATTTTTGGCCTCGTCTGATGATTCAATATCATCATTGTCCCATCATATTTCCTATACGCCTATCATCTGAATAACTATATAAGGAATTAACTAGCTCCATGGAAAATAGTCTGCTTGAAAAGCCACGAGTCTGTCAGCTACTCAATAAATCCCCAATTTTTTTGTGGAACTCGAAGGTTCATTAAAGTGTTCATAAGGGAGCCCTGTAGTAACACGTAAATGTAATTTATTTGTTTGTGGCTAATTTTACGAATCCGTAAGTATATCACACTACATAGGATTGATGTTAGGATGACTGGTGAGTAATGAATTGGAAAGGATTTAGAAGGAATCAGTTATGGCCTAATCGAGTTACTGCTCAGGTATTTTCCTGGAGGAAGACCACAAAAATCCTCAGCCAGTAATGTCCGTGTCCCGAAAGAAATTCGAAATAAGGACCTTCCGGATAGAAGACAGAACGTCACCGCTATGCGAGGATCCTTGGACTGAAATTTGCTATTGATTTAAACGAACACGTCCTATAGAGACTTCTCGATGACGTCACTGGATTTTTCAATCGATCTAATCCTTCCAGCCGCACTATGGCCCTGGGGTCGGCTCAGTCTGTAACGGAAATGAATACCAGGAATCTTACTGGGGGTAAGGGGCGGCCACGGCGCGTATGGCTGACAATCTCACCGCCATGTGTGAGCCTCGATGTCTCACAACCCTATGGGCATTCACAGCCTGTTACACGGGACAGCTTTACGGTTTTGGACCTATAGAAGCTCTCGATGTTCCAGATATCTTTTTGTACCGGTTAGGCTTCGAAAAAAAATCCTTCTGTTTCCCAGATAAAACCTTGTACACTTTTCTTAATTCTCCTGTTATTTCGAGATTACTGTTTTTTTTAACTTTGCATTTATTTCTGCATTACGGGGTACACATCGTTGTCTACTGGACGATGGATAAAGTCCGAAAACCCAGTAATCCCGAATGTTATGCGTCATCGTCAGAACAATTTAAAATCTGCTCCAATTAGTTGTTAGCCATTAGGTTCATTTGATTCTGTTAATTACTTACAAGCAATATACCGAGAGATGAGATTGGATAAGTCACTTCGTGTTTGGAGCGAGCAAGGTGACTTGCCGCAGATGTGAGGGCCCGATCTTCGTGGGTTGAATCCAGTTTCATGTGCTCCACCCAAGCAATTAGTTACTGGACAATCGTCGTCACAAAGAAAACTCCACGTGCCTACTTGGCAATATGGCCCCCTCTCCCTTTCCAGTGTTCAGTCGAAGTAAAATGAGTCAGAACTGGACGGTTAAGACGCAAGCTGGCAGGTATGGCGTGACCCCTAGCTGTCTTCAAACCAGCCCCACTATGACACTGTCCTAAGGGCTCTTCAGTCCAATGAAATTTACGCCATGCTCCTAGGCATGTTAAGGTAAAAGACAAGGTAAAACTGTCCTCGTGCCTTACAATCGAAAGCAGGAATTGCCAAATGCAGCTGCAGGCAGATAAAAGTATAAAATGTGACGCTGTCCTTGTACTTAATTAATTAAGCACCATGTCAGGAAGACGTGTGGAGGAGTGGAGTTATAGTTCCACCATTCCTGACCTCGACATTAGATGGAGGTCTGAACGCTGTGGAGTAGGGGAAAATCTCTTGCTCCTGCCGGAAATTGAACCCCGGTTGTCTAACCCGTAACCCGTCGCTATACCGAGTGAGCTATTCCAGCTCTGCCTACTAATGGAAGAAGAATGTATAAATGTAAAAAATCGACGATAAATCCGTGAACGCAATCAAATTTACCCGCTGTTTTGTAAACAGTACGATGTCCTAGGACAGGGGTCTCCAAACTTTTCGAAACGCGGGCCACATTAGGTAATTCAGCACTTTAAACGGGCCGGATAAAATGAGAGATTAATAACTCTAGGTATATGAGTTTTACTGAAAGCACAGAATTTCATAAACTAAATACAAAGTACGTGAGAATAAATTATCGTATATTAATGACAACAGACAGTAGCAGCAAATGCTCATATTTTCATCACAAATTATATTAAAACAATTAATGTGAATGATGGAACTCTTTTCGCATTCTTAAAATCTGATCAAATTGAAGTTCAAATTTTGAAACGCTAATCACAAGTAGCGACTTTAAATGTTCATCGGATAAATTTGCCCCGTATTTCGACTTGATGTACTTCATCTGGGAAAAAGTGTGTTCA
>NW_019743147.1:969525-984007 GCF_002891405.2 Cryptotermes secundus | reverse complement strand
CCTCCGTCAACTGTCACGCACTGCAGACGGTTCCAGTCCAAATTATATTCTGTTATTGTTTTTTTGTATTTCTTTGAAGATATCATCTCCTGTTGTAGTGCCATGCATGCTGTGAAGTGACGCTAATTCCTGCGTGACATTAAGTTCATCGCCGACAGCACGAAAAAATACTAATAGTTGAGAGGTATTACAAACATCAGTTGGAATCTATGAACAAGTATTTTTTTTACCAGTACTCATTGGAAAATTAGTTCAATTGGTGTATTTGTGCACAATTCTTTCGCGGGCCGGATAAAATTACATCGCAGGCCGGATGTTGCTCGCGGGCCGTAGTTTGAAGACCCTTGTTCTAGGATGTACCGTAGTACATTTCGATTACAGACCGGCTTTTCGGAAGAACATATCGTCTCCATCCTCCGAAACGTCTGGTGACTCTGAACTACACGACGTTTCAACCAACAAGATCATACTCAACATAATCACCGCCGCGAGATACTTATATTACGAGTAGAAGAAGGTAAATCTATCCCTGTAACTGGCAGTGGAGGCCCATAGGTTTGTGAGACGTCGAGACTCCCACACTTTCTAGACAATCGGCTCACAGATGGCTGTGAGGTTGTCAGCCTTACGCGCCGGCCGCTGTTTACACCCCAGGTAGATGCTTGGTACTCATTTCTGTTAGAGGCTGAGTCGACTCCAGGGCCATAGTGCGGCTGGAAGGATTAGGTGAATTGAAAAATCCAATGACCGAAGAGGGCTCTCCAATGCGGATTTGATATACTCGTATTACTGGGTAGGCCCTGTCACATGTATGTTGTTTGGTTTGGTGTGCAATCCTCTTTCTTCTGTGGGCTATTTGCGACGATGAGGGCAGTTAGATTACATAAAGTCGAATGGAAAACATATTGATGAATCATGAGTTGCAAAGGATCTGGAAGGAAGCGGTCGTTGTCTGATCTGAGGTACTATGCTAACATTTACCTCAGCCAAAATAGCCTTTCACCGAAAAGAGATTTAAACCCGTGACCTCCTGAATTCAAAGCAAAAGTGCTACATAATTAGTCACGACGTTCGGTAACATAAGTTGTTACAGTTCGGCTGCGATTTAATGATACAAAGACCCCGCCTGCATGTATCATGGCAACCGGGAAGAATGTAGCACTGTTGCAAATTCTCCAGTTAAACATCAAATATAGCGGGAAAAGACCGCCTCTGTGGTCTAGTGGTCAGAGTTACTGGCTACAGATTTAGAGGGCCTGGTTTCCATTCCTGGCGCTACCAGATTTTCTGAGAAGTAGTGGGTCTCGAACGGGGTCCACTCAGCCTCGTGAGGATAACTGAGGACATATTTCAAGGAAATAGCGGCTCCGGTCTAGAAAACTAAGATTAACGGCCGTGGGAATCCGTTGCACTGACCACGTGACACCCTCTATCCGCAAATGTTTGCATTAACATCGCCGACAAGCGGCGATCGCTCAGTCGGTATAGTCCGCTTGCGGACTACAGACCACGGAGTTTGTTTTTTGATATAGTGGGCAAATGCACCCGGGAACCTTGTGGTAGTGGAACATTGTTTGGAAATAAAACACACAACTGTCTACGAGCTTGGCCAACGCGTGACTGTGGCTAATATTGTATCGAAGCGGACACTACTGAGCGCTGATGTGAGGGGTCTTTAAATCGCGGACAGACTGGAGTAAATATCCGTTTATGCTTCTTATAAGTCATAAGCGTTTTACAGCCTTGCTTTCTTTCTTTGGAAATTTGAGTGGGTTACAGCAGCGATGTAAGCAAATGTAGTTGTTCTCTGACCCCCAGAGCCCCCAGAGGTCCTTTATGACTCATTCCTGAGGACCGGCATGGTCCTTCGTAATGGAGGACTTTTTCTGACAACGCCTATCAGCTAGATCTCTAAGGCGATACAAGTGACTTACTGAAGTGGTTATCAAATAATTGAAACACAACACATACCTGCTCTCTCTCTCAGTCTGTAGTACTATTTGACCGGAACTGGCTGTTCATTTGTTAGACGCATGGAGTAACCATGACTTCCCTGAACTAAACCTCATTAATGTGCAGTCACGGCCACTAAGATGAAAGTCCACTGAGAAGAGAGAGGAAGCGAAACAAAAAATGTGAAACAAAATCCATCATCCAACACACGCCCACTCTTCTATGCAACGTGTACACCGAGCATTACGAGACAAACTTTACAAGGCAGAGCGGCCCATGCGTGTTAATGCGCGACTTCTTTCACAACACTCGAGTCAATCCCTAACCAATCGAAACCCCACTGCATCCTCAGAGGATGTTATCGCTTGTAATGTTACGCCGTGCAGTCCGGTAGAAGTTCGCTGACATTCCACAGGAAAGTCTGCATCCAGAGTTTGGTTCTTCTTTGTCGTTTGCTTCGCTTAATCTTCCACCCTGAATATGGAAGCATTGTCTTCCTACGAAACGTTAGTGAACTTATACCGAACTACACGACGTCACATCCCAGAAGATAGTTCTCTTCATAAACAACACTTTAACAACTTGGAATCGAACTCTTTGACATTACTAGCCTCTGACCAACTTGATGGAACCGAGTACTTCTTCAGAAGCCAACAGTTAACATCAATTTAAGGAACATGGAAGTTCATTGCCGTGTCCGCAAGAGCCCGCCACTAGTCCCTATCCTGAATCAGACAAATGTACACCTCTCATCCTCTTTCTCTAACTCCATATAGCAGAATTTTTCTTGAGAAGCTACTTGTAATTTAGCTACTCAAGAAAAACCCCGCCTTTTGTGCAAGCCGAAAGTTCATTAATCTTAAGAGCTCGCCGCTGGTCTCTGTCCTTAGCCAGATGAATCCAAACCATACCCGAACACCCTATTTCCTGAAGGAACTTTTTAATAATGTTGCATGTAGTATCGTTGCTATGCAGTAGGCAAATGAACATCCGTTTATATGCAACGGTTGAGGTATTGTTGGACTACAACAATGAAAACGGTGTTTTCTATGTAGTTCGTGCCGAGATGCTATAAGCAGGACAGTTGTTGGGTAAAAGTTGTCAGGAATTCAGTTGAGTAAAGTGACATGGAGTAGCTTGTTCGTGAGAGGGTTCAGTTGTAAGTTCAGTTGAAAGTCAGCCTGCGAAGAGAAGACAAGGAGGTTGGTTCGAAATTGCCGGCAGCCTGGGACCCAGTTAGTTGAGTTGTCAGTTGAGAAGAGTTCTGCAAAGGCAGTTGTGACAAGCGGACATGAGTGAGAGAAGCTGAAGAATCTCCCTCGATAGAAGCCGTTGCCAGGAAACGGCTAGTGGAGGCTGTAATAGACTGAAGACCCTAGTCCCTGTGTGACAGTGATCTGTAAAGTGTAGTTCTGAGTGGTGTCAATAAATACAATATCCCATCCAGACCCCGTCTATCGTCACACACACACTTTCCAAATAGTGATAATATTACTCCCCCATCTAGTCATACGTCTTCCGCGAGAATTCTTTCTTCCAGTAGTTTCAACTAAAACGTTGTCTCCATTTGTCTTACGCTTTTCGCTAAGAGCACTTACATCCAAAAGAGGTTCATTTCTGGAAGAAAAACTCCGATTAAAGACGAAGAGAGCTCTGAATTCCAAACATTGTGTCATAAAAGACCCCGGGGCTTTGTACAACTGCGCCGCTGTTCCCTGCTTACTCTGACCTTGACCACCGGTCAAGGTAAATTTGTCAGTGTGCTGAATTAATTAAACATCATACCATCAATACATACATACACGTACATACATACATACATGCTACCCGCTGGATAAGACACGGAATGGGTTTCAAGAGCCTGTGTAGACGCGGTGCAAGTAAATTTGTACCTGCATTTAAGTAAAGGGGCACGCGGTAGCGTAGTTGGTTGAGGTACTATGCTACAAGCCAGAAGGTCGCGGGTTCGAGTCACGATGAGGTGGATATTTTTCAATGGACCTAATCCTTCCAGCCGCACTATGGCTCTGAGGTCGACTCAGCTTCTAACAGAAATGAGTACCAGGAATCTTCCTGGGAAGTAAAGGACAGCCGGCGCGTTAGGCTGACAAACTTACCACCATCTGTGAGCCGATTGTCTAGAAAATGTGGAAACCTCGACGTCTCACAACCCTCTGGACCTCCATGGCTCGTTACAGGGATAGCATACTTAAGTAAGTGCCACTTCATGACTATGTATGGGTGACGGGAAATGTAGCTCCAACTAAGTTCGGTACTAGATGAGGGAAAGTGTTGACTGACTCTTTGCTGCGTTATCCCCGGGAGAAACTGCGTAACATCCACTGGATACGAAGCTTCATGAGTTCTGGAGCCGGTCTGGATGCTGTGGAGAATATGGATATTTCCTGCTTATACCGGGAATCGAACTAAAGTTCCTCAGCCGTTCTGCCCCCTCTTCTCAGGCTTTATGACCCTTTCCAACCTCCATTACTGGGACAGCGCAGTCGGTGTAGACACTGGCTACGGGCTGGAAGACAGAGGGGTCGGAGTTAAGAGTACCGATACGATAAAAAATGTTCTCTTCTCCTTTCGTCCAGACCGGCCCTGGGGCCCATCCATCCTTCTATTCAATGGGTACGGGGGATCTATCCCTGTGTGTAAAGCGGCCGGGGCATGAAGCTGACCACTCATCTTTAAGTAATGCCGATGTCATGAAATTGTGGATCTATACATCCACTTCCCCATACGCCTTCATGGCGTAGTGTTTGGTTAGTTAAGCACGGGGACAACTCTACCTGTACATTTTCCTTAGTCTCCATTATAATTACCCTCCGTTGATCTACCCGGTACATTTCTTTGGTTTTCTGAACGTTGAATATTTTTACTGGGCAGGATTGTTAGCCATGCACATTGACGATTGGGAATTATTCCCCTAGGCAGAGGACCCCGTTTGAAGGAGCCGGATATTCTCCTCTCACCCCATTTTCATCTGCTACACTCTGTACTCTCACCACAGAGTGTACATAGGGCCACCAACCAGGAGGTTGGAGAGTTTTGATTTGCCAGCACAGCCTGCACTGCGGGGTGGGGGTGGGGATTTCGCAGGTTTCTACAAGACACATCTACTGGCATCAGTGTGCTATCCTGGGGCCCGTGTTAGCCTTCCCCCAGTCCAGATCCTTGCATAGTCAAGCTACTAAGCTTCTCCGGTGAAAGCAGGAAAAGGCAAGAACAAGAGAATGTGATCTTGCTTATTCGCTTAGTGGGGGGTGGAGTCCAGCTGGGTCCACTCTGCACGGCGGCCAGTGATTGGCCTATTGTAGCCTGCCCCGGCTGATTATGATGATGGAGAATTTGGTGGAATGAAGATTGGCAGGGGAAACTGAAGTACTAGGAGAAAACCTGCCCCAGCGCCACTTTGTCCACCACAAATCCCACTTGACCAGACCCGGGCCGCCGCGGTGGGAAGCCAGCGACTAACCGCCTGAGCTCTGGCGCGGACATGATCATGCTTATATTCAGTGATGCATCCAGTTCTGGACTAAACAGATAGGCCATGTACGTTGATAGTGAAGTAGGCCAACACCCGTCCAGAATTCAACAAGAAATCTCATAATTTCTTACATAAGCTTTCATGCTATGAGTATTACATTCTTCTGCTTTTATCCACATTACTAGTATATTTAAATTCTGCATGTTATCGAATGATACGTCGAGGCTGATTTTTACGCCATCTCCCAAGAATAACATGTATAAATACATAAATGTAAACCCCATCCTTTTCATAAGTTAATAAACTTCACATATCCACATAAGAATATTACCAGTACTGATAAAAATACTTCTGGTTATTTGGTGAGTAATTCGCGTTCATGCAACGTGTTAACGTTCGACGATCCGTTGCTATGGCAATCTTATATTGCACATTGACAATGATAAATCTCAAGCTTAAAAACACTTTTTATATGGCAGAAGCATATTTTAGAAAGGAAAATTAAGTGTTTAGAAGGAAGATCAGAAGCGAGTTAAATTCTACTGGCTATTAAATAAGAGTGACTTCATAAGAGGCACGTTTCTATTGTATCTGCACATTCGAATCACCTGACATCGCAAAAGTCAGTCGTCTAAGAAGCGGGACGTTTCAGGAACTCGTTCAATAGCTCGCGGTCAGCAAAGTATTAACAATTGTTTGTACAGAGAAAGTGAAGGCCTAGAAATAAAAACCGCAGGAACAAACACGTTCTTGGCTGACTCACATTCACTCATTACAGAGTTCACTTGAATATATGATATTTGTGGACCCTATGATGAATATACTAAACCCTGTCTAGAACATATTTGAGAATACGTCATAGATGGGTAGGCACCTTTACAGACAAAAAGTCCCTGTGTGTTCAGAGAGATCTCTGGTACGAATATTTTGGTTCCTATTGTACGTTGAAATCTACATCTAATGGCTTTCTGATGATGACGAAACAGTCTACGTCTCTATCTCATGATGATACAGAGATTAAAAAAACAAAATCCGTGACTTGAGTCCGCAAGTGAACTATGTCGACCGAGCGACAGCCGCTTGTCGGCGAAGTTAGTGCCAACTTTTGCGGATAGAGGATGCCGCGTGGTCAGCGCAACGGATCCTCACGGCTGTTAATTTCGATTTTCTAGACCGGAACCGCTATTTCCTCGAAATAGCTCCTCAATTATCCTCCCGAGGCTGAGTGGACCCCGTTCCAGACCCACTATTTCTCAGAAAATCTGGTAGCGCCAGGAATCGAATCCGGGACCTCTGGATCTGTAGCCAGAAACTCTGACCACTAAACCACAGAGGCGGTCATCTCATGATGATAGGATACAGTTCATCTACTCAAGAAGGTCTCAACATTTTATGGAACAAGAAGATTTATTACCGTGTATTACCGTGGTCCCAATCTAAAGCCAGATCAATCTACTCCATACCGCCCCAATCCTATCATTCTAAAATCCATTATAATATTATACTCCCACCTACGTCTGTGTCTTCCTAGTGGTTTCTTTCCTTCTTTATTTCCCACCAAAATCCTACATGCATTCCTCTTGTTCCTATGCATGCTACATGCCCTGCTAAGTAGGCCGCCTGTCACCACGGCATGGCGAGTCGTCAGGTTGCGGACTGAGGAACGGCTCTCCAGTTATGGAGGGTAGCTGCGATTATATTGTATAAGCAGTCGAGGATAGAAGACAAGGGGTGGTTCTTCAGTTTGGTGTTGGGCGTGGGGCTAAAACACCTCCCCGTAGGAAATAATTTTGTTACGAGTTATTAGAAAGGGTCTCCGACTGCTTCTTTGGATTAAGAACCTAAGCTAAGGAAAATAATGACGTACAAAAGGCTAGATTTGGTTAGGTTCCATCCGTATTGAGGGGGTGGGTTTCCCCATGCACTTAGACCGGTTACTGGTCCATTGTGCGTCCCCCTTTAATTTCTACTGTCTCCATACCCTACCGGTACTGGTGCTTACTATCAGCCCCTTTCTGCCAGCGAGGTTCCAACCTCTTACTGGCAGTGGTATCTAATAGTTAGTCCCTTTCTGTCAGCGAGGTCGTCCCTCCTCTGGCAGGGGTTCCTAGTCCCTTTCTGCCAGCAAGGTTTCTACCCACTACTTGGCAGTGGTATCTAATAGTTAGTCCCTTTCTGTCAGAGAGGTCGCCCCTCCTCTGGCAGTGGTACCTGATATCTCCCCCATCTACCGGAGGAATTGGAAACTAGTGGGGCGGGAAACTTGGCCTAATTTTGCTCAGAGGTCTCCTAGAGACGTGAGGTTCTTTTACGTGCCGTAAATCTACGACACGGGACCCACGGCTTAAAGTCCCTCCCAGAGGACTTGTTCCCTGAATATTTCCGCCCTTAAAAATTCCACGACCTCCGCCGGGTTTTTGAACCCGCGTACCTTGAGTCATGAGGTGGAATGTTACCCCTAGACTACGGAGGCCGCTTTTGGTTAGGTTAGATTACGTCTAAATAGGAGATAACAAACGCAACAAATTTTGTCGGGGAAAGCTGTTTGAGAACGGCCAATTGGAGGACAAAGACGTAGATAGTTTCTTGGGGTGGGGTGAGACTGAGTCCACTTGCTACGTCGGCCATTGTTTGGCTTATTGTACCAATGTGTGATGATGAATGTGGAGCAATTGGTGGAATAAGAATTGGCACAGGAAACCGAAGTACTCGGAGAAAACCTGCCCCATTGCAACTTCGTCCACCATAAATATCAAGTGACAAGACCTGGGATGAAACCCGGGAAGCCTGCGACTAACCGCTTGAGCTATGGCACGAGTATGAGGATGGAAAGCGGCCTCCGTAGTCTAGGAGACCTCTGAGCAAAATTAGGTAAAAAGGTTCCTGCCCAAGTAGTTTCCAATGCCTCCGGTAGATGGGGAAGTATCAGGTACCACTGCCAGTAGAGGGGCCGAACTCACTGGCTGAACGGGGCTGATAGGGAGCACCAGAACCGGAAGGGTATGGCGACTGATAGAATATCAAGGGGGGACGTACAATAGATCAACAACTGGTCGCGGTGCATGGGGAAACCCACCCCCTCCAATAATGAATGAATGAATGAGGATGGAAGTTGAAGGAATATATTGTCTTGCTTCAGTCGAAACGGTGTCGACGTTTAGGGTTCTGCTGTAACAGTTTCATCTGCACGATACGTAATGGGTATCTGGCTGTAGCTTACAGAAGGTGGCAACCCTTACTTCCTCTGTGCCTGAAATCATGGGGCACGGCACCCCTGCATCCAGTTCTCCACAAATATCAGCTAATTAAGGCAGAGTGTGAACACCGCAGCCGAGGATACATCTGAATACACAGCGCACGCGTGTTTCCCTCCGCACCGTCACCTTCCGGCCGCCATAAAGCTGTCTCCACACAGCGGCAACATCTTCTTTCTTCCTTTATTCGCCTTTTTCTTGCTTCCCGTTTTTGTGTGTCTATTTCTTCTTTCGATATTTGTGGCTCTGATGGTGTGATCATCACTTGGATATGACTCCCTGTATTCTGGCACAGCGGAGGAACAAACTGCCTCCATCTTCAAGGTAAAAGAGTGACCGTAGGAAAAGAAATTGGAAATATGGACTGATCCTTGGACTCTTAATGAAGCTTTTTCTACGGAACAATTAATGCATCGTCTAATCACAGAATAGAGTAGGGATAACGATGATACTGATTAGAAGACTGAGAAATAACGAGTTTTCTCTTCTGTACAGTGTCCAGATCAAGAATCTATGGATCACGTGGTCTTCTAATGGGTACCGTGGGCTCCTTCCACTGGAACAAACTGACCACTTACCTCCAACTACTGTCTGCTCCTTTCCCCCATAGGTCCTCAAGGTTTGGCGCTTAATTAAGCACACATACAAATTTATCTTTGTCTTTAACTTGTTTTCATTTTTTCATGTAGGTTTTATGAGGGAGGAAAATGTCTATAAAATTTTATCAGGGAAGCACCTTGGAATATGAAGCGGAAGTGCAAACCACTGCAGATATATGGAAGGGTGATAATGGCGAGGATTTGCAAAAACGTGGAACAGTGGCCTTTACTGACGCAATGTTCATCATCTGAATTCAGATATTGACGTTGATATATATGGAAAAATTTTCCTTCTACTTAATTAAACATCAAGCCATGAAGATGTATGAGAGAGTGGAGATATAGCTCCACCGCTCTTGACTTCGGAACTAGATGGAGGTGAGTGTTCAACTTCAAGCCCCGCTCTCTTTACCGTCGCTACCCATTCGACAAGAAGCTGGGCGGGCCTCAGAGCTGCTCTGGAAGCTGCGGAGAAGAGACAAACCTGCGTCCTTCCTGGAAATGTGTTCATATAGTAAACCACCTCTAATCCGGATTAATGAAGCATATGACAGCCCTAATTTTTTTTTTAAATTCGCTTAGTGGGGGGTGGAGTCCAACTGGGCCCACTCGGCATGGCGGCCACTGATTGGTCTATTGTAGCCTGCCCCGTGTAATTATGATGATGGAGCAATTGGTGGAATGAAGATAGGCAGGGGAAACCGAAGTACTCGGAGAGAACCCGCCTCAGTGCCACTTTGTCCACCACAAATCCCCCTTGAGCAGACCCGGGATCGAACCCGGGCTGTCGCGGTGGGAAGTCAGTGACTAACCGCTTGAGCTACGGCGCGGCCTTATATGACAGCCCTAAAAGATAAAAAGAAAACTAAGAAAACAAGTAAATGGAATATGTAATAATATAGACAGTGCTGATGAAAATAGATAGAAAAATCTCTTGTAGAGCCCTTATTTAAAAAGACAAGAAGCTGAAATCCAGCTGAAGACAATATTGGATATTTTCTTGTGTGTTTCAGTCTCTCCAGCTGCCCTCAACACAGTGTGAAAGTCCTCTTCTTCCTAAATCCCACTTGTCTTTTAAAGCATGTACCCAACTGTGGACGGAATTTTTAATTTTTCGTATTTCGATCAGGATTATCCGACATCCAGATTAACCGTAACCGGATTAGCAAGGGTTTACTGTAAATCTGACTACTCGCTCATCCATACTGAAATCTAATCACAACACCAACTGAGCTATCCCAGTTTCTCTGAGTTCAACAGATTATCTGCCTAAGTACTTTTACTTATACATCAGGTCCCTTCATGTGGCACAAAATAACTATAAATGGCGAATTAAGATATAAAAGGAAAATATAAAATGCTGACAATATGGTTCTCTGAGACATGGCAAAGTAAAGTATTTCATCGGGATATCCGCTTTAGAACGAGCATCTTCAGGCTTCAATCATAAAAAACGCCAGTATTCGCCCGCGTCACAACACAAGGGACCACAATCTGACCAATCATAGCAGCGAACACCTCACTACATATCATCTTAAAGTTCTGTCTCAGTAAATGTCTGGAGAAAAATAAGAAAAAAAAAACAAGAAAATATCTGTCAGGATATCTCATATCTCTATCAAGGGTGGTCTTTAATATACAAAGTAGTGTTACGAGGTTAGATAAAATAGAGGTAACACGTTAAGCTATTCCTGTAACAGGTCGTGGAGGCCCATAGGGTTATGAAAATGGCTCCCACATTTTCTAGGCAATCGGCTCATAGATGGCAGTGACGTTGTCAGCCTTACGCGCCGGCCGCCCTTTACCCCCACGAAGATTCCTGGTACTCATTTCTGTTAGGGGATGAGTCCACCTCACGGCCATAGTGGGGCTGGAAGCATTAGGTCAATTGAAAAAAAAAATCCTACTTAACGGGAATCGAACCCGTGATCTTCCGGCTTGTAGCATGGTGCCTCAGCCAACCATGCTACGTAGATATGTCGAAAATATAAGGTTGCTCTTATGTTTAATGGAAGCCATGAAGACATGGGGGTATAGGTCCACCATTTTTAATCTTGGCACTTGATGGAGGTGAGTGCTCAGCTTCAAGCCCCGGCTGCTTTGCTCTCGGGGAAAGAGCTCGAGTTTTCATTGGATAAGGCTGGTTGGGCCCGAGACCTGGTACGGACGCTGCGGAGAAGAGAATCGAGCCAGTATCCCGTCGCTATGTTGACTGAGCTATCCAAGTTCCAACATGAGATTAGTTTCACATCTACCATACTATACGGCGGTTCATACCGGTATCTCTATACTACTGGAACGTGGGATGTTGCCAGAAGCAACCGACCGAATGACAAAGCAATTTCACACCGCATGATGGCAGGGGGTCAAGGTTCTTCATTAAAATTATAATAATTCTCGGAGCTATTATTGCAGCTGATATTCCTGCTTATGGCTGTAGAAGTAAAGAAACAATCATAAAATTAAACGTATTCATTACGTTATGAAAACTGGCTTACCTTCTTTGTCTCTAATCCATTCACACGGTTTCATTCAATTGCTGCTGTTTCTTCTGTACGGCTGTGTGGGTTGTAGAAAGTGTCCAGGGTCGTAACCTTGTCCAACATCGCTCGGAGTTCTGTGGGAGAAGAAAGATTTTTGGGCGATTTAACAAAGCCGGTTGAAGTGTGGAATGGGATATAAGGGTGATAATTAATGTTAATAGGTAGGAACGTGGTAGATGGAAAGAAGGTATAAGGTCGAAGTGAAAAATGAGGTCGGAGTTGAGAGCCGAGGAAGATAGGACATGAGCGCAGAAAGCTGAAGAATCTTAATTGTTAGAAGACGTTGCTAGGAAATGACTGTGGGAAATATTGAATGCTGGAGAAGACTTAGCGTGTAGTGCTTGTAAAGTATGGAGATCAGCGATAGCGCTGTAATTACTTGTAGTTCCGAATGGTATATACAAATTATCAGTAAATCCACTTCACCAATTCAAAACCCGTCTATAGTCATACATAAATCATGACAGTGCCATAGTGTCGAATGGTAGGGCGACTGATGAACCGGAAAGAATGTTTAAGGAACTGGTCGTGGCCTAATCGAGGCAATATTCTAACATTTGCCTGGAGGAGTGAGAGATACTTCTTCAGAAACTTGAGTCAGCATAGCGGGTGTTCCGGCTGAGAATCGAACCGAACACATACAGAACACAAGTTTAAAGGGTTAGCGACCGACCAACCCGCTCTGTGTAATCCTTTCTTCTGCAGGGTAAACCTATCCAATTTCCTAACCCACCTCATTTCGCAGTATGACATCCACCATTCATCTCTAAGTAGTGCCGAGGTCAGGAATAGGTGGATCTATACATCCATTCCCCCCATATATCTTCGTGGCATATTGCTTAATAAGTTAAGCACAGGGACAACTTCACATATTTATTATTAAATTTCGTGTGTTTCACGGATATTTTTAACGTTTCTACGTAGATATCTTCACAATGGAGCCAACTTGGAATGTCATACCAATAAACAATGTATGTCACAAACTTAGATACTTTTACCCCTACACGTGGCAGAAACACGAAATGTAGCCACGCTGCAGCACCTCAGTAGGCCACCTACCTAGAGTTTGTGATAGGCAGGAAGGCCTAATTACCGAGACTTCCTGTGAGTTTACTCGCAAGCAGAAGAGGGAGCAGGTTCTCAAATAGAAGACGATATATCAGCTTGCCTCATGTCCCGAAATACGCCAAACTGACTGGCAGAGCATGACACGTGTCCGGAACGTAACTTATGTGTCGGATATTTAACGACCCTTTTTCAACTGCATATGTTATGCACAGTCATACAAGAGAACGTCAGAAACTAACAGAGAAAAAGTAGCGGCAGGATGGAGAATTCTACATAAAGGAAAGGTTACAATCTGTATTCAAGTTGTCCGGGTGCTTAATTAGTTAAGCACTTCCTTCCTTCCTTCCCCTCAGCACTACAGCTCAGGGTGAGCTTTGTCCTCCTGAATAATCAGCCTCCATTCTTCTCTATATTCCACCCACCTGAGGCTGATTATCTGGTTTATGAACGTTTTTACGTTATGAAGTTGTTAGCCTCACTCAGAACCCCCAACCTGGAGGACCAGGATACCCCTCTTCGTCTGGTTCCTACCCCTTGACCTTTCCGGCATGAGTGACCCTACCAGTAGCTACACTACCGCCGGCATAGCTCTCAGAATATCAGGAACACTAAAAGCCCACCACCACGTTAAGGTGGAGACACCATCCGTGGGGAATTAGTTAAGAACTGTGATATGAAAAATAGTGAAGTGGAGGTATAGCTCCAACTTTCTTGACTTCGGCACTACATGGAGTTGAGTGGATAGTTTCGCGTCTCTGTCGCTTTAACCCCAGGGGAAACTCCCCGGATATCCATTGGATAGGAGGCTGGGTGGGGCCCATAGCGGGTCCGGTTGATGTGGAGAGGAGAAAAGTCTTGCCCTGCTGGAAATCGAACCCGGCCCGTCGCTATACCCACTGAGCTATCCTTGCTTCTAATTTGTACTCTTAACAAATATTATTATTACCGTTATACTGATCTATGGTTCTCGTACAGGAAGAAAGTAGCTATATAATTAAATGATTAATGAACTATAAAGTGATAACGTTACTATTAACTGAATTATTCTATACAGAATAATGTTACATATTGCTTTATGTGGATGTGAAAACTGATCTTTGGCCCTACAGGAAACCATGGATCGCACAGAACCTTTCGGTTACTACCAAAATCTACATAAGAAAATCATGATATTAAATTTTATACTGAGCCAGCTTAATCCAGTTCACAGCGCTATACGCTACTTGTCTGTGGGATAATTCTCATAAGCTGCGCCTGTGCTATTTTCTCTATTTTCTTATTGCGTATTCATCTCGAAGTAAAGTTCTCCCTGTGCTTAACTAACGAAGCACTACGCATGAAGGTGTGTGGGGAAGTGGATGTATAGATCCAAGTATTCTTGACTTCGGCAGTAGTTGGAGGTGAGTGGCCCCAGCTGCTTTATCCCCGCTACCAATTAGATGGGAGGTAGGGCGGGCTTCAGAATCAGCGTGAACGCTGTGAAGAAGAGAAGAATCTCGTCCTTACCCGGACACAAACTCTGAACCCTCGGCCTTCCCGCTCGTAGCTAGCCGTTATACCGGCTGAGCTATT
>NW_019743147.1:871310-968695 GCF_002891405.2 Cryptotermes secundus | reverse complement strand
GTTCAGTTAAAAAAAAAAATCTCTGGTCATGAGTCTCAAGGGACTTGACGCCAAGAACAGATTGGCGGTAAACCGCCAGTCGTAAACAACTCTGACTTCGACTTTGGTAGATATTCCCAGAACTTCTTGTTTTCGTTCGGTTTGTGGAATTGTTATTCCATGTACATGCTTAGTTACTGAAGACCTGGATATACAAATGTTTCCAATTTTGTTCAACGGGATTGAAGTACACCTTTCTATATTATTCTTAAGTTGGAGTGAGACTGGATCGCTTAGCGCAGAGGGAGGAAACTGGCCCGTTACTCTACGCCCGTATGATATCTGAGAGAAATTAGGCGTTTATAGGAACAAGAATTGACATAGGGAAAAGTACGTAATATTCGGAGAAAACCGTCCCCAGTACCAAATTTTACACCACAAATCAAATATGAACGGACGTGGAATCGAACTCGAACCGCTGCAGTGAGATGGCACTAATGTGTTTCTTTCTTCTTCGGGGACAATATTAAGTATAAGTCTTTGAACTGAACTATCTAAGAAATTATTTGGACCCAATATGGTTGCGAAATATGAACCCATTAAGGAATTACACGAAAAAGAACGCCATGATTTATACAGGCCGGGATAGTTCAGTCGGTATAGCAAATGGCTACTAGCTGGACAATCGAGGGTTCAGAGTTCGAGTCCCGGTGGAGTCAAGAATTTTCACTACTCCATGTATACTGGCTCTGGGTTGGGGTCCAGCCAACATCCTATCCAATGGGTACCGGTGGCTCTTTCCTCGGGGTTAAAGCGGCCGGGGTGTGAAGTTGACCACTCATCCCCAGCTAGTGTCGAGGTCAAGAAAATGTGGATCTATTAATCCGCTCCCCCATACGCCTTCATGGCGTAGTGCTTAATTAGTTAAGCACAGGAACAACTTTAATGTTTTACTCATTATATTGTTGAAATAGTTAAGCTCAGGAAGCTACGATGGACTAGGCATGTAGCTAGGATGAGGAGAGAAGCAGAATGTATAAGCCAAGTTTGGTGGGGAAATGTCTTTGGGATATGACACTTGGAAGACAGAAAATGGGAGGGTAACATTAAATTGAATCTTTGGGCGGTAGGTTCTGAGTGCGGACAAAGGGTCGCGTCCAACGATAGGCTTTTGTACTAACCGCTCTGAATATTCGAGCCCTACTGGGCCTACTGAAGGATCTGGTATGGAGACAGGAAGACACTACCGCAGTGTTGAAGCAGTGTAAGAAACGTCACTGTTGATGACGTAACCAGGAACTTATTGAAACGTACCAATGCCCAGGACCGAAAAGTGGTTTGGGGTAGGAAAATATTTTAAACAATACACACACCAAATAACTATAATAGTATAATTGGTTGAGTGAAATAAAAATACAAACTGTCCCAGATGAGGACGGCACAACGTAAAAGCGTCCACCAACTCCGCAGTTAATTTAGCAAACCAAAAAGTTCAAGAAATAATTTGGGGACTAGACGAGCACCAGACTCTTCCACGGCGTGCAGCAGAATCCCCTTCCGTGTTCAGACGAGCCTCCTAGTCCCTGGTGAAAGGATGAAGGGCGCAAGCGTAGGGCAGGTGGAGAGGGGGAAAAGGAATGAAGGGGGGTCCAGTTGAGGGACATGGCGGAAGTTTCTGACGTTACATTATATAAAGCAGAACGCGTTTCAAATGAACACACAAAAATCTACAATCTACTTTACCTATTCGAGACTCCAGAGATATACTTCTTCCACTGAGGGACAGGGTTCAAATCCTATTCAAATCTTCATGTTTCGCAGAAGTTTTCTGTTGTACGCAATTTAACAAAGACATATGTGCTCGTAAGATAACTTATCCTGGGAATTGAAGCCGTTGAGTGCAGTAATCCTACCGGACTATACGGCGTCACATTTCAGAAGAGAGCATTCGTCAATGACGCAGTTCCGACTTGCTAACAAAATTGCTTCTTCCTGGATACGGCGCAACCTAGTTTGGTAGAGAGATAACAATGTTTCAGAAGAACCTATTTCCTCCATATTTTGGCCTACCATGAAGTTGGACGCAATATGTCCCTCTGAAACGTCGGTACCTATGTATTAAATTACATGATATAACTTCCCACATGGTAGCGTAGTTGATTGCGGCACTATGCTACAAGTCGGAAGGTCACCGGTTTGATTCCCAATGAGATTACTGGATTTTTCAATTTACCTAATACTTCCAGCCGCACTAATGCCCTGGAGTCGACTCAGCCTCCAACAGAAATGAGTACTAGGAATCTTCCTAGGGGTCAAGGGCAGTCGGCGCTTAAGGCTGACAACCTCACCGCCATCTGTGAGCCGATTGTTTAGAGAATGTGGGAGCCTCGACGTCTCACAACCGTATGGGTCTCCACGGCCTTACGTGTTACCTTCTTACCAGATCGCAATCTCGGTAAGCACATTTGCGAGAATTTCACATCTCACGCGAGAAAATGTAACCTTGACTACTCTAAACCTATGTGGCTGTCTCTGTCTGTGGTTAAACCTCTCCTACTGTGATATTCAGCCCAGGATCGGAACAATGACTCGTAAATATAATTAGAGAACAATATTCGTAACTTTCCATTGGGTGTCGCCCGGAACATGCGGCAACTTCTCCGACACAACAGCTTTGCAGGAGTGTGAAATGTACCTTGCAGGCGTATAAAGACTAGTTCCCGTCCATGAATGTTACGAAACAATTGAAACGCTTGGCAGTATGTTGATATCTTTCTTAAATAAATTTCTAATATACGTTTCAAACCTTCTAAGCTAGACTGACCAACTGGTCAAACTACAGGCAAGTAGAAACGAAAGAACGAGATATCAGTAAACAAAGGATTATGGAAGGGGTGTAAGAAAGATAGGCAATATGCACGGAAGGAAATAAATAGAGAAAAATGAAATGATCAAAGGAAGGAATGAATGTATAAAGGTTCGGCCACACAGAGCGCTATGCTATGTTCGCTACGTACGCTTTGTACACTCTGCGACGCAGGTAACATAGGGAACATAGCGTACGTAGCGTACGGAAGTCTGTGTGGGCAGTCACACTGGTAATAAAGGGAGATATTTTCTGTTTGTATAGCGAACATAGCGTACATAGCGTGCGTCGCGTACGTAGAGCTCTGTGTGGCCGAACCTTAAAGGGTGGGCCTTCTTGGCCCTTGTAAATGGAAGGATTTTTTCGTGGTTTATTTAACGATGTCAGTATCTGTACTACTTATATAGCTTATATGTATTGATTATAAAGAGAGAGAGAGTATGAAAAGGGGATAAAAGATGGAAGGAAAGGAAGGTATCAATAGGTTGCTTTTCCTCAGAGCGCCAGCAGGTTGGGAAGGCAAATCAGGCATCAGTCTCTCCATTATTTTTGGAAAAAATCAATATAAAAAAGACAATATACTAAATTTGGTTGAGACACTTCACTAAAAGCCGGAAGGTGGCGAGTTCGATTCCCGATAAAATAATTGGATTTTTCAATTGGCCTAATCCTACCAAATGCACCATGGCCCTGTGATCAACTAAGCCATTAACAGAAATGAGTATTGGGAATCTTCTTGCAGATGATGGGCGGCCGAAGATTAAGGCTGAAAATCTTACCGCCATCTGTGAGCCTATTGTCTAGAAAATGTGGGAGCCTCAACATCTCTGAATATTACAGTAACGTCAATTTATGTTTAATATTTTTCTTGATTTATTTTTAGGTCGACTGCATTATGAGTGAAAGAATTTCTAAGCTGAAGAGTACGACGTTCTGGGCTGTAACTAGATCTAGTTCGATAGAACTACACCGACGTTTCGGAGGAACGTATCGCCTACTTTATCAGGGTCGATAATTAAGCCAAGGAAGAAACCAGCAGCCAGCAATGAGGTGGCAGGAAGAGCGAACTGTGCTTTGAAAACTCGGCCTGATATGCGGTAGAATGGAGCTACGAAAGAACCAATAGCAGCGTGACAATTGTCTGTAAGAGACTCAGAACCAGTAAGACAAAATAAAAAGTAAATCGATTTGGCCCTGTAAAGAGTTGTCAATTTATCGAGTGAACTGAGATAATGGTGTAGTCAAGAGGCACGAGGGAATAAAATGCTTGTTGCTTATTTTTAGTTTCTCGGTTGGTTTACTCTTTGTCCCTGAAGAAGTTGGCGATAATTTCCACCGAAACATTGGTAGATTTCTACTGAACTACACGACTTTACAAACTAGAAACTGGTACTCTTCATAGTCACAACTGTACACAAGTACCTGCTCCTAACATATCACAATTTCACGCATTTATAAATGTTAGAAATGAAATCATCAAAACAATGCGTCAGTGCTTTACTTACGTCAGTCATATTTCAAGCATTGCCTCATTGGCAGGGTTTATGTAACTATTTCTACACAACTTGCAGTGTCTATATGTATGCAAGTGCCAATTATTTCAAGTCCGATATTTTAAAATGCTGCAACAGATTAATTTACGTTTAGATTACCTTTTCTAATTTCAATTGCCTGTGAAACCTTTTATTTTCTATCGGCATGCAAATTATCAACATTTAGGCGGGGTTCGAAGCAGCGCATAAATAGCTGTTAGCATCACTATGTCTGTCCGTTCGTCGTTCTTAAAGCTCGATATTTCAAGTCTTTAAATAACTCCATGGAATAAGTCCTCTTTCAGAAGCTGATAGTGTCTCAGACAGGCAAGAAATTCCGTCATTTATGAAATCCAAAGTGCAATTCTGTTTCCGAGGAAACGTTAATAACGGCATAACATCTCACAATGCCGTGAGGGACATCGAATGTGTGTGTGGAGGAGAGTAAATGTCTGCTCCAGGAAACGCCAGTGGAAGGGAAGTGACCAATAACAGTCAGTCCCCTCCTCTCGTCGAATAGGGCCATTTCAAAACATGTAAAAGTACTGGAAAGAGCAAAAATACGGTCGTAAGTTCCGACGGGACCCGGAACCAAGACTGACTGTGCTGACGAGTACAAGCAACAATTTATCCGACCCAACGCCGCGAGAATCTAAAACCTCGTTCATCACCGTGTTCACAAGAGCTCGTCACAGGAGCATGTTCTGAACCAGATGAACGCAGCTCAAATCCTCGCATCCCGTTTGTTACGATCCAGTTTAGGGCCCAATATAATCCCCACACCTACGCCTCCGTAACGAACGTCACGGCAGAGTGGATTCATGATTCATACTTGAGAGGTCCTGTGTTCAAATCTGGGCCCGAATACCGGCCATCCTGACTGGGCTTCTCGTGGTTTCCCTCAGCCAGAGCGATACCTCGAAACTAGAATATCTGATTTTTCCCCACGTCCTTTCCCATCCAGTGCTCTAACATAATCCATGCATAAATAAATAAATATACGCAGATACCAGAATTGATCACTTCCCCCCAAGTTTTCCGACTGAAGTATTGTAGCATCGACCTGCTCACGCTGGTTCTTCTCTCGCGGATTTTTTACCCTGAAGAAGGAGGCGATTATTTTCTCCGAAACGTTCGTTTACATAATATTTACACGGCGCCACATCCAAGAAGACGGAATTCTTCATAGTCACCGCTGTGAAGACCTCAAGTTTTACAATTAAGACTTAACGCAAGCATGCTACATGTCCGTTCCATGAATTATTGCTTGATTTAAATCACTAATGAAGGTGGACGATGGGTATAAATTATACAGCCCCACATCTTCGCTTCGGCGCCCAGTTCTCAAGCACCACCACTGTGTACTTCCATTAGACTTGGGGGACTAGTAACGGGAAGTGTTCCTGTGTGACTCCAGATTTTCTTCCTGTCCTGGCATATAAGCAGGGATAGAGTCAGGCTACGAGCTGGACGGCCGGCTTTCGATTCCCGGCATTGACAATTTTTTTCTCTTTTCCATAATATCCAGACCGGCCTTGGGGCCAACCGGGCTTCCTATTGAATGAGTACCGTGAGCTATTCCCCGTGGGGTAAAGTGGCAGGGGCGAGAAGCTAACCAGTCATCCCTATCTAATGCCGAGATCAGGAATGGTAGGGATATACCTCCACTCCCCCTTGTCTTCATAGTGCAGGTAATTTAAGAGTTGTCTCTATGTTTAACTAATTAAGCACTGTACTGTGAAGGCGAATGGGTGAGTGGATGTATTTTTGTTTTTCCTTGGCACTACAGCCCCAGTGGGCCTAGGCCTACCTCCATGAACTTCTCCGTTCACTTCGGTTTTTCTAGAGCTTAGACATACAGAAGGACTCCTTGGGCGGGTGATCAGCTCGTCGCAAGGCCTCTACCTGTACACAAACACAGAAAAACGCACACAAACATCCATGCCCTGAGTGGGATTCGAACCCACGATCCCGGCTTCCGAGCGAGCGAAGACAGTGCATGCCTTAGACAGCTCGGCTACCGTGACCGGCACGAGTGGATGTATAGATGAACTTATTCTTGACCCTGAAAGTACTTAAATAATTAAGCGTTGGGATGAGTTTAACTTTTATCTTTCCAGGGCCTACAGTTCCCGTTCTCCGATCTGGGTGTCCTCTGCTCTCCTTCACCCCTGTCTCTGACATGTCATTCTTGTCTCTCTCGGACCGCTCCTATATAACCATCCACTTTCCCATCTTTACTCATATGTGCTCTGAAAATGGAGGCAGAATTTTCTTCCGAAACGTTAACACTCACCCACCAGATTACATGATGTATATTTTATCTATTGGGGTAAATTAATTGGACTATCGTGGCACGTGCTTGTACGCATTAAAAAAACCCACGAAAATCCTCAATCAGGGTAGCCGATCTCTGACCCGAGATTCGAAAGGAGAACCTCCGAAATAAAACGCTGGAGCACTACTCATTCGACCACTACTTTCTGTTCCACGGTGTCATAATCCAAGATGATGAGAATATGAACTGAAATTTTAAACATACTGTAGTCCCGGGCGCCGTAAGTAGAGTGTTTGTTTTAAAAAGTGGTCAATATGATGCATGATCACGGTGAAATATTTGTCTGATACAATCACGCCAGCGAGCTCAGCATTAAATTTAAACTGTTGACCTAGGGTGCGCATCCTCAGTTTCAAGGTTTGCACGACAGGTGACGTCATCGGCCTCGGCACCCACAAAGCAAATCGACCAATCATTCGCTATTTTCGGAAGTTTATATTTTTACAAAGAAAATATTCAAACTCGTATCTCAGATGTGACACCTTGTAAATAGTTTGGCAGACATATACAAATGTTTCAGACGAACCTGTTGCCTCCATCTTCAGAGTAAAATATGCAAACGTTGGAATCTATCTGGAAAACTACATGGCGTCACAGAAGACCGTGGCCTTGATACTAACAGCCAGGAGAACCTCAAATCTTATACAAGTTAGACCTAATATACCAAGTACTTCGAAAAGTGATAGTTGATCAACTGCTGAAGATAATCACGTGGTCCTAGCCGAGATTCGAGCTAGGTACCTCGAGTACGAAAGTCAGAAGCGTTACCTCTTAGCTATCTTTCTCAGTGGACGTTTGTGACCCCCGATATTACTGGCAGGACTGAATGGAATTGAATGAATTTAGTTCACATTTTATCTGTTCAATATTACCTCCATTCTAGTCGGAGTAGATACTGAACTGTACTTACTTACTTACTTACTTACTTGCTTACTCATGGAGCTGAGCCCTTCTGGAGGAGCTGCCAATTCTGCAGTTACTCAAGAATATCCCAGCATTTTATGGAACCCGAAGGGTCATTACCGTGTTCACAAGAGCCCTTCACTGGTCCCTATCCTGAACCAGATATATCCAATCAGTACCATACCGTCCTATCTCTCTAAGATCCATTCTAATATTGTCCACCCACCTACGCCTTGGTCTTCCCTGTGGTCTCTTTCTTTCTGGCTTTCCCACAAATATCCTATACGCATTCCTCGTCTCCCCCATTCGTGCTACATGACCTGCCCACCTCATCCTCCTTGACTTGATCATCATAATTATATTTGGAGAAGAGTACAAGCTATGAAGCTTCTTGCTATGCAGTTTTCTCCTACCTCCTGTCCCTTCATCTCTCTTCGGTCCAAATATTCTCAACACCCTGTTCTCAAACACCCTCAGTCTATGTTATTCCCTTAATGTCAGAGACCAAGTTTCACACCCATACAGAACCACAGGCAAAATTATGGTTTTGTATATTCTAATTTTTATGTTTTTGGACAGCAGACGAGAAGACAAAAGGTTCTGGACTGAATGGTAGCAAGCATTACCCGAGTTAAATCTCCTCTTAATTTCCTCCTGAATCAGGTTTCGATCTGTTATCGTTGTTCCCAAATATCTGAATTATGCCACAATTTCAAAACATCTATTTCCTATCTTTATATAATGATTTTGCCCTGCATTTTGGTGACGAGACAGCAACATATACTTAGTTTTCTCAGTGTTTATTTCGAGATACGTCTTTCGTAAACAGTAACACAATACAGATAGTCGTTTTATGAAGATTCCCAATACGAAATTTCGCTAATATGAATTTTCATAATGAAATGCATACCCTCGGCTAGGCTTTTCGCCCGGATACCAACTCGCTCATTCGAAATTCCTTCCGAACAAAAACGAACACGTGAGAACGGAAACGGAAACAAACGAACACAACGTCGACCTGATCTGGTGTCATGTCGTAAGATGTTGATGCTTTCTCAACAGATTTTGGGAGCCGGGATAGTGCAGTCGGTATAGCGACTGGCTACGTGCTGGACGACCGAGGGGTCGGAGTTCGAGTCGCGGTGCAGTCGAGAATTTTCTGTTCTTCACATCATCCAGACCGGCTCTGGGGTCCACCTAACCTCCTACCCAGTGGGTACCTGGGGACGGCAGGGGTGTGAAGCTAATCACTGACTTCCATCTACTGCCGAAGTCAAGAAAGTGTGGGCCTATATATTCTCCCCCCACACACCTTCATGGCGTAGTGTTCAATTAGTTAAGCACAGTGTCAACTCTACCCTTTTTTTTTTCCTTGGCACTACAGCCCCAGTGGGCCTAGGCCTACCTCCATGAACTCTCCGTTCACTTCGGTTTTTCTAGATCTTACACATTCAGTAGGACTCCTTGGGCGGGTGATCAGCTCGTCGCAAGGCCTCTACCAGTACACAAACACAGAAAAACGCACACACACAAACTAAACAACTATGTCCTGAGTGAAATTCGAACCCATGATCCCGGTTTCCAAGCGAACGAAGACAGTACATGCCTTAGACCGCTCGGCTACCGTGACCGGCCAAATCAAATTTAGAATATTAACAAATTTTATTGGTAAGGCCACAAAATGGTTATAGCATAATTTAATACATTTCCCATTCTTATGCGTCTCATCAGTTGCTTAAATGACTATTAAATTATTATACTACTGGAAATTTAAGGAGGCTCTTTCAATTACAAGATTACATAACATTGAACGGTATGACGAAATTCAACGAAGCGGTCGTGGTCTGTTTTAATTTACTATCCCAGAATATTCTGCAGACAATGTCACGTATAACTGCAGTCTGAAACAATATGAGGTGTGGACAGACATGGCTGCCTGACGGTATCATAAAACCATCTTTCTAACTTCATAAACATTAAATATTGAATTCAATTAGAGATATAAAATTTATAATAATATTTAAACCGGGAAGTTATCGCTGAAGATGAGGACATTTATAATTTCAGCCCTTTCGCCAAATATATTTAAATTAATCGCGTTAAAGACAATGTGATAGGGGGTCATGTAGCACGCATACAGACTCCGTGGGCTGTAGTATGCAAGCGAACTATACTGACAGCCGCTTGGCGGCGAAGTTAGTGCTAATTTTAGTAGATAGTGTGTCGCGTGGTAAGCGCAATGGATCCCCACGGCCGTTAATCTCGGTTTTCTAGACCGGAGACGCTATTTCCTTGAAATAGCTCCTCAATTATCCTCACGAACTGAGTCATGTAGCACACATACGAGGAAAAATTAATGCAAACAAGGCTTTTGCAGGATAATCTGCAGGAAATTCACAACTGGGAAGACCTGGGTGTAGATGGAAGGTTAATATTAAAATGGATCTTAGAGAAATAGGATGGGGGTTCGTACTGGTTCATCTGGGTAAGGATAGGGACCAGTGGAGACTTCGGTCTTCATATACAAGTATATAAAAAGGACCCTGCGAATTATGTGGGTGACTGTGCAGCGGTTGGCTTCTGAAGTAAGTCTCGGCTACATTGAGTTTTAAACACCGCTGAGGATGACTGAACATCAGAAACTGTAAGTTGGAATCAATGATTTATTCAATATAATTTGCATGCTGTATAAAATGACCTCTTATTAAGTTGAATATACGAAAAACGGGCGGAACAATGACTTCTGTGAAATATATATGGATTACAATTGTCTTGTAGCAGAACAAAAGAAGCCTTGAACCACTCCCACGCAAAGACGAGACGATACTGCTTAAGAGCACAGAGTACTGTTCAACAACTTCCAGAAAACCGTGGCGTCCTTTGTACATTTACGGCACGGGCAGTTTCGTGAATGCAAAATGGTTGCTTCACTCGCGCTGACAGATGAAGTCCGACAGGCGACTTCTGCACTGTTCGCTTGAACTCGTTACCAAACAAATGACTTGCCGTAGTTACACTTGCTAAACCTCTATTTAGGTACACTAATTCTTTGTCAAGATTTTATCTCTTTGTACACCTGGAACAATGTCTGTAATCGTGTTGTGTAAAGAGGTACTAGACACAGCTGGAGGAATGGTAAGCAGAGATATGGGGAAACAACTGAAGGTTTTTGGATACTGTTGAGAAACTTCTCTGCGTTCAACTACGGGATTTCTTCTAAGCGGCAAAAGTTATCTGCCTATCTCTATTCCTTTTGCTCTCCCACTTGGAGCATATAGCATCCGTGAAACGTCTTGTTTCACTTCAGTTTCTTATAAGACAGTCGGTAGGACTCCTTGAACGGAGGATCAACCCGTCGCATGACCTCCATACACAGGACAACACAAACACAGAATAAGCGCAGACAAACATAGATGCCTTGAGTGGGATTCGAACCAACGATCCCAGTGTTCGAGTGGGGTAAGACATTTCATGCCTCAGACCGCGCGGCCACTGGGATCGGCGGCCAACATATACAGGTGGACAAATACACAAAATACTGTAAAACTATCCTATGTTGTGTCTATAGCATTCATATACTTCAGCACTTGAAGAACGAGGTCCGTAAGAATTCAGTTTGTACCTAACAGAAAACATGCAGAGCCCCTGTTACAAAGACCGACCGGTTAAGACAATATGGAGAACTAATATTTGTTTCTAAAAATCAGTTTCTATGTCATGGAGAACACAGAAGTCTCAGTTACAGAGACCAACCAGTGAATGCAACCTAAAGAAATCCTCTGTTGTTTTCGAGAGATATAAGTGAGCCCACTCTGTGGGTAAAATGATTTCAATTCTTTGACTGTTGTACTGTGTTATTTTTATCACCATGTCTGACCCTCCCTGCGACGACTGGACGGACTACATGAAGTGAAGTCAAGTTGGCGTATGAGGGAGTGGAGGTTTAGCGCCAATATTCTTAACCTCGACACTAGATGGAGTTGAGTGGTCAGCTTCAAGACCCGGCCTCTTTAGCCCCAGGCAAATAGCCAGAGATACCCACTGGACAGGAGACTGGTGGGCTCCAGAGCCGGTCTGGACGCTGTGGAGTATAGAAAAATCTCCCGTAACTTGCTGCTATACCGACTGAGCTATCCAGATTCCCCATCATAGAAAACACAGTTTTCTTTCCATTGTTGCCTGTATTCGTGTTTACAGAGGTGTTGCCTGGCAACCCGTTGATCAAATCCGTTACATTACATGTGGTCAGAGGTTCCAAAAGTGTGGGGAGCGCCAGTTTCCAGTTTCAGTGTCTGTCCACTGAACCCCTGGAACGAAACACAGCAAGAAAAGTCGAACCCTTGGCTCTACAGTCTCCACAGAATTTCTGTCTCCTCCAGTACGCATGCGTCTATAACCCCTTTACTTTCCTTCTATCCTGAAATCTTCCAACTAGAAACTGTCATTAACTGACCAACTTTATGAAGCTGAGCCCTTCTTGAGAAACCGCCAGTTGTACAGCTACTTCAGAACTTCCCAACATTTTATTGAACCCGAAGGTCCATTACCGTGTTCACAAGAGCCCTCCAATAGTCCCTATCCTGAACCAGATCAATCCAGTCCGTACCACCCCATTCTATCCCTCTTAGATAAATTTTAATATTATTGGTCTTCCTAGTGGTATGGTTCCTTGTAGCTTTCCACCAATATCACATATGCACTTCCATTTCGCCCCTTTTCGTGCTACATGCCTTGCCAATCTCACCCTCCTTGGCTTCATTAATGTAATTTAACTCCTTATGTATGAAGTGGGATTCGAATCCACGACCCCAGTGTTTTAGCGAGAAGATATTCATGGATCAGAAGGTGTGGGGCCACGCGATCGGCTCTGTGCTGTTTCAGTTTATGAAAGTCTGCTGCGAAACCTTTCTGCTTTGGAGAGGCCTGTGTAAGCCATTATCATAGCGAGCATGAGCCTTCATTACTACCCACGACTGATTTCGACCCAAAGGTCAGAAATAAAGTTGAAGGACCTTGAGTGTCGTACTTTCATTCACCGCATCGAACTCGGGTCAGACAGGCTATCGTGGTAAGTGTCTCAGTGCACCGTAAACAGCGCTGCTCTGTATCAATTGTTTTGTCAGCATAAAATTCTTCTTCACATGTCCTTGAACGCACCCTACAAGATTTCACATCAGAAAATTGATGATGTCCTGTGGTAGGTTCCCACGTAATCATCATTCAATGTAGCTAGTTACATGATAATAAAGTGGAAATGGTGGAAAGAGAACTGCACGCCTAAGTATCCCTATATAATTGCACATAATTTATATTAATGTTGTTGGGTGTATATCGAATTTAGAAGTCATTAAGTTACAAAATCCACTTTAACCAAACGTGTATTTACGTACATAAATACGGGGAATGGTAGAAACAGATTTGAGGGCCATACAGAGCGCGCCAAGTCTGGAAGGGAGCTGTCTGGAGTCTCAGGCTGTAGCTTGGTTCTCCTAGAAACGCGCAGCGACGCACATAAAGACGAAGAATCCAGTCTGGTAATGGAGGCAGAAGGGTCTTCGTAACTTACTCCGCGGAGATGAAAATTTCTATCCACCTGGACATGTAACTGTTCCTAAGATTACGTCACGCTGTTAATGTCGAATGTCGCGGTTAAATGAGTATCATTTCTGCTTCTTGATCTGGAAGCTTATGGCCCAGAAACCCAGAATCTAACTAACTAATTAACTGCATGGAACTGAGGCCTTCTTGAGAAGCCGCCAGTTGTGCAGCTATTCAAAAATTTCTCAGCATTGTATGGAACATAAATGTTCACTCCCGTGTTCATAACAGCCCTCCACTGGTCCCTATTCTGAGCCAGATCAATCCAGTCCTCATCACCCCACCCTATCTCTCTAAGATCAATTTTAATGTTATCTTCCCGCCTACATCTAAGTCTTCCTAGTGGTCTCTTTCCTTCTGGCTTTCCCATCAATATCCTATATGCATTCCCGTCTCTCCCATTCTACATTCACCTGCTGGTTCGGTGCCACCCGTACCATCTGACATCTGGTACTCCCACTAAAGAAAGGTGCTGTCACGTATCCTGGTAACACGACAAGAAATGAACGGGTTCTGGATTACACAAAGCTGTTTATTGGATAAGTCGTTTATAATTACAATTATAATCACGCTGAAATAGCGTCGTCCAGAAGATGCGACCTGGCTAGTCTGTCGTCTCTCACGTTTCGTCTTCCGGTTCTTGACTGAGCTGGTTTCTTCTGTTCCCAGCTCTGCTCCGTTCGCCACTGATCTTAATTCTGCTTTGGTCTCCACTGATCTGGTCTGACCTCTGATTTGATCTCCTACAGTCAACGGACTAGAAGATACATTGTAAGATTTGAGGTTTTCACGGCGGTGACTATGAAGAAAGCAGTCTTCTGGGATTTGGCACCGTGTATATGTGGTGTTAGCCGACGTTTCGGAGGAACGTATCGCCTCCATCTTCAGGGTAGAATGAAAAAATATAACAAATCCGCAAGCGAAGAGACCGTGAGAACCGGTAAAAGCAGACTGCTTTTACAACCAATGTTTGGTTTGACTTTGGAAAGTTGAATTCTCGGATATGGCGTCATACTTAGACTGTTTCGTGTATCGTTTTTGATGTCGCATAATTTGGGAACGTAATTTTAATGGAATTCTCTTGGGGAACCCTTATTTTCACTTCGCGAGACACCAGGGTTCTACGGAACACCATTTGAGAACCACTAGTTTACTACCAGTGTTCGTAGTAATAACCACGTGATAAACCACAAGCAACAACCACTTAATTAGCCCCGAATATCACCCATAGCATCCATGGGGCCTCTTTCTGTGCCATCAGTATAAATGTATTCTCACTGGGAACTGAAAACTTCCTGCAAATATTAATAATTGTTTAAATCGACTGTGACAAATCGATACGTAAAACTACGCAATCGAGTAAGTTGTATGCAACATGGTATTTACGTGGAGGTCCGCATCTGTATACGAGAAAAGGCATAACTAGTTCGACCCACGCCGCAGGCTTCACGGACGTATGGAGAACACAAAGGACATGAAACAGAAGCGAATCAGCACGCGATGTCAATACAAATGAATGTTACGGACTAGTTACACCCTCCTATTACTTAATCTTTCTATGCTCATAACTTAAGACCAATGACGCATTGAAGGTACGTGTCATGTCGCATCTTCAGCGGTAGTATGCTGCTGTGACAGGGGAACTGGTTTCCAACTGCCAGTATTTCACAAGGCAATAGCAAGTAGCACGGTACCTTCTACAGTAAGTCTTCGTTTAACGTCGTATATACAAACATTCTTGTAAACAGCAACGTTATGTGAAATGACGCTAAGAGAAAACATTTTCGTCATAAGAAAGTTACGTTCTGTGTCCTTTATTCACGTCTATAACATGTACTGGAATACAGACAATATGTCCGCGAATGTAAATACTTGTATATTCTTGTCAATAAATACATGCAATTGTAAAATGCAATAATATTTATTTAAAATTTAGCGTTATATATTGTATTCATCCGAGGTACGTGGTAGCGTAGTTGTTTGAGGTACGATGCTACAAACCGAAAGGTCGCGGTTTCGATTTCTCACGAGGTCACTGGATTTTTCAATTGAACTAGCCCTTCCAGCCGCTCTATGGCCCTGAGGTCGATTCAGCTTCTAACAGAAATGAGTATGAGGAATATTCCGGGGGGCAGGGGGGCTAAAGGGAAATCGGCGTGTAAGGCTGACGACCTCACCGTCACCTGTGAGACGATTGTGTAGAGTAAATGTGGGAGTCTCGACGTCTCACAACCCTATGGACCTCCACGGCCTGTTACAGGAATATTCACCTATGGCCAAAGGTGACACGAGAGAGCGGTGGACGAGGGCCCAGTCTCGCCGCCATTAACCCTTTAAAATTTGAGTCAAGTCGAAGTCAAAGTCATGTTACGACCGACGATCAGTCGGCCAGTCTTTCTTGCTGTCAAGCCCCATCTGAGGCCCAAGACCAGATTTGTATTACGTCAGAGAGTTGCGGGTTTGTTGAAATGGGGCGCCCTCTCTGAAGAAAGGACGAGTCTGTCATTTACAATTGCTGCTAGCCCTCGCCAGGGCAGTCAATCTCGGGTCCCAGTTCCGTGGGACTCATTTTTTCTAAATAATATATAAAAATCCAGTCCGTACCTCACAGGAAACACATTATGTCTCCGCTACAAAGCCCAACCGGTTAATGCTGTTTAGGGAAACAATCGCTGTTTATTGTGAGAACCGTACGGAACACACAGATGCACTGAAGGCATAGTTCAGAGTTTTAGTATAAGGTTAGGGGTTCGTATAGTGACCACTGGACTTGGAAAGAGTTAATCAATTTTTGGGGCAAGTAACCATCCACTTCGACCATTATATTAAACTCTGGACACAACAATGACGTAATAACGAATTAACATGACGTGCTGGGCCATGGTATGAAAATAGTACATATCAGTACAGTACCGAAACTACGTTAAGTGTAACACTGTCAAAGGAAGACTTACTGTACTAGCAAATACTATTAATGGCTCGTGATATCGTAACATCAGCATGCAATAGGATGACAAACATAGAATATTCTTATTATGGGTTCCTTACTTATGATACCGTGTCGCACTTCTGAAGGAAGAAACAAGAAATACGAGAAGAATATAGTTGGAGAATTGCCACTTAACCGAGAAGAAGACAGGAAGATTAATATTATATGGATGTTGTATATGTTAATTAATCTAATTAATTATTAAATTATTTTACGGTATTGCAACTGCTAAGTTATATGGATTCTACGAGACACGGCAGGATATTATTTTTTAATAATGCATTGGGGGAGGTGTAGGAGCAAGAATTTGTAACCAGTTCTGAGGTATTATCCTAACATTATTCTGGGGAGATTAATGTAAATCATGAAGATCTGCGATCGGGATTCGAACATGTACCGCCTAAATTCGAATCACTTAAAAAACAAAAAAACTCCGTGGTTTTAGTCCGCAAGCGAACTACGCCGACCGAGCGACCGCCGCTTTTCGGCGAAGTTAGTGCCAACTTTACAGGATAGAGGATGTCGCATGGTCAGCGCAATGAATCCCCACGGCCGTTTATTTCGGTCTTCTAGACCGGAGCTGCTATTTCTTTGAAACAGCTCCTCGATTATCCTCATGAGGCTGATTGGACCCGTTCCAGACCCACTACTTCTCAGAAAATCTAGTAGTGACGGGAATCGAACCCGGGACCTCTGGATATGTAGCCAGGAAGTCTGACCACTAGATCACAAAGGCGGTCGTCTAATACCACGTAACCTCTTCGGTCGCTCTTCTAATACAATTCTTTCTTAAAAAAATATAACTAATCTGGAGACTTATGCTTAGATGGGGAGATAATACGGAAATTAGTTTCGGAGAAAGTTGAATGAATGTGTTAACTAGATGATAATTTCGCAGGACAGGGTTCAATGACGGGTTGAAGTGGCAGCTTCCTGATGTTATTCGTTATTCGTTTTCATTACTCAGACAATATACCACGTGATGTGTGTGAATGATAAAATTGAGTATGTAATCTATTGGATTATCCATTTACTTAGTTTTAGGTTCCAATATTAACCTGAGTATCTTGTTTCTTAACATGCCTAGTCCCTGTTCTTCAAAGTACAACAAAGCACCTTTCACAATAATACACTACAACTTGTAAATTATGTAGTTTAAGCGTATTTAACTTTAATCTCACTTATTCATTTTCAAAACAGGCGATACAATAACAGTTTCTGAAGAGAACAGTAACGATAATTTCCTGAAGAAGTAGGTGAAAAAGGTTCTATGACTCTACGGACCTTTCGTTGGAACTTGGCGGCTCTTTCAGTTTCTTAATCCTGTATACAGCCGGTATGGTTCCTTGCATGGGAGATCAGCCCGTCGCAAGGCCGCTACCTACACACAGATCAACACAAACACAGAATAAACGCAAATATCCATGCCTCGAGTGGGATTTGAACTCAAGATCCCAGGGTTCGAGCGAGCGAAAACATTTCATGCCTTAGACCGCGCTGCTACTTTGATCGGCAATGCAACAGGCTCACCCCACAGAAAAGCGAATTGCATGAAGCGTGTCTTAACAGAAGATGTCAGAGGCTACAAATCCCAGTTGGATACTACTGTTGTGGCACAACAGACCAATACGATCCAAGATCTCCCCGTTCACCTGACTTCAGAATCTTATTTTATAGACACTTGCTAGAATTCCTTGGTCGGGGAATCGTCGTGTCGCCAGACACAACAAACAGTAAAAACACAAACGCATTCATTCCCCAATTGAATTCTATTCCGTGATGCTAGTATTGAAGAGGTAGAAGACAGGACAATCCTTACACTGCGCGGTCACAGAAGCAGCTGCTGAATACCAGTCCAATTCAGCTTTATAACTCAGTGCTGAAAGCAATTATTTCTATTCGCATGGAGGATTTCTCCTATAGATTCAACTGTTGAGTCTTGCAACTCTTTTATGGTCTAGAACAACTTACCCTGTAAAACTTATTCACTATGTCTAGCCTTTAATAGACTGTAAGTCCCTCTTTGATATTTGCGGCTGTATAATATATCATTATAAATATTTCATATTTCGTAAGCAGCTGAGTTAAATACAACCTCTTTATTACAACCGCAGTAACACAACAAATATCAGGATCAGTGCCTAGTTTCGGCTCTTAATAGCCATCATCAGGCAAATACACGGTTAACATTTATACACCGCAGAACTGCAGTACTAGTAAAAGTGGATACAATACTATTAATTATATAAAACACTTGACGTAAACTACAACAAATCAGATTATATAAAATAGAAGTTATAGTATAAAACAAGAGTAAAATTCTTCGATTGATATTTTATATGATCGAATCAGTCGTTGGTTTTGTAATTTCGTTGCGTTCTCGCAGAAAAATTGGAATATTCTATATTTTTTGTATATACAATTGTATAGGAGGCTCGTTATGTAGATGTAATAAATTAATATTAATTGTTTAGTCGGTGCCTCATCTTACAACGTATTGTCCGTTCTGTAGGGAATGTAGACAATGACTGAGTTAAATGTTCTGCTCCGAAGCTCATACAAAATTGAAAGTTCGCAAGAATGGTTACATTTATATTTCTATATTGCAACTTTCCTCAGTAACCGGGATGCTAGATTTCTTTTCAATCTTTGTGCTGAATTGAAATCCTTTCATAACCGGTCAAGTAAGAAAGTTTAATCAAAATGAGCTGCCTTAGAAGACTCATCACCTTAAAACATATTTAAAATGATGACTCAAGCAAACTTAGAACTGGAATGAGGTCCATATTTCATACATTGGAGTCTTGGTAAGCCTACAGCAAGTAGATTCTCTTAGGCAGCATGAGATCACAGCCGATCACAGTGGCCGCGCCGTCTGAGGCATGAACTGTCTTCGCTCGCTCGACTGGGATCGTGGGTTCGAATTACACTCGAGGCGCGGATGTCTGTGTTTTCCTGTGTGTAGGTAGCGGCCTTGCGACGGGCTGATCTCCCTTCCAAGGAGCCCTAACGACTGTGTATAAATTAAAAAACAAAACAAACTCCATGGCCTGTAGTCCGCAAGTGAACTATACTGACCAAGTCACCGCCGCTTGTCGGCGATGTTAGTGTCAACTTATGCGGATAGAGGGTGTCGCGTGGTCAGCGTAACGAATCCCCACGGCCGTTAATCTTAGTTTTCTAGACCGGAGCCGCTATTTTCTGAAACAGCTCCTCAATTATCCACACGAGGCTGAGTGGACCCTGTTCCAGACCCACTACTTCTCAGAAAATCTGGTAGCGCCAGGAATCGAACCCGGATCTCTGGGTCCGTAGCCAGGAATTCTGACCACTCGACCACAGGGGCGTTTAAATTAAAAAACTGAAAAGGTATGTAAGGTGCAAAGGGGCTGTAAAGCCATAGAGAGGGACAGCACGAAAAAACTGGTTTTGTTTTTAGTGATACTTAATTAAGATTTAAATAAATATTACTGTATACCTATCAATGTTGCGAATGGGACATAATCGAGAAGCTATCCCGGTCTTTGCCTGGATGGGCTGAGAAAAACCACGAAAAACATCAGTCAGCATAGCCGGTGTCCTGACAGATACTCGAACCACGCACCTCCATAACACCAATCTAAAGCGTTACCTCTAGACCAAACTGTTCAGCGATTTCGGTGAATAATAATTACGGTGAGTGGCGTTTGGAAGCAGAACATGTCGGACTTTTGCGACTACGGTGCATTTGGTGGTGATCTAACTACTTGCAAATGTTTACGCGTAACAGTCATTACGCAACGCAGCAAGGAGCACATCTCTACTTTGAGAGCTGAACCCACACAGCAGCTTCAAGCTACTATCTATAGTGAGCTTTCAGAGACAAAAATTTCCGTGAAGCAAAGATACATTACTCGTATGTGTCGGCCCGACTTTACCAGTGGAGCGTCCGATTCCTTCGCAAGGGTAAGCGCTCACAGACATTGTGTATGGTCGATATTGGCTGGTATCTACGTAGACTTTCCCCGGAAAGAGTTTGCAATCCTCGATACTGCCACTGATGGAAGGAAATGGAACACCAACTTCTCATTAGCGAACTCCATGTAATGGCCGCGCCATAGCTCAAGCGGTTACTCGCTGGCTTCCCACCTCGGCGGCCCGGGTTCGATCCCGGGTCTGGTCAAGTGGGATTTGTGGTGGACAAAGTGGCGCTGGGGTAGGTTTTCTTCGAGTACTTCGGTTTCCCCTGCCAATCTTCATTCCACCAATTGCTCCACAATCACCCTCACCTATCATCTGGGGCTGGTACAATAGGCCAGAAGTGGCCGCAGTACAAGGCACTTAGTCCCACCCCACTAGCAATAAAAAAACTCTATATAGCAAATTTCGTGTTGAGGAAATGAAGATAATTCATTTGGTCAATAATTTCCCTGTCTTTTATGAGACAAAACTTTCTTGTTGCGTTCTTAAGAGATCATTACTGCGCCCCATCATGAGTTGGTCCAATCGAGGCCACACCACAAAAGAAGAAAAAACAAACAAACTCAGTGGCTTGAGCCCGCAAGCGAACTATACCGACCGAGCGACCGCTGCTTATCGGCGGAGTTAGTGCCAACTTTAGCGGATATAGGGTGTAGCGTGGTCAACGCAACGAATCCCCACGGCCGTTAATTTCGATTTTCTAGACCGGATCCGCTATTTCCTTGAAGTAGCTCTTAAGTCATCCTCGCGAGTCTGAGTGGACTCCGTTCCAGACCCACTACGTCTCAGAGAATCTGGTAGCGCCGGGAATCGAACACGGACCTCTGGATCTGTAGCCAGGAACTCTGACCACTAGACCACAGAGGTCGTCACGGCCACACTGCCATATCACATTTCTCAGATACCTATTAGTATCATTGACAAAAGGCCTTTTTTTGAGCCTTAACCTTCCTTAGAAAGATCCTATAGATTAGACCATTCGGTTTTCACTTCTATGGAATTCTATGGAATAATTTCTTTTTAAAGAGCATGGTCATTAGTCTTGTGTCTAACCCCCCAACCATATGGACCAGGTCAATATACTTACGTCCTCCAGTTTTGTCTCCAGGCACCGGGTTCCCTTTCCGCCTCCTGCCAAAACTCTCAGGGCTAAGGTGGAGGCATTCTAACCCGCCTCCACGCGGGTGAGGGACCCATTATAATATTACATAATTTTCCCTAGAGAGAGGCTAATAAATGGGCACTGCACATCATTTGCATGAGCAGAGACGCTACCTTGAGGTGATAGACATTAGTTCATTCTCTCTCAATTATAGTCTCATTTCTCTATGAAATGATTGTAGTAAGTCTATTTCCCTTCCGATCACAGTGACCGGCCGCGCCGTCTTAGGCATGAACCGTCTTCGCCCGCTCAAACACTGGGATCTTGGCTTCAAATCCCGCTTGAGGCATGGAGGTCTGTGTATGTATTGTTCTGTGTGTAGGTAGTGGCCTTGCGACGGGCTGATGCCCCCTTCAAGGAGTCCTACCGACTTTTATATACTTAAGAAACTGAAAAAGTGGCTTGCCCAAAAGGGGCTGTAGAGCCATAAGTAAATATAGTTTATTTCCATATCAATTAACTAGTTAATTAATTAATTGAGTGCCATATTATGAAGACGTGTGCGGGAGTGGAGGTATAGCTCCACCATACTTGACTCTGGCACTAGATGGAGGTGAGTGGTTAACTTCACTACCCGGCCGCTTTACCCCCGAGGAAAGAGCCCCTTGGTACCCATTGGATAGGAGGCTCGGTGGGCCCCAGAGCCCGTCTGGAAGAAGAGGAGAAGAAAAAATTGCTGACCCTACTGGGGCTCGAACTCTGATCCTTCTATCGCCCAGCCCGCAGCCAATCGCTGTACTGACTGCGCTACCCCGACTACAATGTATAATAATAGAATAGCGAATGAATGTGGAGCGTTTGGTTCAATGAAAATTGTAAGAAATAACTGAAATAATCGGAGAAAATGCATCCCAGTGCCACTTAGCCCACAACAAAATCCACATGATCTGGGATCTATCTAATGGATGGAGAGGGTGATTTCCCTGGGGGTAAAGCAGCCGGGGCTTGAAGTTCATCTTCACCTCCATCTAGTACCGAGGTCAAGAAATGTGGAGCTATACCTCCACTTCCCCACGTCTTCATGACATAGTGTTTAATTAATTAAGCACAAGGACAACTCTACCTTTAACTCTGTAAATGTAATAGTTCTGGAAGTGCAAGTACATTTACATTATTTTAGGGAGTATTTTTTTTTTAATTCGCTTAGTGGGGGGTGGAGTCCAACTGGGTCCATTTGGCACGGCGGCCACTGTTTGGCCTATTGTAGCCTGTCCCGGGTGATTATGATGATGGAGAATTTGGTGGAATGAAGATAGGCAGGGGAAACCGAAGTACTCGGAGGAAACTTGCCCCAGTGCTATGTTCACCGCAAACCCCATATGGCCTGAACTGGGCTCAAACCCGGGCCGCCGCGGTGTGAAGCCAGCGACTAACCGCTTGAGCTATGCCGCGGCCTATTTTATGGAGTACCAATGTGTACTAACCATGCTGCTTTCAAGAGGAATTATTTTAAGAAACAGACGCTGTATTACCAATTTTTTTAAATTGAAAAAATAAATAAATATAGAAAAATGGCTTGTCCAATCGGCCCTCTGTAGGCTGTAGTGCTAATTCTAGTATATCTCCACTGCTACAATCTTCAGGTCCTATTGTAACTACTTACACAACGACAGAAGAACAAGCCTTAAGCTTGTAACGTACGGTGCGTGTTGACCTCAACATGTGGGAATGATAAGCTTTCCCATGTAGATTTCAACCGCTTTCACCATCCGGATGGAACGCGCCCAAGTCGTGTATAAGACAAGTGAGTACCTCGACATTCTGAAAACGCCATAAGGGAGCAGCTTCGTCCTGTATCTCCCATTGTTCCCGGCTCAGTGAGACGACAGGTCACCTCGGCATGTAGAACACTGTTCCGGGGAACTACAAGATGGCTATCGGTTTACTTTAAGTTCAACACAAATTCTTACTCCTTTTTTATGTATAAAGCAAGGTAATCAATGAATCAAGGAGGTCTACTTCTATAGGAAGTATATAGGCTCCAAGACCATTTTTGGTGGCTATAAAAATCATCTACTCTCGGCTGTAACTTGTAAGGATAAATTCTTGTTGCGTGTTTTAATGAGGGTTTAAGTTTCCGCTTTAGACAAACCTTCTTAAACATACAATCATTATTTTATAACCGTGTTCCCTCATTTGAAATCAAGCATATAAAACTGGTAACACTTCACAACATTCATTTCTCCCCTTAGTGTAAAACTGAACGATTTCAGTGCAATTTTATTGCAGGTTACGAAAATATTGTGACTCTCGATGGGTTTTCGGATTGGATATTGGATTTATTGACCACTTACAGGTCGTAACTACAAAGAACTCTACCCCTATCACTGATTTCCACATTTCACAAATCGCTACAGCATACGCTAAATCTTTTCCAGCCTGCAGTGTCTTCACTAGACGTTTCTTGGCTTCTAATAACGACTATTCTTTTGCTTTCGTACTCAAGTCCTCTATCAAGGGCGGCTCTCTTCCAACTGCCTTTGTTACAACTGACTAACTCTCAGGCTAACTAACCTTTCTACGTCGGCCGCACCATAGCTCAAGCGGTTAGTCGCTGGCTTCCCACCGCGGCTGCCCGGATTCGATCCCGGGTCTGGTCAAGTGGGATTTGTGGTGGACAAAGTGGCGTTGGGGCGGGTTTTCTCCGAGTACTTCGGTTTCCCCTACCAATCTTCATTCCACCAAATTCTCCATCATCATAATCACACGGAGCAGGCTACATTAGGCCAATCAGTGGCCGCCGTGCCGAGTGGACCCAGTTAAACTCCACCCCCCACTAAGCGAAATAAAAAAAACCTTTCTACGTTCCTACGTGAAAGGTCCTGTCTGGAGTATACTAGAAATTGAAGTTAAATGAAGTGTTTGTTTCTGCCAAGTGTCCCTGCTTACTGAACGGAATCTCGCAGTATGGAAAATATGTCCGCCAGTACCAATCTTAGGAGAACCTTTATTCAAGAATGGATCATACGGTCATGAATGAGAGAGATAGTATCGGTGCTTGCAGAGATGTCGGCCCTGTGGAATTACAACGCAATTTTATGCTATTACTCACGGCAATAAGTAACTCTTGCCTATTCAAGGATATTAGATATCTGATGTCCGACAAATGCTATGTCCCACTCGTCTGTATCCGATTCATTCATAACATTTATTACCTCATTCATTGTTTATTTATTCATTTTTCTTTTTTATGTTTCGTTTCTTTTAAATCTTGTTTGTATGTGTTGTAATCCGAAAGAACAGAGTCCGTCTTAAGAACATAGCCTCATCAGCACATAGTTTATTTTTGTCCCGTCTCGTTTTCCAAAATTTCGCTGTTATAAAGAATATAGGAAAGTCCTTATGGGTTGAATCATTTTTACTTGGTATGAGAGAGAAGTGGATACACGTCATACGATGGGGTACCCAAAAGAAATCGAACTAATTTTTTTGTGGGCAGAGCTTTTGTAGTACCGCGTTTTGCCGCTATGAGCGCATAGAGCTAACATTCCTGAGTCGATAAGCTGACTACCGTTGCTTCAGAAGGTAAGGACTAGTTTCGGCAGAGTTTATAGTGACAACTGTTTTGTGTGATCGTCGTTTTTGCAATGGCTGATTTTCGTGAACAGCGTGCGGCGGTGAAATTCTGCTTTTTGCTCGGGAAAAGTGGAACAGAAACTCTTGATATGTTAAAAACGGCGTACAAGGACGATGCTATGGGGAAAACTCAAGTGTTTGAGTGGTTTTCCCGTTTCAAAAATGGTGAAATGTCAATTGATGACAAACCTCGTTCTGGTCGTCCTTCCACGGCCCGAACACATGAAAATGTTGAAAAAATTCGTGAAATCATCAAGGAAGATCGATGACGGACCATTGAAGAAATTGTGGAGCTGTCGGGAGTGACTTGGAGCTCAGCGGCCAGATTTGTGGCAGTCGGGTGACTGGTTTTTCCATCATGACAATGCCCCTGCTCACACAGCCCTGTCTGTACGACAATTCTTGACCAAAAATGGTATGACCCCTGTTCCTCACCCTCCATACTCACCCGACCTTGCCCCGTGCGACTTTTTTTTGTTTCCTCGAATGAAAAGAGACATGAAAGGAAAAAACGACGGAGGCGCTGTCAAGCATCTCAAAAGATGAATTTAGACAATGTTTTGAAAAATTGAATAAAAGACTAGACAAGTGTATTAGTGTAAGTGGAGAGTACTTTGAAGGGGATTGAAGGTTTGTGCTTAAAATTTGAATAAATAAGTTTAAAAGAAATAAGTTCGGTTTCTTTTTGGTACCCCTTCGTACATTCCAGCCGACACAAAGAATGATCACTAATGACCGAACACACTATATCAAACAGAATTACTGGGTTTCTGGATTTTTTCATTGTCCGGAATTCAAAAGCCCAGTAATTCTGTATTATCAACCACCGTCAGAACCCTTTAGAATCTACAATATAGCAAGATAAAAATCCACTCCACAGTCGTCCTTACGGTGAGCATTTTCACGCCATCTTCTCTACAAGTCTAAGTACACCAATTCTGACATACACCCATGAGACATTACTCACAAGACAGATCTTGCAGACCAGCTGCTACTGAAAGCTACTATTCATCAGCCTCACCACCATTAAAAAGAGAGCCCTCTTTGGTCCGTAGCCTTCCTTAGTAGATTCTGCAACATTGCAATCAGTTTCCACTTCTTTGGGTTTTGCAACAATAATTTTCTTTTGTCTAAAGTATGAACTGTCTTCGCTGACTTGAACGCTGGGTCGTGGGTTCGAATTTCACTCGAGACAGGGATGTCTGTGTGCGTTTATTCTGTGTTTGTGTTATCCTGTGTGTAGGTAGTGGCCTTGCGACGGGCTGATCCCCCGTCCGAGGAGTGCTATACCGACTGTATATGGATTAAGTAACTGACACAGCGGCCAAGGTCCACAAACGTCGTAAAGACAGAGATAGATGGATACTGACAGGGTGGCCCGGTTATACCCCTAGGGACCGGGTTCCCTTTTCGTCACCTTCTAAGATCACCAGGGCTAAGGTGGAGGTATTCTAAACATCGCTAAAATTTATATGGCATAAAAACACGACAATATAGCATACATCCCGTGTAATAAGTATACGTGCGCGCTATCCAAGCACGAAAACTAGAAGTTTATTATAATAATAATAATAATAATACCCAAAGTTCTGTACTCAGCGACGATCCTAAATTTTTTAAAGGACTTTTATATTTTAATATTTAGTAAGTGGATATTTATACGCCACATTTTAATTGTACAAATGCATCTTGCATGTTTGTAACTGTGTGACTACGCTCATTGGATCGACACATGTCGTGGTGAGAAAAATAATAAAATCAATATTATCGTTTTACTGATCGCATTAACCTGATATCTAATTGCTGAGCGTATAGACAGATTTGCCTATTGTAATGCAAAAGAAATGAAAGAAACAGCCAACTAAGGAGACCTAAGTGTAGAATAGAATATCTTACTTAAATAGGATGGGGTGGTATGGGCTGGATCATCTGGCTCAGGATAGGGACTAGTGGCGGGCTCTTGTGAACTCCATGATGAATCCTCGGGTTTTATAAAATGCCAGAAATATTTTGAGTTGCAGAGCAACTGTCAGCTTCTCAAGAACACCTCTCCTTGGAGTTAGCTGCTTAGTTATAATGTTCACTTTGAATTTCTTTAAAGCACGAGTTTCACTGTCAGTTTGTTATATAAAAATCCCAATTAATACAAAAATATTTACTTGTTTTAACTAATTAGCTAGCCAAATAAAAGAAGGTAATGGCTGAAAGGGTAACAATACTGCTTGGTATTAAAAAGCTTCTGGTTTCAAATCCCCGTCCCGTGTTCGAATGCGCTGATGGAGGTTTGTCGCAATTTTTTCAGTCCCTCCAGGCAAATTCGAGGATAGCGTAGTCGGTTTAGCGACTGGCTAAAGGCTGGAAGGTCGAGGGGTCGGAATTCGAGCCCCTGTAGGGGTAAGATTTTTCTCCTCTCTGCATCATCCAGGCCCACTGAACCGTCATCCGGGTAAGGTGGTAAAGCGGCTGGGGGTGGGGGGGGGTGAAGCTGACCACTCGTCTCCAATTGGTGACGAAACAAGAAAACGTGGATCTGTACATCCACTCCCCCATACACTTTCATGGCGTAGTGATTAATTAGTTAAGCACAGGGACAGCTTTACCTTTACCTTACCTCCAGCAAAATTGGGAGACACTACATCAGATTTTACAACGACCATTTACTTCAGTATCTTTTCCAATTCAGTGTTCACTGATCCTACAATTTAATGCTATATGTTCTGAGCTACTGGCAGCGTTGTTAAATAAATACATTGTGACGTGCTGCCTGAAAGCCGGACTATAGGACATCCATCGCTGCGCAACGGCAATGAGAACGCATGTTGCCTAGGAAACCGCCTACCCAACAGAAGCAGAATTGTTGAATTCCAGGGGAAACGGATAGACCAGCTAATAAATATTCCAGCTACCAGCGAAACTAAACCTTCCGACAAGGTGACCTCTGTCCCGTCCGAGCGTAGGATATAAACGAAGAACAGTTCAGAGGACCAAGTCAGTTCGTATCCGACTAGAGCAGGAGTCAGTCCAGCTTCGAAGAACGAAGAGCCAAGACGCTCCACCGAGATTAGCGGTGCACGTGTAACAGTTGAAGAGGAAACGTCTGAAAGCGTTTTAAGTCCGAGTGATTGTATTAGTGAGTGTAAAGGGTGATTGTCCAATAAATATATTCGTCCAGATCTAAGACCCACACGATTTCTTGTCGCATTGCCTAGGAAACACGTGATAATATAAGTAATCAACTGACTGAATTCGTTTACCGTCGCGTGTTACAACACGAAGTTAGAGACTGACACGTAAATACTAACTCTAAGACTGTCGAATGATGACTAAATTCTCTACAAACGATGTAGAGGGTAGATTGACAGTAAAAGTAAAATCGTTCGGTATGTATGCAAATAAACGTTATTTTTAAATCCGCTTAGTGGGGGGTGGAGTCCAACTGGGCCCAGTTGGCACGGCGGCCACTGATTGGCCTATTGTAGCCTGCCCCGGGTGATTATGATGATGGAGAATTTGGTGGAATGAAGATTGGGAAGGGAAACCGAAGTACTCGGAGAAAACTAGCCCCAGCGCCACTTTGTCCACCACAAATCCCACTTGACCAGACCCCGGGATCGAACACGGGCCGCCGCGGTGGGAAGCTAGCGACTAACCGCTTGAGCTATGGCGCGGCCAAATAACCAGTTAGTGGTAGTTCTTTATAGAAATGGCGAACATAAATATATAGTAAGACATATACTAGAACCGGATAATAAAACAATTTGCGAAGGTGGCCAATACAAAAATAAACACTTCAGAGACATATTACGAGTATTAATGCCGTGTTGCAGAACATCAATTATGGAAAGAAATGTCATTATAGAGAGACAGGTTTCTTAATCATGATTACAAAGTCACGTGTGATGCATTTACTGGCTTGTAGCGCCTACTAAGGTCCGGCTATTGAATGTTGCCAGGCAAGGGAGTCAAACCCACGGCCCAAACACTTGTTGAGTGCTGTTTCACCTTCTACAAGGACGATAAGTGTGGGCCCAACAACAAGACCTCTTCCTACAACTTTTCCCAAAAAAGGAAATGCACCACTCATTGGCACATGAAGTTGGGAAACACTGTGAGAAGGGCATATGTCTCAATGGCTCTATTACTTTCAATGTGCCTTGTTGTTAATGAGGGGTATGATGACGTCATAACGAGAAGAGGCGTAGAGTTTATAAATAACGTTTCATACTTGACTGAAAATCTCACCTTGATGTGACGCTAAACGTGTGCATAAATGAGACCTTAACTGCCTGTACTTAAAGCTCATGCAAAAGCCTGTGTTTTTAGACGTAGCTTTGGGTTGTGCGTGAGGAGAAGCGATTTCAATTACGACAAGACGTAGCGAGGCAGTGGTTGCAGCTACATTCCAGAAAGACGGGAGAGCGATGCACTATAACTAAGACCTTGTTATAATAACATATACACGCCCTATAATCATTACCTCAGTTAGGTAAGGTAAAGCTATCCCTGTAACAGGCCGTGCAGGTTCATAGGCTTGTGAGACGTCGAGGTTCCCACATTTTCTAGACAATCGGTTCACAGATGGCCGTGAGGTTTTCAGCCTTACGAGCCGTCCGCTCTTTACCTCCAGGTACATTCTTTGTACTCATTTCTGTTAGAGGCTGGGTCAACCGCAGGACCATAGAGCGGTTGGAAGGATTAGGCCAACCGAAAAATTCAGTGACCTCAATAGAAATTGAACCCGCGTCCTTCCGGTTTGTAACATAATGTCTCAAGCAACTACGCTACTGCAAGTGGATCCACCTAGCATTCTGCAGACAAAAGAAGGGCTGTACCTTACAGTTACTTCCAGAGGCCTATACAGCTTTCATAATGACGCATTAATACACGTATATAAAGGCAAAGCTGGCCTTCGGTTTAATTAAGCGTCACAACATAACGACGTATGGGACAGTGTTTCTATGACTCCATGCACTCTTTAGTTCAGCTTGAGATGGGGTGAATAGTCAGCTTCACACACCGGCCTCTTTACTCCTAGTACCCACTGATAGGACGCTGAATGGGTCCCAGGTTCGAGTACAGTGTTGAGGAGAAGAACTCTGCTTCCGCCGGAAATCGAACCCCAACTATCCGGTCGTCCATACCGTAGACTTGTTACTCTACAACTCAACCACGCCGTCTTTACTAAAAAGGCAAAGTTGTCCCTGTTCTTAACTAATTAAGCATTACGCCATGAAGGTGTATGAGAGAGTGGATGTATAGATCCATATTTTCTTGACCTCGGCACTCGTTGAAGGTGAGTGGTCAGCTTCACGCCGCTGCCGCTTTACCCCCGGGTAAGAGCCTCCAGTACCCATTGTATAGGAGGTTGGGTGGACCCCAGAGTCGGTCTGGACGATATGGAGGAGAGAAAATTCTTGACCGTACCGGGACTTGAACTGCGACTCCTCTGTCGTCCAGCCCGTAACCAGTCACTATGCTATCTCGGCTCCACTTGCTAACGCATACAATTTAGAAAAGAAAAAGTTGATCCAAGAAACAGGACATACAGATGTTGCAAAATATGTCCGAACTTCGTACCACGTGGGCTGGCCAGCCGAGACACGGGAAGGAGGAACCGACAAGCGAGCGAATACGGAAAGAATCCAATCGTTTCTTGTCCTTCTCATCCTTCGTGTTTGCTTTCCTTCTTTCTGTGACGTAGCTCAGGCTATTATGCGTCGAGTGCAACAAAAAAAAATGTTGATTTAACTCTTCAACATAAACCTATGATACACTCAAGGAGGATGAGATTAGTGGGACATGCAGCAAGCATGGGAATAATGAGAAATGTCAGAGTCGAGGTATTATTACTCCTGTCGCCTGTCCGGCGTTACCATAGACCAACAATTTGAGTTGTCTCTGTCCTTTTTCAAAATCACAACAGAAAAATGCTCAGACTGTCTCAAAATATGCAATCACATATCCCCCCACTTTTCTCTCTGTTCAACTCTGCCATTCAACAGCACAGAAGATATTTCTAAAAAAAGGCTCTGTTAAATAAACAAAGAATCAATAATTCATAAATGAATGTAATATTTTGTAAGTTTTGAGGTTTTCACGGCGATGACTATGAAGAAAGTCGTCTTCTGGGTTTAGGCGCCGTGTATTCTTCGTTTTGGCCGACGTTTCGGAGGAACGTATCGCCTCCATCTTCAGAGCAGTTGAATGGCTTGGAATGCAGTTACTGCTCTCTGCATTCCAAGCCATTCAAATGCTCTGAAGATGGAGGCGATACTTTCCTCCGAAACGTCGGCCAAAACGAAGAATACACGGCGCCTAAACCCAGAAGACGACTTTCTTCAATGTAATATTTTGGTTGGCATTTATGAGGCCTAAGAGTAAACGGAAGGACAATACTAAACTAAATCTTTGTTAACACACTAATGAATAAGCTGCCTATACTGCTGCATGTTGCAATGTGTTTACCGAGCCGCTGCCTAGAAACGGGCTGCACAACCCCGTTGTTCTATTGTTGCGTTTGTGTCTTACTTAGCAACGGCTGTTTCCGTGGCTCAACCGTTCTTGCATGGAGTAAATACGTTACATTGTTGTCACGCAGAATATGTGATTATAGACGGGGTTTTGGATTGGTGAACAGACTTATTGACCACTTACAGGCCGTAACTACAAATAACAATAACACTACTGCTGATTTCCACATTTTACAGTTCACTGCAGCACACAATTTAGTGTCTTGTTTGTTACTAGACGTTTCCCGGTAACGGCTCCAAAAATGGCTATTCCTTTGCCTCCGGCTCAAGCCTTCGCTTCACAGACTCTAGTACAGAACTGTGTATAAACTTTTCCCTTGTTTGTAATATCTCAGCACGGACAACACAGAAAACACAATTCTTCTATTTCTGCGTTCCTGTCTGTTATTGTGGAAACGTGTTTACCTAGCCGTTGCCCAGAAACTGTTCTGATATATCCATCCATCTCGCGGTAATTGCATAGCAACGATTCTACAGGCTACAGCATGAATTTCTTAACCGGCTGGAAAACTAAGAAGTTTATAAAAGATTACCCTGTACCATGGAGTTAGTTTCAGTAGGTGGTAGATCGGCCGTGTCTCCATTACCCGTTACGTGTCATTAACAAGTATATCCGTCCCCCGCCAACAGATAAACCTCGATCCCAGCGGTGCGCCAATTACTTCTCCTGACTTGTCACGGTCAGTCGCCACAGGCAAATGCTAGGCATTTATTACATTAAATAAGCCCTCCCAAACACCCGCCAGGTTGCAATTAATCATTAACTAATTACCACCAATGTGCCCCATATTCTTTTAAGTGGAACGGCGTGGTGAGATTGTAAATAAGACGGTAATAAGAGTTCGATCCTTGCAGGCTCATTACATCTGGGCTTGCGTGAGTGTTTAATTGAACTGGGCACGCGCTCTTTGTTTTTGTTGCTGTTGTTCTTGTTAGCTATGCGTGACAAATTTGCCAGTAACATGTAACGTCTGGAAGTGGCAATAACGATAATTTCTTCACACTCAAATCGTTATAACAGTTACAAATAAACGTTTCAAGACTTGACTTCATTTTTAATGCAGATATTCAGAAGAGCAGTTGACATGAAACGGAGGAAGTAACAGGACAGTGAAACTTACTCACGCCGTGGCGTTCTTGACTTGATTTAGTGAGGTTGCAGACCGAAGATCCAACTGAACCCTGACTATACACATTGACGATTTTCGTATTATTCATAGCCTCTCCTAGCAACTGACTGGATTCCTTTTTATTGCTAGTGGGGTGGGACTATGTCCTTTGGCTGCGGCCACTTCTGGCCTATTGTACCAGCCCCAGATGATAGGTGAGGGTGATTGTGGAGCAATTGGTGGAATGAAGATTGGCAGGGGAAACCGAAGTACTCGGAGAAAACCTGCCCTATAGTAACTTTGTCCACCACAAATCCCACTTGACAAGACTCCGGGATCGAACCCGGACCGCCGCGGTGGGAAGCCAGCGCCTAACCGCTTGAGCTATGGCGCGGAACCCCATAGGGTTGTGAGACGTCGAGGCTCTCACATTATCTACACAATCGGCTCACAGATGGCGGTAAGGTTGTCAGCCTTACGCGCCCGCCGCCCTTTACCCCCAGGAAGGTTCCTGGTACTCATTTCTGTTAGAGGATGAGTAGACTCTAAGAGTCATAGTGCGGTTGGAAGGATTATGTCAATTGAAAAATCTAATGGCCTCATCGCTGATCGAACCCGATACCTTCGGGTTTGTAGCATAATGCCTCAATCAACTACGTTACCGCGTGCGATCATGAATTGAAATAGCTGATATAATCAATTGAAGTAGAATTTTCACCTGTTTTGCATGCTGGTTTCTTACTTGGTTTATTCTTCGACCCTGAAAATGGAGGCGAGATATTCCTCCGAAACGTCGATTTATTTTCAACGGTCTACATGGCGTTGCCTTCTAGAAGATCGAACTTTTCACAACCGTTGTTGCGAGAGCCTCAAATCCTACGAAATATTTTTACTTAAACTGAGATGAAAACATTTTTTATAAAAGCAGAAAAGTACAGGAAAGGAAAGTGTCTTAAATTCCAGCATTTGGTTAGCTGGATTTATGTAGGGTGTTGGTAATTTAACGACTTTTTCTGTGTAGAGACTATATAGCGCAGAATGGTGGGATGACAGATTCATGACCATGAAATGGAAAAAAAATTGGAAGGAATCAACCGTGAGCTGATCGCAGTACTATCCCATCGTTTGCCTCCAGTCAGGATAGTCGGTATCACTGTATAGACCATTCTGTCCTACAGCTGGATTTATGGTTCACAATTAATCAATATTATATATTATTACTCTGACAGCTGTATGGGAAATATTCGGACAACAAACAGTGCTTTTGAGGTTTATAAATTCATAATTCATTATCACCTTCCAATGTGTCAAGTTTTAACAAAAGAATGGAAGCGATTGTCGACGCATTTCAACAGTAATTACAAACGTCCTTGACAGAATGCAGAACAATAAATTATGCAGCTATCTCTGAATTCATTATTAATTTTATTACGCATAACCCTTAACCTTCATTTTATATAATAGCAATTTCTTGAGGTATATGTCCGTTTTATTCTTAAAGGTTCTCTTTAAATGTGATAAGAGGTTACAATTTGAGTTACTGCGCATGCGGGAAATATTCTGAACATCTTGTGGGTAGACTAACCTGATCTGAAGAGTTCGCCGTTAGACATTGTGGTTAGATTAAAATTTTGTAATTATTTTAAGCACAGGACTGATTATGAATTTCTGGATTGCTTGCGTCCAAATTTAGAGTTTTGATTTTGTTACTTTACAGAGATTTTAAAAGAAAGGCACTTGTGCCATAAACACTAGAATAATGTTCCAGTCTGAACGGCTGTAACAGCCAAACTAACTCCATGAAGTAGTGCCCTTGATAGCCCAGTAGTCTCTCAGCTACTCCAGAAAGTCCACCGCGGCGGATCGTGTTCGATTTCGGGTCAGGTCTTGTGGGATTTGTGGTGGACAAGGTGGCACTAGGGCAGGCGTTCTCCGTGTACTTCGGTTTCCCTTGCCAATCTTCATTCCACCAATTGGTCCAGAATCACCATCGTCTATCATCTTGGGCTGGTACAAGAGGCCAGTTGCGGTCGCAGTACCAAGTGGACTCAGTGTCACAACAATAAGAATAAAAACAAAATAAGTAATACTCCAGAACTTCCTCCTTTTCTTTTGGAACCCAAAGGTACGTTATCAGTTATCAGTGACAGACACTGATCCCTATCTAGAGCCAGATGAATCCATTCCACATTCTCATGACTTTAAGATCCATTTTAATACTACCCTCGCATCTAAGCTTAGGTCTTTAAAGGGGTGTCCTCCCTTCATGTTTCGACCGAAATTCTGTTTTACATTTCAGGCAAATTATGAAATTAACGATATGGAGCGAAACATTTAACAAGATCCTGGATGTATGTACGGAAACAGGGAGTTCCGGTCTGGGAAGATCTAATCGCCTACTTTTCCTTGATGCGAGACGGAGCCCAAAGAAAACGATGTGCCAAACGTGAGTAATCATTCAGCGAAAAAGTGCTTTCAGAGGGGTTGCACGATTCCCACAGTCGTGAGACAGTAAAATATTGCCACAAGTCCCGCGGGACTACGAACTAGGAATGACTGTGTTGGCGAGGACCAGCAGAAAGTTACCTGACCGATCGTGTTTACCGACCCGTTGCCTGGTAACGTTAAAGGGGTTTCAGGAGATAGTAAGGATACACAGATAGACACACAACAATGTGATCTCATAAGCATTCTTTCATATTTTCAAAACATGAAAATTGGGCTAAAAAGTTCCTAAATTTCTTGCAAATCTGAGACACTTTTATTCGTTGTTGGATCTGGATCATCAACGAATTTTATTAAATTCATCCTTGTAGAGTCTGCACCAAAAGTTGTTTGGCGAACTCAGTTTCCGTTCCCATGCAGTGTAGGTTTGGGTGTGAAAGTGTGGTTGCAAGTGTCTGAGGCCAGGGTGCTTGAAAGAGGGAGGACGAAGCATGAAGATGGAGACAGTTCAGTAATGAGGGGCTCCAAAATGTACTCACCAGCAATATTATAGAAACGAACAAAATTGAACTCACCAACAATATTATGGACACGAACAAAATTGAACTCGCCAACAATATTATAGACACGAACAAAATTGAACTCGCCAACAATATTATAGACACGAACAAAATTGAACTCGCCAACAATATTATAGACACGAACAAAATTGAACTCGCCAACAATATTATAGACACGAACAAAATTGAACTCGCCAACAATATTATAGACACGAACAAAATTGAACTCGCCAACAATATTATAGACACGAACAAAATTGAACTCGCCAACAATATTATAGACACGAACAAAATTGAACTCGCCAACAATATTATAGACACGAACAAAATTGAACTCGCCAACAATATTATAGACACGAACAAAATTGAACTCGCCAACAATATTATAGACACGAACAAAATTGAACTCGCCAACAATATTATAGACACGAACAAAATTGAACTCGCCAACAATATTATAGACACGAACAAAATTGAACTCGCCAACAATATTATAGACACGAACAAAATTGAACTCGCCAACAATATTATAGACACGAACAAAATTGAACTCGCCAACAATATTATAGACACGAACAAAATTGAACTCGCCAACAATATTATGGACACGAACAAAATTGTACTCGTCAACAATATTATGGACACGAACAAAATTGTACTCGCCAACAATATTATAAACATGAAATAGGCTAAGCAGTGAGCGGAGATGGGATATATGAGAAATATACACAGGTTTCTGCTCGGACGCCCTCAGTTGAGGATTTAAATGTAAATGTGAGATAATATTGTGGCGTATAGACCCGTTGCTGAGTAGAGACCTCGAAATAGACAAGCACAGCCGTTTCTATGCAATAAGCGGAGAAGAATCATTCTTTTCTAAGTAACGGCTGTAAACACGTCAACAATACTAAGATTCTCGCTAGGCAACTGCACGGGAAAAGGGTTCCCGAGGCAATGGATATACATGCAACGGTCGAGGAACTGTTGTACTATAACAATGGAAACAATGTTTTCTATGTGGTTCGTGCCGAAATGTTATAAGCAGGGTCAGTCGAGTTCCGGAGTTCGGGGTCGAATAGTTCCAAAGTGACCCTGCGAGTTGTAGGAGGCGACGAAAAGAGGAGTCTCAAATCGAGACAGTAAAATATAGTCGCGAGTCCCAAGGGACTCAGACTCGAGAAAGACTGCACTGGCAAGGACCAGCAGCATATACAAAAGGCAGACCCGTCCTCTCGTCATAGAGAGGGCCCCACAACAACAAGACCGTAAATGCCAAACAGTAATAAATATCTGGTCATGAGCCCCAGATGGGGCTCGACACCAAGACTTACTGACTGACTGACCGTCAGTCGCAATTTGACTTGGACTTGGACTTCAGTAGTCAGTTGAAAGTCACGCCGTGATGAGAAGACTATGAGGTTTGTGCCAGACTGCCCGGCAGCCTGGGACCCAGTTTGCCGAATTGTTAGTTGACAAGCGTTCTGCATGGGCGACTGTGAAGACAGACTGAAGTATCTCCCTCGGTAAAAGCCGTTGCCAGAAAGCGGCTAGTGGAGACTATGATAGACTGAGGACACTAGCGTATGTCTCAATGATCTGTAATATGTAGTTCTGAGTGGTGTATAAAAGTGGTCAATAAATCCAGTATCTAATCCATACCCCGTCTATAGTCACACCCTAAAATCGCGACAATATTAAACTGGTCTCAAAGTAATAATGAAGAAGAGTGAGGAATTGCTTTATTTGGCTTAAGGGGTCAGTGGAGGACTCTGATGAGGATCGTTAATTACCTCTTGGGGTCCACAGGAGGCGGGGAATTCATTCAGTAGCTCTGAGACTGTCAGTCTCTACAAAAGACTCTGCTCTGTGCAGTTGTTTAGACAGGCATTCCAGCACTGTAAGAGTACGTGCGTGTGATTTTGGATGTGTGTGTGGGGGGACAGTCAGCTTCATGTAGAAAGATTATCCTAAAAGAAACATGCTTAAGTCTTACTTTTGTATAGAATTTTATTAGACACTCAGTCCGAGAAATGTCTCTTTCATGGTTCAAAGGCCAAAAGCTCAGCAACAAGAAGAATTTATTGAGTAAATTCCGACCGTACTGCGCAAGTGTGACACGAGCTAGCCATAATGTACATGAAATATGGACCATTAACATTACACGAACTTTAAATGGATCCACGTTCGGGGAAACGTGTGGTCTTCTGCGTTAAGGATACCAGTATGGACATAGCCAACGGCGTGCTGGCCAAGGGACAGTGCTCACAAGCCGGATTAGAACCAGTAGGAAGGGGGAAGGGGGAAGGGGAGGCGACAAAGGGAAGAATGAAGCAAGAGATATAGACAGGAAGGGGTAAGAAAAGAAAATAGGGAACAAAATAAGTTAAAAAGGAAGATGAAGAAAATAAAGGTAGACAGAAAGGAAACAAAGGTAGGATAGTAGAAACGAAGGAAACGAAGAAATGAAGAAACAAAGTAAATGCAGAAAGTTGGAAAGGAAGAAACAGAGTAAATAAATGGAGACAGAAGGAAATAAATAAGGACACACAAAATATAGGGTACCACAAAGGAAATGAAGGTAGACAAAAAGAGACAGAGTAAATAAATGAAGCAGAAATAAAGAAATGAAGAAAAGTAGAAAGAAAAAAGAAGACAAACAGGAAAATATAAATACAAGAGAATAGAAAACTAAAGAAAATGCAAATGATAAAACAGGGGAGATAAGGGAAAGAAAAAGGCAGAAGCAAACAAAGAAAGAAAGGAGGATATGACTGAGAGAAGAAACAAATTAAGAAGCAATAAAGCAGGACGGGTAAATGTTAAGGAATAAACAAATGATAAATAAACAAAAACAGGGAAAAAAGAAACAAAGGAAGAAATAAATAAGTAAATGAACAAAAAATAACATCCGACTTATCAGTTGTTTGTTTACTCTTCGAAATGTTTAAGGTTGGCACAGTAATTATATGCTACAGTTTCTTTCTGGAGGTAAGCGGTTCGAATATCGACCACAGCATCGGCTACTCTAACTGAAAGGGGAAGTACCCTGGAGGCGTAGGGGAAAGTTATTTACCTCAAGCCACTTTGCTGTTACAAGCCATAGGCCTATACTGAAACAGACGCCCGACTGGCGACTGAACTGTACTTGAATGAAGATTTCTGCTGCAACAAACAAGTTACATAAGAAAACACTATCGAACAGGTTGGCCTAGAGGTAACGCTCTAGGCTTGTATTCTGGAGGTGCTTGTATTTTTGTACTGCTAGTGGGGTGGGACTAAGTTCCCTGCACTGCGGCCGCTTCTGGCCTACTGTACCAGCCCCAGATGATAGGTGAGGGTGATTGTGCAGCAATTGGTGGAATGAAGATTGGCAGAGGAAACCGAAGTACTCGGAGAAAATCTGCCCCAGCGCCACTTTGTCCACAACAAATCCGACTTGACCAGACCCGGGGTCAGACCCGGCCGCGGTGGGAAGCAAGCGACTAACCGCTTGAGCTATGGCGCGGCCAAGGTGCTCGGTTTGCATCTCGGCCGTCCAACCTGACGGAGGTTTAGTGTGTTTTTCTTCAGTGGTTCCAGATAAATGACGGGATATTCCCTCAATTAGTCAATGACTGTTTCTTTCGAAATCCTTACCCGTTCATCTGTCATCCTATCCAATGTTATACAGTCTCGGCACTTAAAGCGTTACATAAAAACTAACTTCATGGAGCTGAGCCCTTCTTGATAAACCGTCAGTTGTGCAACTACTCAAGAATTTCCTAGCAATTTATGGAGCCTCAAGGTTCATAAGAGCCCTCCACTGGTCCCTATCCTGAACCAGATCAATCCATATGATCCAAAACTATCTCTTTAATATCCATTTTAGTATTATCCACCAAACTATGTCTTGGTCTTCCTAGTGGTCTCTTTCCTTCTGGCTTTCCTACCAACATCCTACATGTATTCCTCTTCTCCCCCATTCGTGCTATATACCTTACCCATCTCATCCTCCTTGATTTGACAGTTCTAATTATATTTGGCGAAGAGTACAAGTTTTGAAGCTCCTAGAAACTTGTGACGATGTTACATTAATACAAATGCTATGTTTATGGACTTTATCTATCGCCACTTTTTATCTAAAAACTGCTCTGTTTATTAGTTCAAAACACAATGTTTCGGAAATTGGATTATGTCTCCGTCTTCAGGTAAAACCTATTCAGTTGGGCCCAATCGATAAAGTTAATATGGAGTCTGGAGACAGGGAGTAACTTTATCGATGAGGCCCAACTGAGTAGGTTTTACCCAAAGACGGGGACATAATGCAGTCTCCGAAACGTTGTATTTGAAGTAATAAACAGGACGGTTTTTAGATAAAAATATGAGATGGATAATCACCAGAAACTTAAGAAGCTCCTCATTTTGCAGTTAGCGTCGTTAGAAACCCCACGGAAAAAGAAGATATCGAGCTATGAACAGAGAACGACTAAATATTTAAAAAGAGAGAAAGAAAATGGGGGTACCGAAGAGCTGTAACATAAAATTCGCGGAGAGTATTGAAAGATCTTGGAATCCAGGTCGGAACAGGGTTCTGGCCTTCCTAATGAATGAAATCCTACAATTAAACATGATTGCTGCTTGTAATGTCCACTGTGCTCATTCCCACAGTGACTTCAAGTAACTGGTGTTTGAGTTACGTCACTGAGGGCGCTTCTCCTGGTCTCAGCATCGCAAAGTGGAAACTCTGCGGCTCACCTTTCTACAAAATTTACATAAAGACCTATCACACCCTTCCACAGTCTTCCGCTTTCAACATCCAGCCGCAAACACAGAGCGATCCTCTTCAGCGCTACTCACTCAGGAGTGGCTGTCATTGTGGAACCTTCTGGGCACAGCACAGTGTCGAAATAATACATACGGCAGGCAATTTGCTGCCTACTTCTTCAGGGTTATAGTGATGAAATAGTGACGTAGGATGGTTTATATTAGAATGTAACCTTTACAAATTGCTGTTTGTCAGAATTGTGTGAAAGGAACAGTATTATATCGGGTGGTCACCCATCCAGGTCAGACCGTAAGAAATTTTGCTGCTGTCATGGGCACGATATCGCAGATGGAAGTATTTTCCCAGAACTTACGAATTTCATAAGTGTTTCTGCCATGTCGCCAATTTCGTTACTTAAATACATGTATCAAAGTTATCATTCACCAACTGACCGATTTCTGTGAAATTTCGTATGCACATATCGTCGATTATGGATGACCACACTTGGTATTTGACAAACCCAGGGAAAATGTAAAATCCGATACGTCATTAATGTATCTTACGGCGTTGTATCAATTACTGAATTTATATAGGCTAGGTTGGCGTATTATAGCATGACTGCGAAGGATCAGCCGGGAGGAATGTGGGTCGTGGACTACTTTAAGGAACTATTCCAAGATATGCCTGGGATCTATAAAAGGCAAAACAGGCAAAGGTAAAAGTAAATGCAAAATCGCCTCCGTTTTTAATGATATTATGCCATGAGGATGAATGGGGGAGTGGAGGTACAGCTTTATGCATTAACCTCGGCACTAGATGAAGTGAGTGGGTAGCTTCACTTCTCGACCGTATTACCCCCCGGGAAAAAGCCCCAGGTACCCACTGCATAGGAGCATGTGTGGGCCCCAGGGCCGGTCTTGATACTATGGGTATAAGACAGTAGTAATGACTATTACACGTCAATAGTCTGTGCCACCTTGAGAGTCGAATTATTCCCCAGAGGACCGGAAAGAAAGAGAGAGAGAGAGGAAATGAAAAATTAAAACACGTATTTAGCATAAAGAATAGGAAATAAAGGACAAAAGACTGAAAGAAAGACCGAAAGGACGAAAAGAAGGAATACAGAAAATTGAAGGGAGATGCCTGCGACGAAGATATAAAAAAATATGCAAAGAAAGGAAATGAACACAGAGGGAAAATTCCGCCGTCACACCACTCTACAGGCCTAGCAAGACACTCAGTAACATACAAATTCTGGATCGTATTCGCCGTTCAGAGAAGACTTGAGCTCGAAAGCAGAGGAATACTCAATGTTAGGAGCCGTTACCAGGCAAATACTAGTGAAGATACTGCAAGCTAGAAAAGACTTAGCGTGTAGCCTAGTGATTTGTAAAGCGTAGAAATTAATGATGGCGCTGTATGTAATTATATTTACTAGTCGTGTTGTAAAGTGGTAAATAAATCCAGTATCCAATCCAAAACCCCCTTCTCTAATCAGTCAAACACGTGAAAATATTCATAATCGATCTCCGGCCGTCCAGCTATTCCGGCTCTTGACCAACAGCTTAAGAAATACGCAAATTTATAGAGACTGGAAATTAAATAAGCTATAAGAAATCTGAGGGACAATGAAGCCCTGGTAATCAGAACAGCAGCAGGGCGCCTCCGTGACTCGGCTATAACCCAGGACGTAACCTGTATCATTGAAATCGCCATGAGATCTAGGTTCAGGTAGAACAGTCTGCTATCACATCGCCTAGTGGGTAGGTCGAAGAAACCAGTTGCCTGTTACGAGCGCCGCACCCTACCTTGCTTGTCCGTGTGTCCGTGTGTCTGTGGGTCGCCTTCGGCTTTGTCAACGCCCACAACATGATGGGACCAGTGGCGTATCAGACTTAATTATCGTATACAAGATTCAAACAGTTTAATTCCAGAGGGCGCCGTTGCATTTATGAAGAACATACTCAGAGGATTGTCCGACATCACTGGCATTCTCAGACTGTAATTAAAAGAGGGGTTGCAAACTATTCAGAAAGTCACCTTCAAGCTGAGGCACATCTCTCGTATGCAGAAACAATAATAAGGAAAACTTGTTAAAGTGCGATTTTTTAGGGGCAGTTTAATCGGTGTATTATGGAAGATGTCCAATCTTTCGGAGGAATAAAAAGCCTCCATCTTGAGGATTTAAGAGTAATGCAAGTGAGAAAGCATCACATGCAGGTCGAAACAACTCAGCTTGCAGTTATTTACTGCTGGGTACTCGTTTGTACTACATTTATGAGGACCTGGAGGTTCTCACAGCCGTGGTTAAGAAGAGATGCAATGTCTTGTAGTCCGTTGAAAACAACTGATGTTTCAGACGAATATATCGCCTCCATCTTCAAGGTCGAAGAACAAGCCAAGCTAGAGACCAGCATGAAGCAGGTATCAAGAAGACCTCATTCTGCTGGCTTCCTGCTTGGACTTAATTCTTCGATCTTGAAGATGAAGATATATTCCTCCGAAACGTCAGTTTATTGTCAACGGTCTGCACGGCGATGTGTCCCAGAAGATAGGCATCTGCTCAAGAAGCACAAGCACGTCACGGATAACAAACTGCACTGAACTTACCTACGAGTAAGGCAGCTCCAGTCGATCCCGGGGCTGGCCAAGAGGGATTTGTGGTGGACAAAGTGGCGCTGGGGCAAATTTTCTCCGAGTGCTTCGTTTTCCCCTGCCAATCTTCATTCCACCTATTGCTCCACAGTCACCCTCAACTATCATCTGGGGCTGGTACAATAGGGCAGAAGTGGCCGCAGTCCCAGCCCACTAGCAATAAAAAAGAAAAAGGCAGCTCCAGCCACTAACAGGGTACAGCAACAACAACAGAACTACACCGGATGCATACGGGGAAATTTACATCATAGTCTTCAGCCTCAAAAAGTGGAAGGAAATATGAAACATTTGAATTATTACCCATGTCAATTAGAAAAAAAAACATTTTACGTATTTTAACAAGTATTAAACATATGTAATTTTTGATTCCCGGCAGAGGCAAGACTTCTATCTTCTCCACAGGGACTAGACCGACTCTGGGGTCCACTTAGAGCCTCCTATCTAATGGGAACCGGAGGTTCCTTCCCAGGTGGTAAAGTGGCCTTGTCGTGAAGCTGACTACTTACCGCCTTTAGGGCCGAGATCAAGAATAGTGGAGCTATATCTTCCCTCCTCCCAACACGTCTTCATGGGGTGGTGCTTAATTAAGCACAGGGATACATTTACATTTGTTCTTACCTCACAAAATGTGTGCTCAATATTGAAGNTACGTATATATTCCAGTCTTCTTTAGATTTATGTTCACAGATTTATTTGTCATATTTGTATTTTGTTTTATAATTTTCTGTACCTTATATACTCGTGCTAACTTTGTAATTGGCCACTGTGCTGTTAAGTTATTGCACGTAAATAAACATGAATTGAATTGAATTATTGTTATTGTTATTATTATTATTACTATTAAGCTTTCTTAAAAATGAGAACATTGAGATGCAAACTCAGGAAATTCTTCCATAACGAATTTCAACAAAAGCAATCATGGGGTTTATGGGATACACGAAAAATTGCATTTATGGTCTGGAACAGTATGGCTGAAAACGGCAACTGGCGGAAGCCTCCTGTCTACAGAAACTGTGAATTAGTTCACGCGGTACTTGGAAAAGCCTTGTGTGAACCAGGCTTTACTGTGAATTGATATGGTTGCAATTAGAATTACATGTATTTAGAAATCAGGCACGTGGCTCTAATGAACTGCATCTTTGTTGATCAGATCTTTTTTTTTTAATTTAAATGTAGACGAAAGGAACACGCACTCGAATACTGGGATCCAGGGTTTGAACCTCATTCGAGGCATAGCTGCCTTTCTATACTAGTGCTGCTCTGTGCGCAGGTAGCAGTGCTGCGACAAGCGTCTCTAATGTACACAGTTTCAGATTAATTCTAAATGGGTACAAGTCAAGCAGCCTAATCCTTCAAAGGAAGAGAAAAAAGAAAGGAACACATTTTTATGCCGTCTTAGGCTTATCAAGAGAATCTGAAGCCATGAATTCCCTTTTCCCTTTAAACACGACCTTGATTGCTATATCGTTTATGAAGGCAGCCATATTCGACCCGTCGGCCTGGAGGTTTGACCCCTGCTGCTATGAGAACACAGTATATTAATCAACGCTTGAATTTATAGATCGTAATATAGATATCCGCCGGTCACAGTAGCCGAGCGGTCTAAGGTATGTACTGTCTTCGCTCGCTTGGAAACCGGGATCGTGGATTCGAATCCCACTCAGGGCACGCATGTTTAGTTTGTGTGTGTGCGTTTTTCTGTGTTTGTGTACAGGTAGAGGCCTTGCGACGAGCTGATCACCCGCCCAAAGAGTCCTACCGAATGTGTAAGATCTAGAAAAACCGAAGTGAACGGAGAAGTTCATGGAAGTAGGCCTAGGCCCACTGGGGCTGTAGTGCCAAGGAAAAAGAAATATAGATATCCAGGTAATACTGTTAATTAGCACTTCATCTGTGCCCACATCTTCATGCCTTGACCTTTCTGTTGCGTACTCAAGAGAAGAGCTCCAGCAACGAACTGTAGCTTATACAACGCACGGGCCTCGTGCATGATCGGTTTCGTGTTGGTTATTTAACGATGTTAGCAGTATCTCATGCTGATCACGGTGGCATCAAATGTCTTCGCCCGTCCCAACACTGGAATCGTGGGTTCGAATCCCATTCAAGTCATGGATGTCTCTTTGTGTTTATTCTGTGTTTGTGTTAAGTTGCGGGGTTGCTACGAGCTGATCCCCCATATAAGGAGTATTACCGACTATCTAAGATTAAGAAACTGAAGTGAAAAAGAGCGTTTTACGAATGTCCTATGATCCAAGTGGAAGAAACAGGAACAGAAGAAGACGAAGAAGAAGAAGAAGAAGAAGAAGAAGAAGCGATAGTCCACACTACATAGCGTGGGATGACAGAATGATAGATGAATGATGATTTGGAAGGAAGCATCAGTGACTTCTAGGAGCTGCTCTGGATACACTGAAGAAAGAAACCATGAGAACCTCAGACAGAATAGCTGGTACCCGAATACGAGACTAGAGCATTACCGCTATGACAACTTGCTCGATGGCTGAGCGGTATACGTCTCGATGTACCCTTCAAGTAGTGAGGGTGTCACAGCTCAGAAGAATGCAATCACTGCTTGCTACCTCCTTCACGCTGGTGTTTTGCTCCGCTTATTCTTCAACCCTGAATATGTAGGCGACATGCTCCTCCGAAACGTCATTTGAATTTCAACGGAATGCAAGGCGTTATATCCGAGAAGCTAGAACTCTTCCACACAATCTCAATTTTTGTTGTTGTTAATAACCTCGAATTTCATCCAAAATTTGTAATATTCGTCGTGACATGAATTTATATCTCTGTTACTTTATTGCCTTGGCTCCGAAACGTCTCCCGATGTCATCATACTGTCTCTCGAATAAGAAATATTTGTGGCTGATGATACAGGAGGAGATAAATGTCACCCAGGTGAAAGACAAAGGGGATCGTGACTTTCTGCTGTCAGTACACTCGGCTACTGGAACATCATCATCTTAGATGACAAGACCCACATAATTTGAGTTTGTTTCTCCTCGGGGTCTCGAATTGAGGGGGGGGGGAGCTGTAAAATTGGTAACATTTCCTACTTCTTACATCATCTACATGAAATTCTTGTGTTTATTGTAGGCGTAGCGAGACTGAGGATCAGAAACGAGGACTATACAGAGTGTCCCAGGATGAAAGGTCAGTAATTTGGGAGGTCACAGTATCGGCCCGTCCAAGCAAAAATGTCTGTATGTACATGTGTCCTATTCCGAACGGTTCCCGAAGTAGAGCCATTTCACTGTACACTGTACAGACAAGCAACATGCCATGTTATCACACGAGTTGCAAAGTGTATTGATGTTGACGGTGGAATTTTCGAAAATGTATTATACCAGGTGAGCTGTATCAACTTTGTCACTTGAACAATAAATACCAGTAAGTAATATCTCTTTCTTGTCAACAACTTTGCAACTTTACAGTGAAATAGCTGTATCTCGGAAATCGTTCGGAATAAGACACATATATATATATATATATATATATATATATATATATATATTTTATTAGATTGACCGATACTATGACCTCCCAAAATATTGACCATTCCTTTTGGTACACTCTGTATATGAGAAGTTTGGGAGGCGTGGCAAAATGTCAGAAATATTTGAATTGAAGTGTGACTGCTGCTAACCTTAACAGAAGAAACGAGGGTGTAGATCAGCGCAACTGGGGTTCTTTGTCAATCGGAATTCGGACATTTTTGGCGGGAAATTCAGAGATGGAAGGAAAGGATGAAGTGCAGAAATACAGAAAAGAAAGAAGCAGTGAAACAAATAGAGGGAAGAAGAAAGTAAAGAACAGGAGGCGAGAAAGAAGAAGAGAGAAACGGCAAAAAAGAAAAAAATAACAAAGGCAGAAAAAGAAGCAAAAGTAATTAAATAAATTAAACACGAAAGGAAGAAAGAATGAAAGAAATAAAAATAAGGAAAAAAGAGGGAAATGAACATTATACAGAAAAAACATAAATAGGGAAAAGGAATAAATATAAAAGCAAACTAAGCAAAAAATGGTCTATGTCCGCAAGTAGTGTTTGTAGGAGGTTAAGAAATTTTCGAATGAACTTTCTTCCTGTATCTTCAGAGCAGAATATCCTGCAGAGGAAGGCAGCAGTGACATGACCCAAGAGACCACAACTAAAATCTTCAAATCCAAAACAAAATATTTGTTCTTATAAAACTCAGATTTTTGTATTGTGCTATTTAAAACGTTCATGCTAATTGATACGCGCCATTTTAATGTAGAAGTTCTAATAGACTGCACGACATCACATCCTACAACATAGTAGGCGAAATTTCCCTCAGAAGTATTTATAATAAATTACAAATTTAAAACAAAAACTGAGTTTGTAAGGAGAAAGCAACTCCAACTGAACGAGGGGACAGGATGACGAAATTTAATAAGCACTACTACTTGAGCAAACACAACACATGGTAGGTCCGAACGATGGCTAAATACAGGTTCTTGCATGTAATCAAATTCGCCCTGCGTGTACTTAGAGAGCTATAGCTTCTCAGTTTGCTCAAACACCCTGATTGGTACGGACAAACCGCACGGCATATTAGATAAAACTCTGTAATACACAGAATTGGGGAGAACATTTGAGTTCCGCGTAGAGAATGTCTCAAAAATAAATTATCCTGATTATTAACGAAAAGAAAGAGGGTTAAAGGAGCCAATCTTCATGAAAGATTTAAAAAATAAACAAACTAACCGAAAACATATTTTGATAAAAATATAAAAAAAAATCTTATCTCACGTTATTTAAATTATATCCATATTCGTTTCGGTTCCTTATTTTTGTAGTGATACATCACGTCGAATGTTTGGCTGAGAGGGGAAAATAAATTGCAGAGGATGTGAAAGACAGTTATTGTGGCGTAATGAAGGTAATATCTCCTCATTTGTCTGGAGAGACTGAAGAAAGCCATGAACATCCTTAATAAGAAGAGTCAGTGCCCCGGCCGAAATTCTCAGTCAGCATATATCTTATCGCATGAGCGAACTTGCTCCGTTTCAGCGTCTTCAGCGCTACAGCGGAGACTACAGACACACAAAATCAAACAAATTCCGTGGCTTTAGTCAGCAAGCGAACTATACTGGCAGAGCTACCGCCGCTTGTCGGGGAACTTAGTTCCAACTTCAGCGGATAGAGGGTGTCACGTGATCAGCGCAACGGATCTCCACGGCTTGAATCAAACCCGGTACCTCTGGATCTGTAGCCAGGAACTCTGACCACTACACCACAGAGGCGGTTGCGGGGGCTACAGACAGCGTGGCTAAATGAAAAATAAATAACTATGTAAATGAGAGTGACTCTGCCCCAAGGAGTTATATAGATAATACATACAGAGTGACGCAAATTATGACTTGTAAAAAAATGGAATAACATGCGGTTGCGTTGATTTCAATGAAAGTCATGTACTTGGGTACAACATACTTAAGTATGAGTGGAAAAATATGTACAGTAAATCTTCGCTAACTCGGTTTACAGTTAGTCCGGATTTAAATATGAAAAATGCTGTCCACAGTTGAGTACATATTTTAAAAGATACATGGCATTTAGGAAGGCAGGCGAGTCTCTTGTCTGTTCAGACAAAACTTGACAGTTACTTCAAACATGTAGCATTATATTAAAAACAAGTACAACTTCTGAGTCTTCTATCGACGAATAAATGTATTATCTTTGAATAAATAATTGTCGTTTTATAGTTTTTAAATAAAGGCCCTACGTTTATATTTTGTTATTTATTTTCATCAACACTAATTATATAATTAAAATTCTATTTATTTGTGTAAAAAACTACCCCAATATCAGGCCGTAAAGGTCCATAGGGTTGTGAGACGTCGAGGCTCCACATTTTATCTAGATAATCGGCTCACATATTGCGGTAGGGTCAGCCTTACGCGCCGGCCGCTATTTACCCACCAGGAAGATTCCTGGTACTCATTTCTGTTAGAGGCTGAGTCGACCTCAGGGCCATATTGTGGTAGGAAGGATTAGGTAAATTGAAAAAAAAAAATCCACCTCATCGGGACTCGAATCCGCGACCTTCCAGCTTGTGACATAGTGTCTCAACAAACTACGCTACCGCGTGTCCTCATTTATTTGTGTAATAAGTTTCTCTCTTTTATGGCTACCTTTTGCTTCACTAATCGAGATTATCGCTTATTCCGGATGACCCCTCCCGCAGTTACTGCGGATTAGCGAAGGTTTACTACATTCAGTTCCGTTCATTCGTTACATAGGAAATTATTTACATTTTTAATGTTAAATAAATTTAGGAACTTTTACTTTCGTATTACAACTTCACTGAGGGTATCGGCAGTCACTACACTTCTACCTAACTAACTTCATGGAGCTGAGCCCTTCTTGAGAAGCCGCCAATTGTTCAACAACTCAAGAATTACCCAACATATTAATGAACCCGAAGGTTCATTACAGTGTTCACAAGATCTCTCCATTGGTCCCTATCCTGAGCCAGATCGATCCAGTCCATACCACCCCATTCTATCTCTCTGAGATCCGTTTTAACATTGTCCACCACCTACATCTATGTCTTCCTGGTGGTCTCTTTCCTTCTGGCTTTCCCTCCAATACCCTACATGTCTTCCTCTTCTCCCCCATGCTCCGCCCATCTCACCCTCCTTGATTTGATCATTTTAATTATATTTGGTGAGGATTACAAGCTATGAAGCTCCTCACTATGCAGTTTTCTCAAATCTCCCGTTATTTCATCTATCTTCGGCCCGAATATTCTCCTTAACACCCTGTTCTCAAACAACCCCAGTCTATGTTCCTCCCTTAATGTCAGAGACCATGTTTCGCACCCAAACAGAACCACAGGCATAATTATATTCTTATGTTTTGGACAGCAGACGAGAAGACGAAAGGTCCTGGACTGAATGGAAGCAAGCTACACTTGTAGCTGCAGAATCAAATTCGAGTTAAAGCAGAAGACATTTTTGTAGTGTGCACAATAACTCACGCCGGTCCTGCGCGTTCCTTTTGAGGCGTCACTGTTAACCTAACCATTGTGTAGTCCGCGCTCTATACATGTCACTGCTGACAAAACGCCACTGTGCACTCCGGAGTGTGAAGCACGCGCTCCAGCACCTCGCCAAATCTAAAGCCCACGTCCACGCTTCTAACTCGTTGAAAAACAAGAGGCTTCTCAACTACGACCTTTGTTAACCCCCCCCCCCTCAACCTTATTCAGAACTCTCCTGACAAGTCTGCAGCATCGAGACGAAATGAAGTGCTAAGTGGATTCAAGGCTCGTGCCAAAACTGAAGAAGGGGACGGCAACATCCTCACACTACAAAAAGCGCTTTTATATTCCCGTCAAAGTTACGTTGTATGGGTGAGAATCTTGGTCTCTCCTTCTCAGGGAACAACGGATAATGTAGGTAGGTGTTTGTATACAGACGGAAATGTTTTGAAAGAGAGACGAGGTGACACGGGAGTGGGGAAAGTTACACGACGAGGAGCTTCTTATTCTGTACTGTATGAAAAGGATTTCAAAAGAACCTCCATAATGTAGATCATGAAATTTTAAACTTTATTCTTCGCAGCATATACAAATTGATTAATGGTTTATGATATATATGGAAGTGCCCATTTATGGTTTCAAGTAAATTGGACCCTATTGTCGGTCAATGCTTCTGTGGTCTGGTGGTTAGAGTTCCTGGCTATAGATCCAGCGGTCCGGATTCGATTCCCGGCGCTACCAGATTTTCTGAGAAGTAGTGGTTCGAGAACGGGGCACATTCAGCCTCGTGAGGATAATTGAGGAGCTATTTCAAGGAAATAGCGGCTCCGGTCTAGAATACCGAAGGTAACGTCCGTGGGGATTCGTGCTCTGACCATGCGACACCTCTACCCGCTAAAGTTGGCAATAACTTCGCCGACAAGCGGCGGTCGCTCGGTCGGTATAGTTGGCTTGAGGACTAAAACCACGGAATTTGTTTATTGTCTGTCAATATGGGTGGAAATCGGAATAGTCCGAGAATTTTTAGTGGAAGTCTCCAATACAGAACAAAAAAAAATTCTATCGAACTGCGTAGGCGCTAATAGTATGTCACAGGCAGTCAGAGAGAAGGGTCAGCAGACGGACAAATATGACTCCCACACAAGGATTTCTACTTTGTTAGCAACGCTTGACAGCTCAACAGTAAGGGAACAGGCGGGAAAGAAGATGAAATATCGAATGGAAAGACTGGGGAGAAATTAACTGGCTATGAGACGCAGAGCTGATCACGGGGGCCGCGCGCTCTAAGGCACGAAAAGTCTTCACCCGCTCGAACACTAGGATCGTGAATTCGAATCCTACTCGAGGCAAGGATATCTATGTGCGTTTATTCTGTGTGTAGGTCGCGGCTTTGTGACGGGCTGATCCCCCGTCCAAGCAGTCCTACCGACTGTGTACAGGATTAAGAAACTGAAAAAGCGGCCAAGGTCCAAAAGGGATGTAGAGCCATAGAGAGATAGAGAGAGCGAATGTGACACAGATTAGATGATGGTTGGACTTTATGTTAGGATATTCAACAATGCTCTTTTAAATTCGACAGGTTATATAGCGCAGATTGAGATGGCAATATGTTGTGTAATTAGAATAATATTTAGAAGGAAACGCAACTCCTCTGTTCCCCATTCGGGGATAGAACCTGTGCCTTAAATTAGGCTACGACCACTTCCCCCACACCCTTCCCAATTCATTATTCATCGATTATTCTATCGTTCGACGCCATATAATCTTAGAAATTGAAATTTCCATTTAATCAGCCGTAATAATAATAATAATAATAATAATAATAATAATAATAATAATAATAATAATAATAATAATAAGTTCTTGGAAGAACTTATTGTTTTCTTTCTTTGATACGACACGGACCGGATAGAAAACGAAAAAATTAGGTCGGACATGCAGACAGCAAGGAGTACGGAGGGGAATACACAGACAGACAGCATGATGAACTCATAAGCCCCAAAATTTTGGGTCGGATACACAGAGAGATGGACAGAAACAGAGAGACAGAAGGCGGTATCATAAGCCTACTTTTATTTTTTCGAAATAAGAAAAGTAGGTTAATAATAACATAATACTACTACTACTGCTGCTGCTACTACTACTACTACTACTACTATACTACCACCAATAATAATAATAATAATAATAATAATAAAACGGAGGGATATCCCAGATAAAAGTCTCAGGTACGAGTATTATCCCTGAATTACTTCCTTCGGAGGGTAATACATTTGTTGATTGACATTTAAGTTAATTATTAACACTGTCTCGACTGTTGCGGTTTCATAGCGTCGAATAAACTGGGTACATGATAATGAAAAAAAAAAAAGATCAAAAATAGTCATGGCCTATTTCAAGATAACAGGAGACACTCGTTAACTATAGAAAAATACAGCCAGGATATCAGTTTACCTAAAACGCGCACGTTTCGAATTAAAGTCAGACTAGTTACCAAATTACGAAGGCCGCGCCATAGCTCAAGCGATTAGTCACTGGCTTCCCACCGCGGTGGCCCGGGTTCGATCCCAGGTCTGATCAAGTGGGATTTATGGTGGAAAAAGTGGCGCTGGGGTGGGTTTTCTCCGAGTATTTCGGTTTTCCCTGCCAAGCTTCATTCCACCAATTGCTTCACAATCACCTTCACCTATCATCTGGTGCTGGTACAGTAGGTCAGAAGTGGCCGCAGTATAAGGCACTTAGTCTTACTTTAATTGACCTTCGACGCTAAGTGAAAGGTAATTAATGCTTACTAAAACACTACCAAGATTCGGCTTCAGGGATCATTATCCGAAGATACACCACCAGAAAGAATATTATTAATGAGCTATCGTTATCTCGTTCCACCTTATTTAAATACGGACTCAAATTTTCAACAGTGTTACACTACTGTTTATTAATTAATTCTTGGTATGTGTTAAAACTATTCCAAAACAAAACTGTATGAGCGGCAGTTAATACTAATTGATAACGTAATCACTATAAAATAAAGTTAAAAGTAGAATTACGTACTATATATTAAAATATATATGAATTGTGATTATTCTTTCATGACCATACAATTACGTCACGGATATGAATGAGTGTGTGAGGGGCACGCGGTAACGTAGTTGGTTGAGGCGCTGTGCTACAAGCCGGAAGGCCGCGAGATCAAGTCCCGATGAGGTACTGGATTTTTTTTCAATTTATATAATCCTTCCAGCTGCCAAGGTCCAACAAAAGGGTTGTAGTGCCGTAGATACATAGATGGAGAGATAGATTTAAAGTAAATCTGAAATTCTATAATTACTAAACACAACAGGGTGGGGAGTTCACACTTTTCCATTTTCCCTTACATAAACATTTTCTTATCTGATTCAACGGCGAACAGCCTCTGCAGAAAATTAAACCATCTCCTGGCCAACCAGAATGAGGGCCATAAAGGCAACCCGTACGGCATTACTCGTCTACAACGACTTACTAAGTACAGTGAAGAGCAGAGTAGTTGCTAAGAGACACATCGTGGCGCTGTGACTGCATAATCCGAGGGCAGTTGTCATGTCGAGACTTGCTCTTCCACCGCCCATCCGTGGTTCTGTCTGACAGTAAGACCATAACTAACTTCACATTACTGTCAAGACTACGATCCTTTCGGCAAGATCAGACCGTCTCTAACGACATTTCTGAAGTGGAGTCAAAGACGCGACGTAAGGCGGGCTCTAATAGATCCCAGATCAGGGTTCACCAAAGCCGGGACTTCTCTCTTCTTCCGTGTAGAAGTATGAGGAGCTACTGCAGTGGTTTTGAAATTCACATTTCTTCATGTTATAGATGGAGGAATGCCATTTGTATATAGCGACGGGCTACAGGTTGGTCGGGTGGGGTTCGATTCCCGGCAGAGGAACGAGATATTTCTATAATTCGCAGCATCCAGACTTGCTCTGGGTCCCATCCAGCCTCTTATCCAATGGATACCGGGGCCCATTTTCCAGGTGGTAAAATGGCTAGGGCGTGATTCTGACCATTCACGGCGATCTAGTGCCGATGTTAAGAATGTTGCAGCTATACCTCCCCCCCCCATGCATCTTCACGGCATAGGGTTTGGCGACAAAGTATGAGGATTTTGAAAAGGAACTCGCTTGCTGCTCTGCTAGTGAATGTGGCCGATCACAGGTGAAGATCTGGTCGTGTGTATTCCAGGGAATTCTCTGCGGAGATCTGTCAGTTGATGTGTCAATGGGATGCCTACCCCAGCACCTATGAGGACTATTTGTAATGATCTCTATTCCTTCCATTACGAAAATCCCGGAACATCATTCATTTGAACATCCCTCGTGTAGCAATTTTGAGGTTCCAGCGCAGAAGTAGATTTTGATCTTCTGCATTATGAAGCCGTGTAATCTGGCAGATGGTTGCGTGACTCAAAGTGCAACAAATCCTTTCACTGTTATCACGTACTACGCAGAATTAGGCTAAACAGTATCTTCCCAAATTCTCTAAACCGGTGTAAGTAAAGTAAAGGTATCCGTGTAACAGGCCGTGGAGGCCCATAGGGTTGTGAGACGTCGAGGTTCCCACATTTTTTAGACAACGGCTCACAGATGGCGGTGAGGTCAGACTTACTCGCCGGCCGCTATTTACCCCCAAGAAGATTCCTGGTACTCATTTCTGTTAGAGGCTGAGTTGACCCCAGGTCCATAGTGCGGCTGGAAGGAATAGGTAAATTGAAAGGATCCACTCATCGGGATTAGATCCCGCGACTTTCCAGCTCGTAGCATAGTGCCCCTCTCTAAACCGGTGTGCTTTGTCTTTTGTTCCGCATCCATGAAATCTCCGCTTCTATTTCCTGTTTTTATATCCTATTTGTCTGCATTCTGCAGGTCTACATGTGTCCAAGCAGTTCTGTGAAGTTCTCACTGTGGTGACTATGAACAGTACTATCTTCTGGGAAGTCCCGCGGTGTACCCCAGTAAACTTCCATCGATATTTCGGAGGAACGTACAGCTTCCTTCTTCAAGATCGAAGAGTAGCACAAGCAAGCAACCATCAAGAAATTGCGCTTCTTTGGCTACTCTTTATTTTCAGTAACAATATCAAAAATACTGTAGTGTGTACAGCCGTTGCTATGCAATGGATGCGAGACAGGTAAACATGTTCCAGCGGATACGAACAATAGACTTACTGTGGAAATGTGCTGTTCTGTATGTGGTTCGTTCCGAGATATCATGAACAGAGCAGCTTGAATCAGCCAGCTAAGTTGAGCTCTGCAAGGGAGGCTAAGAAGAGATGGCGCTAAAGTTCAGTTGACAATGGGATGACATATTTGAATATGGGAGGCTGTGACAAGAGGACCTGAGTGCGTGAAACTCAAGAATCTTCACCGCTAGAAGTCGCTGCCAGGGAACGGCTGGGAAGGGGTTTAGCGGGTTCCGTGGTAATTTGTGAAGTGTGGAGATTTGCAATAGCGCTATAATTATTTGTAGTTCCGAGTGGTGTGTATAAGTGGTCAATAAATCCATTCACCAATATATACCCCTTCTAGAGTCACACACCCGTAAAATGTGATAGTATCGTTGTTATATTGTCTGTGTTTCGTTATCCAGTCTTGTAATTCCCAGTAAAGGTCATAGAATTTGTATCTATGTTACTTCCAGTCCTTCATCGTCTCTTGTCTTAACCTATTAAGGCACAATGGTTCGCTTAGTGGGGGGTGGAGTCCAACTGGGTCCAATCTGCGGCCACTAATTGGCCTATTGTACCTGCCCCGGGTGATTATGATGATGGAGGATTTGATGGAATGAAGATTGGCAGGGAAACCGAAGTACTCGGAGAAAACCCGCCCCAGTGCAACTTTTTCCACCACAAATCCCACTTGACCAGACCCCCGAGATCGAACCCGGGCCGCCTCGGTGGGAAGCCAGTGACTAACCACTTGAGCTATGGCGCGGACTACGCACACTGGTTACTGTACGTATCACCTTCTTTACCATTTTCCTCAGAGTATTCATGGAGATCATATGATTGTCAGAATAATCAGTGATTAATTCCTTAAGAAGCAACAACAGGCAAGTCATTTCTTGTGAAGCAGAACCGAGTTTGTAAATGTTATTTATATGAAAATTATCCTTTGAGGTTAACTATCCGGGTCACGACGACAGTTTAAAACTTGCTTCTCTTATCGTATATTCTTGATATTTTCGCGAAATTTGGTTTATTAATGTAATATAATATGTATATCTAATCTAATTGCCGCGTTTCGTGTTTGTCCGATATTATATGCTATATGAACAAGTTGTAGACATTCATCAAGCGTAACTAGCTTAATAGGAATAACTAAAAGTCTTGTATCTCCATGTTTCGGCCACTATTAGCCATCACATACGAGTACATGAAGAAACGTAACGGTTCAAGATGCTTCTTATGAAGATATTATAAGCTACCCTGAATATTTAAATTCTCAGCCTTGTCGAACTGCATCCTGTTTTGGGGGCAACAAATAAAAACGCGATTACAAAAATGTGTACAAATTTATACCAGCATTGTACCAGCCTATCTGGGCTGAACATTCTGTGAGTGAAACAATGAGAACGTTTGTGTGACAACCCCTTCATGCAGCTTATGCTATCGCCATACTGTCTGGATGTTTGAGCATCTCCTCCTACGTATCAACTTAGAATGGCTGAACCAGTCTATACGAAATTTGGTATGTATATTACGGCATATAAGCCCATCTAAAAGGGGTTCTTCATAAAGCCTCCCATAAATTCATGTGTCTATATGTGTGTCCCTCCTACCATTGTTAGGCAACGGCTAGGTATAAACGTTACCGTGGCAAGGAATACACAAGTAACAATAGAAGAATTATTGGATGCGTAGTTCTTTATGAGGTCCGTGTTGTATCAAGGAAAGTAGGAGATTTGTTCTTCACAGAACTTCTTGTATTTATTCAAATTCTGAAGACTATATCCTGCGAACCTGCACATATTTTCTGACCATCCCTTGTAATAACCACTCACTACGTAGAGCTCGTAAAGCACGAAGGATGTACCATGTGTTTCCAACAAGCAAGTCACTGCTTTCACGTAAATTTCCAGTCGCAGTTTCGTATAGAAAGGAGCGCGGAATAGGTTTCACATTTCGAGCCTTCAGTTGCCCGCGGGTAGCCAGTTGATTATCCCTGTCAGTCATGTGATGACCTCATCAAGGCACTCCCAATATATGTTTACGGAGTCTGTTGTATAAAAGTCCAACTTTGACTTACACTCCATATGTTTTGTTTGCAGAATGTTTCTCGGGTGAAATGGGTCATAAAATGCGAAGTTGCATTTGTTATTTATGCTAATATGAGACACACTACTGTGCACACAAAGATCCATGTTTTAAATTCAAACGTAAAATTACAAAGTAAATTATGTAAAAATCACGCTATTATACTACGTAATGGATTGCTGGGAAGTTAGTTGTTCTAGGAATGGTTTGCCAAGGTTTTATCTTTACAATTACGAATTTTATTTTTCCATGAAGGATGTGTGGAAACCTGTTAGAATAATTATTATTGTCACGATTTAGGGGTGTGTGACTGTAGACGGGGTATGGATTTATTGGCCACTTATACACACGAACCGGAACTGCAAATAACATATCATTATCGCTGATTTCCACACTTTACAAATCACTGCTTCAAACATTAAGTCTTCTTCAGCCAGCGGTGTTTTCAACAGTCGTTTCCTGGTAGCGGATGTAAACAGTGGAGTTTCTTCAGCTTCGCTTGCTGAGATCCTTCCTGTCCACTGAATATCCAGCAACTTAACTCTCTCAACTCCCCTGGGGTCCTTGTTATATAGCCTTTGGGCGGACCCAACAGAAAACATCGCTTTAAGCATTTATTCTAATGTGGTTATGAGTGCTTGTCTAGTGATAGCCCGAATACTGTTGAACTAGCCGTTACCAAGCAACGGTCGCTTTCTTGTCTGTTTCGTGATTCTTGCCTATCCACGAATCTATATGTTACATTATGTTATTACTGACAAGTAGGAGCAGAAGGAGGAAGAAGAAAGGTAGAAAGAAAGAAAAAGACAGATTATTTTTATACAAATTGGACGAGAAAAATGAGCAAATTTTCTTAGACGCGTCATTTTAATGTTATTTCTTGGTATGTTTAACAGGCACTTTAATAAATATACGGTGGATTCGAAGTTCTCACGGTGATGATTTTGAAGAGTGTTATTTTCTGGGATGTGACGCCGTGTAGCGTAAAAGGCTTAAACTTGGAGGTGGTCAGGTCTACGACCGAGAAAATGACTAACTGCCATTTCTAAATTCACAAGCTTGCATTGACAGGGGTCATCCTTGCATCTCGCATAAATGTTCTCCATCGTAGTAAAGTGACAAAGCGTGTCTGGTGTCCATAAAGTACAAATGGCCTTACCTGGACGATGCGTGAGTGGGTGTACACTTCTGCGAAATTACAGTGCAACAAATATGGCGCGTAATCAGAAACACCACCCCTCCTCTCGTCGAAGAAGAGACCCTATTTCCAAACATATAAACGATCTTGGAACGAACAACAATTTAATCATGGGTTCCGAAAGGGGCTCAAAACCAAGAATGACTGTGCTGGTGAGGATCAGCAGTAATTTACTGGACCCGAACCTGTATGTGATCTCAAGTAATCCTGTAGAAGACTGCTAACTTTTCGGAGGAACGACGGTGGGCTTTCATCTTACTACACGGGGTTACGCCTCAGAAATATTATCATTCATTTTAATAAGTACGTACATTGGATACATAGCTTCAAATGCTTCGGTGATTACTGATGAATAATTGGCCACGAAACTGAAGGAAGTAGTCAGTACCTACCCACAGATACTATCACCATTATCAAGGCCATCGCAACTTCCTTCACTTGGCCAATAACTAAAACCGTGGAAGTACAGGGTGATTCTAAATTATTGTCTGGTTTTCCGTGGCCTGTAAACTGAAACCCGGACAATAATTTAGAATCATCTTGTAGAATTAGATGGTTCAGCTCTGCTAGTACGAATTAGAAAAAAACTCCGTGGCTTTAGTCCGCAAGCTAACTATACCGACCGAGTGACCGCCGCTTGTTGGCGAAGTTAGTGGCAACTTTTGCGGATAGAGGGTGTCACATGGTCAGCGCAACGAATCCCCACGGCCGTTAATCTGTTTTCTAGACCGGAGCCGCTCTTTACTTGAAATAGCTCCCCAATTATCCTCAGGAGGCTGAGTGTACCCCGTTCCAGACCCACTACTTCTCAGAAAATGTGGTAGCGCTGAGAATCGAACCTGGGACTTCTGGATCTGTAACCAGGAACTGTGACCACTAGACCACAGATTCGGTCGCTAGTACGAAAGCTCACCACGAAAATGCTGTAAGTGTTCCTCGCTCCTTGTTCCAAGCTCATTGGGTCAGTGTCGGGTCCTAAGCAAAATACAGCAGGGTTGACTACGAGGGTACGGGTTTTACGACTGATGAATCGGGATTCTATTCTCGAAAAGGGTAAGAGATTTTCCTCATCTCCAGGGCATCCAGATTTCTATCCGATGTGTACCTGGAGCTGATCAGGGATAAAGTGGCCCGGGCGCGAAGCTGACCACTTCCTCCATCAAGGGTCGAAATTAAGAATATGTGGAGCTATACTTCCACTCCTTGGTGGTACTTGATTAAGCACAGGGACAAATCTATATTTTACTTTTACCTACGTAGAACAACCTATTAAACCGTTACTGAACGCGTCTCATGACGTTTGTTGCGTAATTTCAAATTGAGGCTTCACGCCTTGTGATTCTGTCTTGCTTTCTTTTGGTCATGGCGTGAAATATTTATTAACCAGCTCATGTGGTTTCACCCAGAACACGTTTGACATAATAACTATGATGAAGTGGCTATCTATTTAAACGATATTGTATTTCTGTGGATATTTTCGAGCGTGGGTTTAATTAGAGGTGGTTTGGAGTAAGAACGTCGTAGATCCAAAAAGCGAGATAATTTTTTTTGGCCATTTTCTTATTCTGAAAAATAAAAGGAGGCTATGAGATCACCTTGCTCTCTGTCTGAGTAAAGCAAAGGCAAATTTGTCCTTGTGCTTAACTACGACATGAAGGCGTATGGGGGAGTGGATATGTAGATCCACATTTTCTTGACCTCGGCTATAGCTGGAGGTGAGTGGTCAGCTTCACGCCCCTGCCGCTTTACCCCCGGGGAAAGAACCCCGATACCCATTGGGTAGGACGTTAAGTGGGCCCAAGATCAGGTCTGGAAGATATGGAGAAGAGAAAATTCTGAACATACTGAGACTCGCTATACCGACTGCGCTACCACGACAGATTTTTATAAGAAAATATTATGGCGTATAGAACCGTTGCCAGGCAAAGACACCCAAACAAACAATGAGACAACACCCGTTGCTACGCAATGGCGGAGATATACGACAGTTTCTGAGCAACGGTAAACATATTTCAGCGGAACGAATACGCAAATGACAATAAACTTACCGTGGAAATGTGGTGCTCTGTATGTGGTTCGTTCCGAGAAGTCATGAGCATGGCAGCTTCAAGCAACCAGCTCAGTTGAGCTCTGCAATGGAAGCTAAGGAGAGATGGCGCTATAGTTCAGTTGACAGAGTTTTGCACGGGCGGCTGGGACAAGAGGACCTGAGCGCGTGAAGCTTAAGAATCTCCACATTTAGAAACCGTTTCCAGGGAACGGCTGGTGACGACACAAAATGCTGGAAAGAGGCTTATCGAGTTCTGGGGTGATTTGTAAATAGCGGAGATTAGCGAGAGCGCTATAATTATTTACAGTACCGAGTGGTGTGTATAAGTGGTCAATAAATCCATTCATCAATCCGAACACTGTTCATAGTAACTCCTAAATCGTAATATATATATATTGTTACATATTGTTATATATTTCTAACACCAGCGAGCAAATTTGCACAAATTACTCTGCACTCACTTCTTCCTCTCGAAAAGGACTTGGTCTGACATGCAGACGTCGGATTCTTGTAATGCAGGGCTGTGTTCAATACAGGGGCACCCCACGTGTGATTTGCAGTAGATGGATGGTCACTCTAAGCATTCTCGGCTGGCCTAAGAATAAAGAGGCTGGTGTACTGAGTCGTGAAGGCGGGTGGTAACGAAGAGTGGGGGAACAGGAATACAGGAAGCTCACACATCTGGTAGGTAAAGTGGAGAAATCAGTAGTCAGTCAGACACTTAAATCATTTCCAGCGAGCTATACAATGGCTGAGTTAATACTTAGTCTGAAGACACTGTCCCGACAGAATCATTATGTGGGCTACATTACGATGCTGTCAGTGTCTACAAGACTATACTGTATACAGTATCTACTAGAGCATACAGCATATATAATATCTACCACAGTATACAGTATCTACTAGAGCATACAGCATATATAATATCTACCACAGTATACAGTATCTACTAGATTATACAGCATATATAATATCTACCACAGTATACAATATCTACTAGAGCATACAGCATATATAATATCTACCACAGTATACAGTATCTACTAGAGCATACAGTATACAGCATCTACTAGAGTATACAGCATATATAATATCTACCACAGTATACATTATCTACTAGAGTATACAGCATATACAATATCTACCACAGTATACATTATCTACTAGAGTATACAGCATATATAATATCTACCACAGTATACAGTATCTACTAGAGTATACAACATATATAATAACTACCACAGTATACAGTATCTACTAGAGTATACAGCATATGTAATATCTACCACAGTATACAGTAACATCTAGAGTATACAGCATATATAATATCTACCACAGTATACAGTATCTAGTAGAGTATACAGCATATACAATATCTACCACAGTATACAGTATCTACTAGAGTATACAATATACAGTATCTGCTAGAGTATACAATATACAGTGTCTACTAGACTGTACAGTATGCATTATCTACTAGAGTATACAGTATACAGTATCTACCAGACTATACATTCTACAGTATCTACTCGACTATAGGGTATATAGTATCTACCAGACTATACAATATACAGTACCTACTACACTATACAGTATACATTAACTAACAGACTATACAGCGTAAAGCATATACTAGACTATACAGGTCTTAATTGTAGGATGATGCGTCAAGGAGCCGACCGCGTCCTAATCGAGACACTGTGCCAGCGACTTCCTTCAGTGTCTGAGGAAAACCATGATAGCCGGTGTCACGGCTGAGATTCGAAACGAGAATCTCCTGAATACGATTCCAGAGCGTTGCAGCTACGCCACCCCGTTCTGCGACAGAATGATTGGAGTGGACACTTCCAAACTTGGAGGGTGGGAAGACAGTCTGCATTACAACTGGTACTGTGCTCTAAGTACATCTGAAGATAGTAAGTAACCTAACCGACATTTGATTTTCTCAATCATAGATATGAATCTCTTTTAGGCATGTGTGTGGGTCCCTGAATTCACGTCATATTTGCCTAACGAATTGCTAGTTCAAGCAACAGATTTGCAGGGATTTCTGCTACTTTGTTCTGTAAGGGTCAGTTTTCTCGGTAAATTTATCGTGTTGGCTCTGCCACTCTAGCGAATTTCAAGGTAAACAGTTGGCATGTAATTTCTTAAAACATGTCCTAAAATCAAAGGCAGAGAGCTAAGAGCTATGAGTCTTTCTACCAAACTAACTCCAAATGTAATATCAGAAATGTTGCATTAATTATACGTTTCCTATCTTCCTCTGTAGATCTCTGTGAAGTTCTTAAATTAGTTTCACAGACGAGCTAAATTCTATAAGCAAACTCTTCATTTTAAGAAACAACTGTGTTTCTTCGTAGACAGATTTTAAACAGAAATTACTTTCGAATTAATTTAAAGGAAATAGTAGAAATTCCATTCTTAAAAGATACAACCAGGAAAGAAATATAAATAACGTTTATAAAACAGTTGCCTTCAGAACTCGATGCATAGCAAGAGTCTGTATACATTTATTTAGAACACAAACTCAGAGGTTTGCAACGTTCCTTTGTTTGCCTATTTTAAAAAATCGATATTTGTATAGATGTTTACAAACTCGCAGCATATAACATATTACATCGAAAACATTTCTCCTTCTATAAATTTAACTTAATTTTTGCGAAACATAAACTCATATTTTACACGAAGGGAAAATCAATAAAGCTCCTTTTCTAGGAATAAATGCTTATTGCACACAAAATTAACACATAAAGAGTCAGTACCCTTCTACACATATGAACACAATTTTGTCATTACAGAATTTCGGGTTACCAGCGAAACGAATTGTCCAGGATTACAATGCAGGAATATAAGTTACGTAGCAGGTCACGAAAGAGTTGCGCAATCTTCGTTCCAGTGTATCGTGTCTATTCTGCGAGTAACCACTTAAGCGCAGAAAAGACGAGATTAGATATCTTTGACGAATTTATCTTCATGGGGCATGTTTGCCAGGAGAATTTCCTCTAGATAGCACCCCCGATTAGTGTATAGTTTTTCTATCATACTTTGTATCTGGATATTAATGCAGCTGTATTTCCAGGACTTCCCAATTTGAAGTTAGATACCTTTAACGGTTTATTTTTAAAAATTTTCTTTTGAAATTCCAACGGACTTTGTGATAACATCAAGGCCAAATGATTTCACGACGAAGGCATTTGTAATATCGTTTCGTTCAGGGAAACCAGCCTGTAAACTGAAGCATATTTTCCACTCATGGCGTACACGAAACAGATTTCAACGATAGACTGCGTTTGGCGCTAAAGATAATTTAAATCCCAAATATCCGGGTGGTCGCCGCCTCGCCCTGGCTCTGCTTGTTGGGCGTCATCGAACCCTATCCTCATTAAAGCATTCACTTGTTCCCGCGTCCTTCGGCCCACCTCGGTGCTGAACCCGTCACCTCGCGTCATAAATCCATCTGCGCGATCTGCATCAGACTGCCCACGTCTATGTGTGGGCCGCAACCAGCTGGTGGCTCGTGCAGCCCGTGATTGCTCAGCGTAGAACGGTTCGCTTAAGACCAAGTCCAATTTTGGGCGATATTGCAATCGGAGCTGTAGTCCAGGCAGCGCGGTAGAGAGCGGTAACCCGGAGTTAATTTTCAATGCTTGGGCGTCGCCGTACCATGCATTTGAAAAACAGTGATTTCAAATATAAATACATTAAAGCGAGGTCTTCAGTCATCAACCACGAACATTACGCCCAATAGACACAAGAGAAAACAGCAACACAAATGCATATGACGAAGTAGACAAATTTCTTGGACCTACAAGTGATGAAAACTTGGTTTTTAATTGTTAACTTCAATTTTTAAGCATATTTTCCTTACTTAAAAAATGAAAGTAGGTTTTTTGCGAGCACCATGCTGTCTGTGTATCCTCCCGCCCATCAACTTTTGAATCTTTATGAAAATTTATATGTATATCATGGCGTCTGAGTCCATCTCAACGACATACTGCCTATCCCTTCCATCAGTCTGCGTGCCTGTATATGTATCTCCATATCGTTGTTAAGCAACGGCTCAGTAAATATGTTCCAGCAGCAACGAACACACGCGAAAATAGTTGAATTGTTGGGAGAGTCGTTTTCTATGCGGTCCGTGTCGTGACAAGGAAAATAGGCGATTAGTTCTTAACAGAACTTCTTGTTAGTTAACTGTAATCGTCCACAAGAGAACAATACAATGCATCAATTTACAGCACCATATGGATGTACCTGATGATGGCCGTGCGTGACCGAAACATGTACTAATAGCGTGAACAAGTGAATGAAATGCGTCACTGTGAGAAGCCTGTTTAGTAGGCTGTTAAGGTAATACGTAACTTTGCAGTGAGGAAGAAACCGAAAATGGCTTTGAGTGTGTCCTGGCCTATTTTACGGAATAATTTTAGTTTTAACGTAGATGGGACGTCAAATGACGGAGATTTTGACCTTGTAGCCAGACGAGCTACCTGTCGGCTTTCCGACACTGTGATTACCATAACACTAGACTTTTCAGTTGCAGCCTTCACGCGTGGGCATATCCAGCCAGTGGCGGCTGGGTGCACCGTCATTAACAAACTCCTCCTTACTGTCTTTTTGTACAGAATAGTTAACACTTTGTCTGGTACTGAATAGAGACAATTAATTTGAGAATACGTTTTAAATGAGAGGCACGTAGTTCTGTGAATTGTGTTTCGCTGAAAAACTCTTTAGGCGTACAAGTATAAGTAGAGGAGTAAGGGGGTTCATCTAATTCATCTTGAAGTAAAATTTGAGGCAGATTTTACAATGGTATAGAGGACGCCGACGAAGATTAGTCAGGGCACATTTATCCTCTTTTGAGACATGAAAATCTTGAAGAGGAACTTAATTATATTGAGAGTGGAGTCCAAACTAGGAAACGTGAAGGTGTACTCGTATCCATATGGCATGGATAGATGTTTCGTTTTGTAAGAAGGGATAGGTATAGCGAGAGAGAAACAGAAATGAAGGAAGAAAGGAGAAACAAAGAAAGAAAAATGGAGGTAAATACTGAACAAATAGATGAAGGGGTAATATTGAAAGAAAGACAAAGAAATTTATGAGGGGTGAAAAGAAAACGCAAGAGAAAGAAAGATAAAAGGGAAATACAGAAACTAGAATGGAGACAAAGAATGATTAAAGAAAATGGAAGGACAGAAACAGAATAAAAGAAGATAAATGAAAGAACTGAAGAGGAAAAGATGAGTACAGACACAAAAATGGAATGTGCAAAAAATATTCGTTTAAACGGTCATCGTATAAGAGATGTGATTTAAATAATGAACATGAAGTCTTCCGGGAGTGACGCCGTGCGGTTTGGTGTGGTTGCCAACGCTTCGCAGAATCGTCTGCAACAATATACCAGACTACGAGGCGTCACACCCCAGTAATCTTCATGTAAGATTTGAGGTTTTCACGGCGGTGACTATGAAGAATGCCGTCTTCTGGGATGTGGCGCCGTCTAGGTTTTGTGTGAACCGACGTTTCAGCAGCCACCTGCTCACGCTGATTCCTCGCTCGCGGAATTTTCTACCCTGAAGATGGAGATGATACATTCCTCCGAAACGTCAGTTAACACGGCGCAACAACCCAGAAGACAGTAAGCTTCATACTGACGCAGTAGGAGCCTCAGACGTGGTGCTTTAATCTTTAATGTCGAGCGCCAAAACGAATTCAACTGATGCATGTGAGCTGCAGCACGTGGCTTGAGATACTTAAGCGCCCCAACAGCTGGGCTGGCTTCGTCCGCCCACAGCTACGTGTATTTATATGTCACACAAAACCCATACACAGCGCAATCTACTGAGTTTCACGTCCGTGCGTTTTGCCGCCATCGGGCACGGCCCTAAACCAGTTCTATCAACATCCTTCCTAACAATCAATTTCTGTAGGACCCATCTTAATGTCATGCACCTATCTTCTTTTCGGTCTCGAATGTGAGCGCTTTCGGAAAGGTTTCCTCCCCAGAGTCTTACATGCAGGTCCTGTCTTCCCTATCAGAACTTCATCTTCATCTGGATTTCACTGCCCTAACAAAACCATGACTTGTCAGACGTTAGAAATATACCGTAAGTCTTTACTGGTGCCACCCGTAGCAAGCGACATTTACGTGTTCGGTTTCATTATTATAATTATTATTATTTGGCTCGGCGAACACAATTATTTGTATAGATATACCCTATGCTATAGCTCTACTGCATGTTTTGGCCATTCAGGGTCATCAGGTAGTAACAGAATTTCTATTATTATTATTATTAGATGCGCAGCAGCTGCTAATGTTGTTTGCAGGGACGTTGACGTATTCGGAGCCAGGAAAGTTCTCCCCAAATGATTTTTAAATATGCTATAATTGTTACTATTGTTATTTGCATGAATATAAACAACAATTAAACTGAATTATTATTATTATTATCCTCTCTGAATATCTGTACTTTTCATTTCTCAATTAAGTATTTATACGTTTCATTTCTCAGTTCTCAATGGCAACTTAGATTTATGTTAATGAAATTATTATTATTATTATTATTAGTGTACTTCTCTGCATAAATGTGTTTTTCCTCTGGTGCTTGCCTGTAATTTGTCTTTGACTTTATGTTGTGATTGTCTGTAATGTAATTATTTATATCTACACTGTGCTCTGTCTGTAATTGGCCTTGTACCTGTTGACTCGGCATATAAATAATAAATAATTGAATTATTATTATTATAATAACAAAACGGTAAAAAGGTAGAGGTATCCCTGTAACAGGCCGTGAAGGCCCATAGGGCTGTGAGACGTTGAGGACATTTTCTCTAGACAATAGGCTCAAAGATGGCGGTGAGGTTGTCAGCCTTACTCGCCGGGCCGCCCTTTACCCCCAGGAAGATTCCTGGTACTCATTTCTGTTAGAGGCTGAGTCGACCCCAGAGCCATAGTGCGGCTGGAAGGGTTAGGCCAATTGAAAAAGCCAATGATCTCATGGGGAATCGAACCCACGATCTTCCGACTTGTAGCATAGTGCCTCAACCAACTACGCTACCGCGTTCCCCCATTATTATTATTATTATTCCCAAATGAAAAAACGGCCACCGTAAGGAAGAACAACAGATCAGTTGAAGGGGAACGCAAATTGTGCTAACACCCGATGATGTCCGAAATGCCGAAACATGCAGTAAAACTATTGCGTATGGCATATCTATACAAATAATGGAGTTGACGGAGCCAAATAATACGAATTATCTAATGCACAATATGAGGCTTCGATACAACATTATTAATAACAAGTTCTGATGCCTCACAAGTCTCATTCATAACTTGCTAAGATTAAGGTCTCCTTGAATGTGACTGCGTGTATATGTGTGTCTTATTTCAGGAATCTCCTAGTGCCTGGACTAAATATGATCGAATAGTAGGACGATGATGAATTTGAAAGGATCTGAAAGGAAGCGGTTGCCGCCTAATTTAGGTGCTAACCCGGCATTTGTCTAGGGAGGAGAAAAAAGAACCTCAATAAGCACAGCCGGTGTACTGACTGATATTCGAACCCAGGATCCCCTGCATATCAGTCTAGAGCTTTCCAGCTTTACTATCTTACTGGATGAGGCCGTATAGTCTGGAAGATGGATACCTATGAAGAGCTGTGAAAATGCAGACATATTGCATTTAGCATTACTGAGCTTCTGGGATTTGTCTATCCTCCTGAACAAAATATAACCTATAAAATTGCAGGTTTTCACGTCGGCGTCAGTGAAGAATGTCGTGTTCTGGGATGTGGCTCCTTGTAGGTCTTGTGTGAACCGACGTTTCGGAGGCGTTACGTTCCTCCAAAACATCGGTTCACACATGATCTACACGGCGCCACACCCCAAATCATTCTTCAGAATATAACCTTTCGAAAATAGAATCTGTTTCCATCAAGCGAAAGTGATGATATACGTTTATGTAAGCGGTTTTACGTATGCGTTATCATAACTTTATTAACAAACTGTACGGACTTGTTATTTGAGATATTAAAATTGTTAAAAAACTTATTTATCTTTGCGATAACAGGACGATAAATCTCACTACGTTCCATGCGCCTCCACACGGAGCTACCGTGTGTTAGGACGTCCCGACAGAACAATACGTCACAGAACTATTCGTTTGAAATATCAGTACAGGAGGCCTGACACCACGATATGCAGCAATAAGCGACTACCCAGGTCTCTGCTACAGCAGCCATGTGGAGGCCCATTCGTGTTGTGAGACGTCGAGGCTCCCACATTTTCTAGATAATCGGTTTACAGATGGCGGTGAGGTTGTCAGACTTACGCGCCGGCCGCCCTTTACTCCCAGGAAGATTTCTGGTACTTATTTCTGTTACGGGTTGAGTTGACCTCAGGGGCATAGTGCGGCTGGAAGGATTAGGTCTTTTGTAAAATCCATTAACCTCAACGGGAATAGAACCCGTGACCTTCCGGCTTCTAGCATAGTGCCTCAACCAACTATGGTATTGCGTGCCCTCGTTCATGGCATAGTGTTTAATTACATGAGCACAGAGATAACTTTATTTTACTCTCCTGTACCCTTCCAGTATTGATGTTTTAAGCGAGTTTACGTATGCTAACTGCCATGTAAGGGACAATTAAAACGGATGACAAGTCGAATTTATAAATAACTTGTTTCGAGGAGTGTAGATGGTCAATCTCAAGAATTAATCTTTGTAATTTTTTTATTGCTAGTGGGGTGTGACTAAGTCCCTTGTACTGCGGCCACTTCTGGCTTATTGTACCAGCCCCAGATGATAGGTGAGGGTGATTGTAGAGCAGTTGGTGGAATGAAGGTTGGCAGGGGAAACCGAAGTACTCGGAGAAAACTTGGGCCAGCGCCACTTTGTCCACCACAAATCCCACTTGACCAGACCCCGGGATCGAACCCGGGACGCCGCGTTGGGAATCCAGTGACTAACCGCTTGAGCTATGGCTCTGCCATTTTTGTAATTAGATAATAATTTAAGAGAACAGTTTAATTTAATCAAACATTTAATTTTACATTGTAAGATCTGTAAAAGAATGGCGAGGAAAACTGTCCCTGTGTTCAATTAAGTACTGCGCCATTAAAACGTAGTGGGAAGTGGAGATATAGCTGCACACATTCTTAACCTTGCAGATCACAGTGGCCGTGAGGTCTAAGGCATTGTATGTCTTCGCCCACTCGAACACTGGGAACGTGGGTTCGAAACCCACTCAAGACATGGCTGTATGTCTGCGTCTATTTTGTGTTTGTGTAGGTAGCGGCCTTGCGTCGGACTGATCCCCAGCCCAAGGGGTACTATCGACTGTGTATAAGATTAAGAAATCGAAAAGCGGCCAAAGTCCACAAGGGGTGCAGAGCCATGGATAAATATATTGTTCTCTTAGCCAGTTCTATTTGTTGAGTTCTTGTTCCGTCTTTTAAACGGCGATAATTACTATGTCAGAGATTGACACCCCTGATAACGATTCATGTACCTTGGAACCATCCTGTACAATGGCTGATGTTCACCTTTTCTGCGCCCCTTCCCCCCCCCTGCATATCTTATAGATGCCTTTTGAATGCCCCCCCTAACAAGGCGATCTTATCTGCTGATCCGCCGATGGTAGCAAGTATTCTAGTTAAATGACGATAAGCGTGTCTCCGCTGCTACGGGATATGCCTTATTACCGGTACAATGCCATGAACGTCGGGCAGTACTGCAAAGATGATATCTTACAAACAGATTTATACGAGCTAAATACACATAATTTATGTATGCAGGTTACTTAACAAATATACACACTAAATTATAGAAGAGACAAGACTCACTGAAGTAACACTCAAATATTTAGCCCGATTTACCGTAAAAAAAAAGTTGAACATTTGGTCTACGAATGAACATGCAGTTTCAAAGCATTACTTATAAAAAGGTAAAAATTGTAAAGCTATCCCTGTAACAGGACTTCGAGGCCTGAGTTGTCTGAGGCATGACAGGTTGTCAGTTCTTTGCGAATATGAGTTTTTGAAAAAGATCAGACAAATGGCTTATTGTGTACTGAATTCTGGGTCGTGAAATAGGGTAGGCGGTTAATAATTAATTCGCTAGTGGGGGATGGAGTCCAACTGGGTCCACTCCGCACGGCGACCACTGATTGGCCTATTGTACCTATCCCGGGTGATTATGATGATGGAGAATTTGGTGGAATGAAGATTGGCAGGGGAAACCGAAGTACTATGAGAAAATCCGCCCCAGCACCACTTAGTCCACCACAAATCCCGCTTGACCAGACCTGGGATTGAACCCGGGCCGCCGCGATGGAAAGCCAGCGACTAACCGCTTGAGCTATAGCGAGGCCTAGGGTAGGCAGTTACTCGCCAGATTTCCAATAAGGCGGCCCGGGTTCGATCCCATGTGGGTCTTGTGAAGTTCAAATTTACGCTGGGGCAGGTTTATTTCTAGTACTTCAATTTCCCCTGCCAATTTTCATACCACCAACTCCTCCATATTTATTAATCATCTTATGACAAGAAAATTGCATAATGAGGAGCTTCCTAACTTGTACACTTCGTTAAATACAATTAGAATAATCAAACCAAGGAGCATCAGATGGGCAGGATATGTAGCCCGCATTGGTAGAAGAGGAATTCATACAGGGTTTTTTGAAAGAGATCATTAAGAAGACCTAGACGTATGTGATATTATGATATTAAGAAGGCTTTTAGAGATATAGGATGAGGTGGCATGGACTGAATTGATCTGGCTGAGGGTCGGAACCAGTGAAGGGCTCTGGTAATGAACCTTAGGGTTCCATAAAATATTAGGAAATTCTTGAGTAGCTGCGCAACTGACGGCTTCTCGAGAAGGATTCAACTCCACGGACTTCGTTAGTTAGTTATAACTGACTCTATGTAGACTGACAGTGACGCTAAATAACAAACATCAGATTAATTTTACATAAAAATAATGGGACATTTATATTTCAGCCGGTCACGGTAGCCGAGCGGTCTAAGGCATGTACTGTCTTCGCTCGCTTGGAAACCGGGATCATGGGTTCGAATCCCACTCAGGGTATGGATGTTTAGTTTGTGTGTGTGCGTTTTTCTGTATTTGTGTACAGGTAGAGGCCTTGCGACGAGCTGATCACCCGCCCAAGGAGTCCTACCGAATGTGTAAGATCTAGAAAAACCGAAGTGAACGGAGAAGTTCATGTAGGTAGGCCTAGGCCCAATGGGGCTGTAGTGCCAGGGGGGGAAATATATATTTATTTCATTCATACGAAGTACAGTGTGTTCCGTCAAACCTCCCAAATTTTAATAATAATTGGAACAAATTGCGATAAATTATGGATAATAATTAACACTAGACCTCACTTCTTTCGATTTCTTCTTCTGGGGTTAAGTGAAGGACCGTGTGTTCGTGCCTCCAGTGAATGACCTCCCAGATTTACGAGCTCGCATCCGTGAAACGATTGCTGCTGTACCAATGGACATGTTGGAAAGAACGTGACAAGAAATTGAATACAGATTGGATATTGTTTGTGCTACCAACGGTGCACATGTAGAGGGTTACTAGTGTGTCAAATAATTTTCTTCTAGTTGGTCTTGTATTTCCTATAGCTTAATTTTTCCTACCATTCATACTTTTTGTTCTAAGAGCTGACAAATTGTGAGAGGTTTGAATAGAACACTCTGTATTACTTACTTCTTGCCTCTACGGCCCTCTAAAACCTTGACCTCCTTTATGCAACATGACATTGCTCTCCACAATTTACCTTTCGCCTCCATCTGTTCACTTTCAGGCCTCGTAGATCATTGTCTACAGCTTCTATCCGTATCAGTTTGGTCCTGCTCACTTTCATTACGCATTCTGGCTTGGCTTCAAAACCCGTCTCGACCACTTCTGATCTCATTCCGTAGCCAGACCGAATTTCTTCGTTCGTTTCGAATTTACACCCAGACACTCTGACTTTACTGGTTCTCCTCAGTCCCTTCAGGAAGATTCTGGGATAGTACAAAGTGGTCACTGTTGCTTCCTTCCACATCCTTTCTCATGTTAAATGTCCCACAAATAAATACAAAGAAGAAACCTTATTTCATTAATACTCGCTACCAGATGAGGGGTGGGGGCAATATGCTACAAGCATTAAGGCCGCAGGTTCGAGTCCCGATGAAGTGGATTTTTTTAATTTACCTAATCCTTCCTGCCGCACTATGGCCCTGGGGTCGACTCAGCCTTTAACAGAAATGAGTAGCAGGAATCTTCCTGGGGACTAAAGGGCGGCCGGCGCGTAAGACTGACAAGCTCACCGCCATCTATGAGCCGATTGTCTAAAGATAATGTTGGAACCTCCACGTCTCACAACCCTATAGGCCTTCACGGCCTGATACAGGGATACATTGGCGCATAAGGCTGATAACCTTACCGCCACCTGTGAACCGATTGTCCAGAGAATGTGGGAGCCTCGACGTCTCACAACCCTATGGGCTTTCACGGCCTGTTACAGGGACAGCTTTTACCAGATGAGGTTTTCTGTATAAGTCGTTCATGTGCTGGTTAGTTCTCTCTCTCTCTGAACGCCTTGTTCAGTTAAGACGCACTCACCTTCCTCCTCTCAGAGAGTACCGAGGCTTCATAGTCCACGCTGCTGCAATCTGCTGGACATTGCCCGATTTACGACGCTTCGCCCTGAACTCCGTGGCGCGGTGATTTATCACACGTAACTGGCATTAGTTGTGTTGGACCTTCGGGCTCTGCAACCAGCGAGTTTATTCTTTAATGTGTTACTGCCAGTATATCGCACAAGCGCTTATGCTTCACTATCAACAGAATCAACACATTTTAACCGTCTGTTACAAGTATTACAGACATAGATACCAAAATCATTAGCCGAATATGGCTGCATCACAATACATTCTCAAGTACACACAGGCATGGAACGCAAATTAATTTAACACAACAGATAATCGGATATCCAAAGGACATTTAAGTCCTTAAAAACTGAGTCCTCAAGATTTATATCACCCAGAGGACAATAGTTTGATAGTTAAAAACAAGAAGTTCTGGTAAGAACTAACCGCCTACTTTCCTCTGATACGATATGGACCGCATAGAAAACGACGCCTCCAACAATTCGTTATTGCCGCAGAAAAGTTTTTACCGAGCTATTACCTAGTAACGATAGTGGGATATACAGACCGACCTACAGACACACCCGTCCAATAATTCGTGTATTGCTGCTTGTATTCGTTGCCGCAAGAACGTGATTACTGAGCCGTTGCCTAAGAACGAAAGGTGGGGTACAATTTACCGAACCCTTGCCTAACAACCATAGGAGGGATACACAAACAACACACAGACTGATGGGAGAGATGTATGATATACCCCGTTGAGGTGAGCTCGGGTGCCATGATATACTCGTACATATTTTTTTTTTAAATCGATTCAGTTATTGTAAATTAAACATGGGGGAAGAAGATCCATAGACACACAGATATACAGACAGCATGGAGATTGTATAAGCTGAATTTAATTTTTTTCAAAATAAGGAAAGTATTTGATGGCAAAAGATTTTGATGCAAAATGAATATAACCCAACACTAATATACTTGTCGAAAACCGTCATGACGTGTATGACGTATGCAAGGAAAATGGTTACGGGTTGAACAACCGAGGAAACTGTAGGGGCAACAGATTTTTCTCTTTTCCACAACGTACAGACAGTTTTTGGGCCTCGCCCCGGCTCCTATCCAAGAGTACTGGGGACCCTTTCTCTGGGGCTAAAAGTGCCGAGGCGTGCATTTAGCCACCCAACTCCAACAAATACAGATATTAAGAATGCATGGAGCTACACATCGACTATCCCATACGTCTTCGTGCCGTCCTGCTTAATTAAGGATAGTGATAGGTTTCCATTTATATTTTTAATTAACGAAAGTGACCTGTATTTAATAACTTAAGCACCACACTAGGAATGACATGTAGAAGGTGGAGGTATAGATCCATTCATTCTTAACGTTGGTACTCGATGGAGATGAGTGGTCAGCTTTATTCCCCAGGAGATTTACTCCCGGAGAGAGCCCCCATGGTAACCCTTCGATATGAGGCTGGGTCTGAACACGATGGGGAACAGAAAAATATGTCCCCTCAGCCTGAATGGAACCCCAATTTTTTTGTCGTCCCTCCTGTAGCCTGTCACTGTACCTGCTGAGCTATCTGGTTGACTGAATAAATTATGCGATTAATAATTTATTGCCTCACTAAATTTTCAAATAAGTCCTTTTGAATTTGAAGGAAACCCAATGACTCTCTATGGACATTTGCAATAATTAGGCTTTTCGATTCTTTACCAATTCTCCTACAACGCTAAAAGTGTAGGAAATAAATCCCTTGTAGACTTTTAATTCACGGTGGTTGCTATATATAACAACTTCTTTAACATTAAAATCTCAGTGTTTTGTTGGTAGATTGTGTTTATATGTTTTATTTGATTCTTAATTATCGACTGTTTCTCTGGTCAGCATTAACCCGTTGTTCTTTTTTAACGAGATGCAAAGTGTGTCCTGTGAGGTACGAACTGAAGTTTATATATTATTTAGAAGAAATAAATGTAACATATTATTATAAAATATTAAACCATCTTCTCGTCAGAGAGGATGTTACATAAGGACTATTACCGCAAGGGTTCATTTGCAAAAGAAAAAAACTCTGGTCGTGGGTCTCAAGGGGCTTGACGCCAAGAAGAACTGATTGAGTGTAAACCGTCAGTAGTAAAGTAATTTGACTTTGAGGTAAAATATTATACACGTCTTTCAAATGGCAGAACAAGCCAGGGGATTGTATTCAAGTTGAACCTAGCATTAAGTCCTCATGGCAGCTGTATTGACAATAACTTCTCGGAAGAACTAATCGCCTACTAATTACGCATAGGGGCAACTTTTACACACACACAGAAGCTCAGATCTCATAAACCTAAAAAAAATGGGGGGATACACAAATACAAAAACAGCAAGACGATCCCATAAGCCTTTTTTCTTAAACAAGAAAAGTAAACTAAAAGTCATTTTTATGCAGTTAACTCTTTTTTCACTGGCTCTACAGTTCCCCTTGGGCCTTGACCTCTGATTTTCAGTTTCATGATAATTTATAGTAGGTAGGACTCGTTGGACGAGTGATCAGCTCTTCGCAAAGCCTCTACCTAAACACAGGACAACACAAACACAGAATAAATACATACACATGCCAAACGCCCATGCTTCTTGTGGGATTCGAACCCATGATCCCGGCTTCCGAGCGAGCGAAGACTGTGCATGCCTTAGACCGCTCGGCTACCGTGACCGGCAATGTATAAGAATAATATATAAGAATTCAGTTCGTACCTCACAAGAAACAGATCTGAACCCACGATCCCGGCTGCCGAGCGAGCAAAGAAAGTACATGCCTTAGACCGCTGGGCCACCGTGACCGGCGGGGTTAACTCTGCATCAATTCGATTATAATTACATGGAATATTAAGGCACAAGGAAGCAGTACATTGCTCTCGCCCTAAGACGTAATTTTTCATGAAGCTCACACGTTCCTTTACCATGGACTGGCACCGAACGGTATGCCCCAATTGCACCTCATTGAAGCATGAGACAGGAACTGCCTACTTAACTCGATTTATCTGAAATCTTGTAAGAAAAAACCACGTGTCCTTCTGTTCCAGCCTCGTGTAACTGTAATAGCGTATACATATATATATATGTCCACTTCTTTCTTATTCAGAGGGGGTGTAAATAATTATCCGGCTGCCACGTAAGGCCCTCTTCCAAGTGAATGGTGGGGTGAACTAACTTCCTCAGTCAAAATATATTACAAGTACATACGGGCCGGAATGACAGTACAGGTGAACCCAACGGCAGTCTGGGGAGGTCAGATTTTGCCAGCGCCACGCTGTACAGCCATCTCGTCCTGATTCTTATAAAATTAAAACAAATTTATGCTGTTATTTTGTTCATATCTTAAAAGTAAACCGACAATAATCTAAACATGCTAAGATGCAATGGAAACAAAACTATTTAAGGGTTACTACACAAATGATTGTTTCGCTCGGAGTGCCTGGAAATTTCGTGTTATAAATTGTGACGAAGTTTTGAGAAGGTTCATCTGTTTTTATTGGAGAGGGGGAGGGATTTTCTTGTCATCTGGGGTTCTATTTATGCCCTCAATATATAGGTCTATATGTAAATAAATAACTCATGTTTATCTTCCGAAATGCATACAAACAACTTTGTTCTCAAACATCCATTTTTACCTGAAGAAGCAGTCTCGTTTTGATGAATCCCCAGGCAAGAGGTCACGATCCATAACTTGTAAGTCCATCTACTCTACGGAGCAGGGTACGTCATATTTTGAGTAGGCAACCTTAAAGAAGGAAACTCCTCAGTATTTCTGAATTTCCAACAGGCATATAAATAGTAGAGGTATATATGGCGGTGAGGTTGTCAGCCTTACGCGCCGGCCGCCCTTTACCCACCGGAAGATTCCTGGTACTCATTTTTGTTTGATCCTGATTCGACCCTAGGGCCATATTGCGGCTGGAAGAATTAGATCAATTGAAAAAAATCCAATGATGTCATCGGGAATTGAACCAAAGACTTTCCGCCTTGTAGAATAGCGCCTCAACCAACTACGATACCGCGTGCCCACAGTCGAATAGAATGCTTTCGAATTATTCATACACTCATTCTTGTGTGATATGTCAGTAGCTGATGCTTGCGTCATGAAAAATTAAGAATAACCGTATAAAGCACAAAATACAACAGCAGAAATATGTAAAGATTTGCAACAGGAACATTTTTATCATCCCTAGAATGTGTTAGCAATTTGTTGTAGCTTTCAAAGCTGTTGGATGCCGGAGAGCGGTGGGAGTCAGGATGCGCGTAGGACGTTGTGTTGAGGGGAAGTAGGCCCAGACGGGGCAACATGGATGCCGGAATGAATTGATGCATGGGTGTATGCATCCAGCCACACCTGCGGGACAGTGCCATATATCGATTTATCACGGTATAAGCCTAATATGCAACGCTCTAAATCTGGGAGAAATTGTCGCGAGGACAATCTAACCGCAAAACGAAATTCTGTTTGCTCTTGATATCTCAGATTTCATATCATGCTTTTTAACGATGCTACATTGTGTACCGAAGGCAGTCACAAGGACATGCCGGTCATGAAAGAGTTGCAGAAGCATAATATGCAAATTAAATTTGTAAGAAAACGTTGATGAAAGTATAGATGAAAATGTATAAACGAGAAAAAGACGATGAGAGGCGAAAATATAACTGAAGGAGAAACTGAAGACGGAGAGGAAAAACGAGTATTACACACTTCGATACTAGATGAAGGTGGGTGATTCTATTTATGCCCTGGCTGCTATATCACTGGGGAAAGAGAACCCTGTAGATAGGAGACTAAGTGGGCCCCAGTGCCGGTCTGGACGCTGTGGACAGGAGGATTGTCTCTGCCCCTGTCAGGAATCGTACTCAACCCACGCCGTAGCCTGGACTGAGTTATTCTTTAAGGCGTTCGTACTCGGTGAGTCCTGGGTTAAAATCTCGGTCCTTGCGTGATATAGCCTCGAGACGGATTGACAGAAAACACCGCTTCCTTTATTGTTGCCAAGGCGTGTTTACAGCGCCGCTGTATAGCAACGGAAGTTATTCGATTGCTGCTTGCATATTCAATGCCGTGGGAATGTGTTTACCGAGACGTTGCCTAGCAATGGGTATTCACGTCACAATAACTGGACTATATAAGCTCGAATGGTAGAACTGCTGATAAATTCGACAGCATGAGTAAGAAAATAGAAGTAATATTTCGTAAACTGCGTGGAAGGACTCACGAAAGAACACAACGTCCCGGTCGGGATTCGAACGGATGCGATCTCCCTCAGTTTCTCCCGGAAAATTTCGGGTAGTACCCTAATTAGGGTATACCACTACCTTCCACTTAAATTCAAATTCATTATTCATCAATCATTCTACTATTTGATTCCCTGTAAGCTGAGCTGATTGAACGTGTCCTTAAATAACGCAGAAGGCAAACCATGCTTTCAAGACGGAGAACTTTGATACAAAAATGTAAAGGGATGTAAAATGAGAAAAAGAAAGGTACAGTGGAGGGCGTCGGACCCTATTAGTTAAGACTGGATTTTATGTTCCATAGTTCGCCATTAGGGACATCTGTCAGTGACACGGTCAGTTCCACGTATTACAGATTGCAAATAACCGATCCGAAAGTAGAGCATTAATAACTTTTAAACCGAAAAAGTTAGTGTATCGGCAACACTCTAGACTTGTATTCAGGAAGGACTCCATTCGAATCCCGAGCAGAGCATTGTGGTTTTCCCTGAGTCCTTCCAAGCAATTTCCGGGAAATTACTTCTATTTTCTTACTAATCCTTTCGAATTCATCAACAGTTCTACCATTCGAGGTTATATATTCCAAGTCCAGATATTTTGACGTGTATACTCACTGCTAGGCAACGACTCGATAAACACATTCCCGCGGCAACGAATATATAGGTAAAAATCGAATAAATTCCGCTGCTATACGTACATCGGCGATTTGAATATGTCGTCGCAACAATAGAGGAAGCAGTGTTTTCTGTCGGTCCGTCTCGAGATTATATAACGAGGATCTCACGCAGCTACAAGGGGAATTGGGTCGCGTTCTGGAGATGGTAAGAAAATGTGTAAATCAGTGTTAGTGTGGTATTGCCTGTAGTCCCGAGCTGTGTGAATGTATATGGTGAAATAAATTCAGTGATCCAGACCAAAACCCCCCTTATAAGTCACCCATACACGTGACAATATTGACAGTGTTGTAAAATAGTCCGCAAAAAGATAAGTTTGACATCGGTGTATTTCAAGCAAACTTCATTCTCAACGTCCTAATATTACGCCGTGCTTCTACATGAGTAAGTTACGTCAGGTTTAAAGATACGTGGAGCAGAAACAGAAAATAAATGTGATGTCAGAATTAGAAAACAAGGTGACACTAATCCGACAATGTTAGCATCTACATAAGAATAATTAAATACATTTTAATTTCTTACATATTCGAACAAGAGGAGAATAAACTTGTCTTTAATCGCACTAAATATCAAATGACATTTTGAAATCCCACTGGCACCTCTGGCACCATAATTCCGTTACAGCTTATTTTGACTTCTGAACTTTACAACCCAGCCATTTTAAATTATTATGCGCCGCGTCACAAACTGGAATAGTTCCAATGGCGAAATCATTAGTTACACATATCAGCAGCCCACAGTTAAAAGTTTTTAAATATCTCTACCAAAAAAACCTAGTTAATTTCCACTCTTCGGAAAGAGTAAGATTTCTCCTGCTCTTTAAGTACAAATTGGCCCTGGCACTCATTAACTTTCATATGTAATGCAAACAATTTTAAGCACACCGATGCAGACAAATTACCACTTAGCCTGTAGGACATCAGAGAACCACTGTTTCTAGCATAAGCTTGTACATTGTACTTAATATGCGCGAAATTATTTGATGATAGAAAGTTTATATAGCAAAAAAGTAAAGTAAAGTAAAGGTAAGTAAAGTAAAGACATCCCTGTGACAGGCCGCGGAGGCCCATAACGTTGTGAGACGTTGAGGCTCCCACATTTTCTAGACAATCGGCTCATAGATGGCGGCAAGGTTGTCAGCCCTACGCGCCCGCCGCTCTTTACCCCCAAGAATATTCCTGTACTCAATTCTGTTAGAGGCTGAGTCGACTTCGGGGACATAGTGCGGCTGGAAGGATTAGGTCAATTGAAAAAATCCAATGACCTCATCGAGACTTGAACCCGCGACCTTCCGACTTGTAACATAGTGCCTCAACCAACTACACTACCGCGTGCCCCCAAGTTTACATGGTAATGAATAGAAAATTTTCTGGCATCCTCTGCATAGCAGACGTTCTGTTTCATATTCAGACTCTATAAACGAAACACACTCAAGTGATTAGTGCCGACCTGCGTGTGATATACGCGGTGGGGCACGGCAGAAGCTGAACTAAGCAGGGACCAATTTTATCTCGGACTCTATAATCTAAACATTGAAAAGCAATCCCTTGCGGATTTTTGATGACATTTATGGTGAGACACATAATAACATAAAATAAGTATAAATCCAGTTTCCATTTCAGAACCCATAGTTGAAATACGCTTCTACAATATTTGTACTATATTCATTTCATGACGCTTCTAGCAGCACCACACTATGAAGATGGCAATTAAGAAGTAGTTATAAGCCTTCATAATCTCGGAATTAGATGGAGGTATTTATTTTTTTATTGCTAGTGGGGTGGGATTAAGTCCCTTGTACTGCGGCCACTTCTGGCGTACTGTACCAGCCCCAGATGATAGGTGAGGGTGATTGTGGAGCAATTGGTGTAATGAAGATTGGTAGGGGAAACCGAAGTACTCGGAGAAAACCTGCCGCAGCGCCACTTTGTCCACCACAAATCTCACTTGACCAGACCCGGGATCGAAACCGGGCCGCCGCGATGGGAAGCCAGTGACTAACCGCTTGAGCTATGGCGCGGCCTAGATGGAGGTAAGTGCTCAACTTCACGCCCCGGCCACTCAAACCCCTGGGGAAAGAGCCCACAGTACCGACTGTGTAGGAGATTGGATGGGCCTTACAGCGGACGATCCGAAAGAGAGAGAAATCTTTTGATCCTGCAAGTTTTCCCATAATGCAGCTACTAGCCTGATCGTTATACCAACTGAGCTATCCCGGTTACCGGAGGAAATTAATGCAAATTATGTAAGTGAAGATATTAACTATTTTGAATTACAAAGAAACAGGATCCGATGGTGGACTTTCTTTATTGCGGTTCTGAAATTTTCAGTTTATTTCTGGACCACCTAAATAACTGACAGCTGTTCAACAATGACACCAAACCAGCAGTTCCAGGGCCTAATGGTTTCAGAGTGCCACAAAAAAGTAAAACTGTCGCAGTGCTTAACTAATTAACCACCAAAATATGAAGACGAATGCGGGAATAGAGGTATAGTTCCACCATTCTTAACTTGGACAGTAGACGGAGATGAGGTCAGCTTCACTTCCCAGCTGTTATGCCCCCAAGAAAACAGTCCTCAGTATCAATTGTACGGGGGGCTAAGTGGGTCCCAGAGCGGCTCTGACTTCTTTGGAGAAGAGACAATATGTCTTACCGCTGTCCTTGGACGTACAGATCCTAGGTTAGTCATTGAATTGGCCTCGCCATAGCTCAAGCGGCTAGTCTGGCTTCCCACCGCAGCGGCCCGGATTCGATCCCGGGTCTGATCAAGTGGGATTTGTGGTGGACAAAGTGGCGCTGTTGCGAGTTTTCTTCGAGTACTTCGGTTTTCCCTGCCAATCTTCATTCTACCAAATTCTCCATCATCATAATCACCCGGGGCAGGTACAATAGGCCAATTTGTGGCCGCCGTGCCGAGTGGACACAGTTGGACTCACCCTCCACTAAGAGAATTAAAAAAAAAGTCACTGAACTGACTGAGCTATCCAGACTCGTTAGGAGTGCCACATCCATGTCAGTTAACAATGAGTTGCTAACATAAATACTATAACAAGAAATTGCCTTCGACTCTCGAGTGATTGCTATCGTTTGTAAGTACTTTAGATGTGTTATTTTGGTGGCGAGAGGGTAGAATATAATTCTCTTCGTCACTGAAACCACGAAAACAAATTTTAAAATGGAACTTGAAATTTGAGAACCAGGCCACAGTTTACAGACGAGGAGGAAGCATTGCTCCACGTGGCTCAGAATTAGCCGTTTCCAAAAAGATGGGAAAGAACGCGCGTGCGCAAAGCTCTTCCTGTAGCTATTTATCCCTAGCCAAAGGCCTGATAAATTTACTGAAGCATTTTAATTTTATCGTCTCGTTTCCTTTTCTCTTTGTTGTTCTCCCTCTCCTCCTAGTCTTCAGATCGTCACCTCATTCTGTATAGGTGGGTCCCAAACTGAGGTCGTTAACCAAATTAGAACCCAAGGATCATCAAAGGGGCTGCATAGAATCAAGGGAACTAACAAAATAAATCCATACAGCAGAAACATTCTCAGGAAGCTGATAGTGCTTCACCTGGTTAAACATTTCCCGCCTTTTACTGGATCCGAAATTTCATTCACTCGTCCAAGGAGTCCTACAGTCTGTGTAAAAAAGATTACGAAACTGAAGAAGAGGCCAGGGTCAAACAGCGGACTGTAGAGTCATTGATGAATGCATGAATGATGAATGAAATTTCACTATTATTTTCACAAGACTCGCCACTTTATTCTGAGCCAGGTGAATCCAATTCACAACTTCAAACACCACTACTAGAAGATTCATATTATTATTATTATTATCATCTCAGACTGTGAAATATTTAATACCTTCTATACACGATTAATGGCCACTGAAACCAGTAAAATTCTGGAGAAGCATGGAGGGTGAAGTGAACATTGAAACATGGTTTCTCAAAGTGTCGGTCGCAACGCCCCAGAGGATCGGAGTCGAGAACCAATGTAAGGGAGCCGCTAAGTCCTCAAGAATTGTTTAAAATAGGTCTATAGGCGTATCCACGCAGACTTTTGGCAAGTCAGTAAGATTTAAAACAGGTGCTTTCGGAAAATGTATCTGCAGGCGGCGAAATTTTCGTGACTACACAGAGACATTTTACAGCTTACTGTAGGTGTAGAGAGGCTGTAAAGCTGTTTAGGTTCCTGCTGTCACCGTGCAGACTGATAGGGACCTGCAATAGTATGCAGAACTGCCCTCCTAGTGACTAACAGATATTTTAGAGGTTACTGTAGGTGTAGAGAGGTTGTAAAGCTGTTTAAGTTCCTGCTGTCACCGTACAGCCTGACAGGGATTTGCACAACATGTAGAATTGTACGTTTTGCAGTTCTCATTAAATTAACATTCATCAGACTTACGCTTCGAATATTCGGACTTGTGATTCAAAACCGAATTTCCTCCAATCTGGTTATGGGAATATATACAAGGACACGAAGGCAGAGCAATCCAGCTCATCAGAAAGCCCAAGAACCCAGAGGCCTCTCTTCCAGCACCTTCCATAATCAGAGCTTTTCTGACGCAATTCAAAGAGGGCCGGTCACGGTAGCTGAGCGGTCTAAGGCATGCACTGTCTTCGCTCGCTTGGAAACCGGGATCGTGGGTTCGAATTCCACTCAGGGCATGGATGTTTAGTTTGTGTGTGAGTGCGTTTTTCTGTGTTTGTGTACAGGTAGAGGCCTTGCGACGAGCTGATCACCCGCCCAAGGAGTCCTACCGAATGTGCAAGATCTAGAAAAACCGAAGTGAACGGAGAAGTTCATGGAGGTAGGCCTAGGCCCATTGGGGCTGTAGTGCCAAGGAAAAAAAAAATTCAAAGAGGAGCTGACGAGGTTGGATTTTGATAAAATATTAACGTAATTGTTTATAAATTTCGTAACTTTTCTGGTAGCTCGATTTGTAATGCTTTTATTACTTATCTTCAATACTAAATGTATAATGTTATGTCCCATTATTGATTTCATAATAGAACAATAGAATTATAGTGTGATATGGGTTCAAATATCAAAAGATGGGTCTGAGGCGTGAGCGTCAGGAACGTAACCTTCTACGTCCGGTGTTATAGTGAAAATGACTATGCAGTCTCTGTGTCTATGAACATCCCCTCAAAAGACATTTTGAATGCCTGAAGCAAACTTTATGAAATCTTATATGTATATCATGGCACCTGAGCCCATCTCAACAGCCTTACTTACTTACGGAGCTGAGCCCTTCTTGAGGAGAAGCCAAATCTCCAGCAACTCAAAAATTTCCCAGCATTTAATGGAACCCGAAGGTTCATTACTGTGTTCACAAGAGCCCGCCATTGGTCCCTATATTGAGCCACATCAATCCAATCCATACTATACCATCCTATCTCTCTACGATACATTTTAATAACGTCCACCCACCTACGCCTTAGTCTTCCCAGTGGTCTATAGCCTACTTCACAAATCCCTTCCATCAGTGTATGTGTCTGTATGATGTATGTGTAGCCCTGTTTTCGTCGCTAGCCAATTACTTGGTAAACACGTTCCCGCGGCAACGAATACATGCAACAATACAATTGTTGGACGCGTCATTTTCTGTGCTGTTCGTGTCTTACCAAAGGATAGTCCATGGGCCGTTGCCAGGTATCAACTTGGTAAAGAAGTTCCCGCAGCAATGAAGAATTGTTGGAGGCGTCGTTTTCTATTCGGTCCGTGCCGTATCATGAGAGAGCAGGCGATTATTCATTCCCATAACTTCAGAGCACGCCGTCATACGTCCGAAGCACGACCGCATTTGCAACAGACCGTTTTATTAAGTTGACGTAGGGACATTGGGTTCCCCTTGCGCGACGGCACGTCTGTCCGACTTCTTCCAGGAAGCTTCCCAGTGACCTGACCTGGCCGACGCAATCTGTGATTTTGCTTACGGAACCATTACCGGGGTATACAGTCACGATCTAAGGTCCGCGGGCCCTGTGAAGCCTCTCAGTTCCCTACCGCTTTGTTTATAGCCAATGGCCCTCCGTGTTGCGTTGTCTTGTACATGTCAGAAGACAGTCAAACGGGTGAACAAAAATACAGTTCTCTGGTCAGGCACACAGTACGCACACCTCCCACCACGTGGTACCAAGTTCAATGACCGGTCGGGGTGAAAGGATCAAGACTTGTCTTCTATAATCTCTTCTATCTTAATGTCAACATAATCTTTCCGGGATACAGAACCGATTTTCCATACCTTTTTTATTTCCTTTGCACTACAGCCCCAGTGGGCCTAGGCCTACCTCCATGAACTTCTCCGTTCACTTCGGTTTTTCTAGATCTTACACATTCGGTAGGACTCCTTGGGCGGGTGATCAGCTCGTCGCAAGGCCTCTACCTGTACACAAACACAGAAAAACGCACACACTAAAACTAAACATCCATACCCTGAGTGGGATTCAAACCCACGATCCCGGTTTCCAAGCGAGCGAAGACAGTGTATGCCTTAGACCGCTCGGCTACCGTGACCGGCTTTCCATACCTTACCTAGACATATTCCAACAAAAATTTTGTGTGCGTCTTATGTTTACTCCAGTGATAAATAGTGAAAAAAATAATTACACACATATCAGAATTTGTGAGAAGAACTGACTGACTGCAAAATTGCTGCTGGCCCTTGCCAGCTTAGTGATTCTTGTTCCGGGTCTCATGGTACTCGTGACCGTAGTTTACTGCCTGACGACTATGGGAGCCACCTGACTCCTCTCACCGAGGAAGAATTAATAGCCTGCTTCCGTATGAAACGGACTGCATAGAAAATGAAAAAATTAGACACACAGACGGCAACATGATTTCATAAGCCTCCTAACGAACATTATGAGGGGACACATAGACAGCACCAGTGAAAAATAAACTATATTCTTCTTTAAGGCTGGCAATCTTAATGCCATCTATGAGCCGACTGTCTAGAGAAAATGTGGAAGCCTCGACGTCTCACAACCCTATGGGTCTCCACGGCCAATGAAGGCTGTAGCATGGAAGGAGAGATATGGCCCAGAGAATGGGATCCGGACATTCCTGTCACTATCATAGGCCAGTTGTATCCAAGTTGGTTGGTTATTTAACGACGCTGCTCGTATCGAGACTCTATATTGTCGCATATTTGGCCAAACTGTGGCTCGAGAGATGCTTTTGAACATACGTGTGGCTCTTACAAACAATATTAGTAAAAGCCTTCTTAACGGATGGATTAAATATAAGACAAAATCTATCGCGTGTTACACATATATCCATGCATTTATGCTATCCAACCTTCGTCTGTTGGCAGGTCATCAACTCTGCAAAATTGTCATGTACGGTTCCCATGGTCGGTAAGTTTGGTCATTATGCCGTAAAAAGGAGGTAAAGCTAACCTTGTAACAGGACGTGGAGGCCCATAGGGTTGTGAAACGTCGAGACTCCCACATTTTCTCTTGACAATCAGCTCACAGATGGCGATGAGATTGTCATCCTTAAGCGTCGGCCGCCCTTTACCCTCAGGAAGATTCCTGGTTCTCATTTCTGTTAGAGGCTAAGTCGACCCCAGGGCCATAGTGCGGCTGGAAGGATTAGGCCAACCGAATAATCCAATAATCTGATCGGGAATCGAAACTGTGACCTTCAGTCTTGTAGTACAGTGCCTAAGCAAGCTACTAGTACTACATTCTTGCTGTAGTCTACTGAAATAATAATATGGCTTACAATTTAGGGCCCAAACTGAGATGTGCTGCCAGGATTCACCCCCACAAAGTATGAGAATTATCGATTTCAATGAGGAAAATAAATGCCTGTTTTTGCTAATGTTACTGCATATTAGTAGGTCTACAATAAACTTAATATAGTATAAGCGACGTATAAATAATGTCACGTTTTCCTCCGAAACGTCTATATTTGTCTACAAGGCTACACGGCATTACAGCCAAGAATACAGTAGTCAGGGAAGTTGCAGGCGTGAGAACTTGGGATCTCAAATATATTGGGTTTTTGGACTTTATCAATCGTCCTGGTTTTTAAGATAACTAATAAAAACACGACGTTTCGGAAACTGGATCTGTTTCCGTCCTCAGGTGAAGGAAAACACCTATTCTGCTGGGTCCGTTAGAAAGAGCTAGCCTCAATCACTGGACCAGCTCTTTCTAACGGACCCAACAGAATAGGTGTTTTCCTCCACCTGTGGACGGAAACAGATCCAGTTTCCGAAACTTCGTGTTTTTATTAGTTATCTTAAAAACCAGGGCGATGGATAAAGTCCAAAAACCTACTATATCAGTGTGTTATACACCATCGTCAGAATCCTATAGTAACTACTTGGGATTTCAAGTTAGTATATCGCTTTTGCATTTAGATATATGCAATTAAGCCGCTTTATAAGCTATTGCTTCGCTGTATTAGCGTTAACACCGTGAAATTACGCAACCAAACAGCAGAATCTATCAGAAGGCATTATTATGGAAACCTGTTACTCGAGTAGAAAATTGTTAAATATACTTTGTAACGCGCAGTCGGTAAAACTACACTGAAATTATGCTGCCAACTGTTGCAGTTCCTTTCTCAAGTTGTAACTAAAAATATTGCGTATCGACCACAAGAACAATACAGTGTGTTTCATAAATTCTTGTTTGTAGTAATATACTTACATGGACATGGCGGGGTATAGTTCGTGGGAGGACTAACGTATTGAATGAAGATGAGTGACATGAAGCCAGAGCTACTTTACGAATGACGGTCAGCCAGTAAATTTGTCTTGATATCGAGCCCCTTCTGGGCCTCATAAACAGATCTTACTATTTGTCTAGACTGTTACTGTTTTGTCGTTGTGGGGCATCCTCTCTGAAGAGATGACGGATCTGTTCATTGTCAAATTCATGGTCAGCTATACACGTTAACTCTATTTAAAATCTGCAAATTTTTCTTGGCACTGCAGCCCCAGTGGGCCTAGGCCTACCTCCATGAACTTCTCGGTTCACCTGCATATTTTACATGTACGAATATACATATATAATCCGTCCCTTGTCAAGACTCTGGGTCATGATCACAAACATATTTACATAACATATATTTTAATACACAATAATAGCATTTGCTTTATACATATTGTGACGCATAGACCAATTTTTAGGCAACGACTCGGTAAACACATTCACGTAGCGACGAATACGCGGGCAACATTCGAATAATTTCCGTTGCTATGCAACGGCGCTGGAAATACAACAATAGAGGAAGCGCTATTTTCTATGGATCGGCCTCGGGGACTATATAGTACAGGACAGAATCCAATAAGAATAAGAATGCAGTGAGTCCTCGGCAGTCCAGGAGGAAGGGTTTGGCTGAAGATCCATTGTGAGTTATTGTAAATTATTGTGATTACGAATGATTGTAAAAGAAGTGCGAATAAAGCCAGTCGTCTAATCCAAACCCCGTTATTATTGGTCACCCAGCCATAAACACGTGAAAATGTAGAGTGTTATACAACATGCACAAGAGCTCTCTCAGTCCTGGCTTTGCAAGGATGACTGACATGATGAGAGACATAAATATTTATAGTTTGGGCGAGATTCGAACCAGTAATCACAGCGTCTATTTTACAATCTCTCGGGTCTTCAATTCCACGTTCATTGAAATAGGCTATAATAAACTTAACCTATTACATTATGAAATTGGAATGTACGTGGCCTTAACAAAAGAATTAACTTTTGGACTACAGCCTGAGCTACAACAAATAATTCATAAATATCGCACGTGCCTCGCTGTTGAATGAATAGTATTCCTACCTCGTAGTCGGGAGACCCTAGATTCAGATCTAGGCCACGAGACCGGCTACACTTACTGAGGTTTATCGTCCCGTTCCTTGGATTATCTAAGCAAAATCCAGGACAGCGCCTCAAATTACGTCACGATCGCTCACTTCCAAATCAATTGAAATTCATTACTCATTAATCTACCATCCGACGCTATAGTTTGACTGATTGACTGACTGACAGTGTCTTTTACATGTTTAATGACGCAGTCAGCATTTTTTTTTATTGCTAGTGTGGTGGGACTAAGTCCCTTGCACTGCGGCCACTTCTGGCCTATTGTACCAGGCCCAGATGATAGGTGAGGGTGATTGTGGAGCAACTGGTGGAATAAAGATTGGCAGGAGAAACTGAAATACTCGGAGAAAACTTGCCCCAGCGCCACTATGTCTACCACAAATCCCACTTGACCAGACCCGGGATCGAACCCGGGCCGCCGCGGTGAGAAGCCGCTTGAGCTATGGCGCGGCCCGACGCAGTCAGTAACTCAGAGTGTCAGAGTGTTCCAGGAGGAAAGTCAATATTCTGAGAGGTCATACTATCGGGCATTCTAAGCAAAAAATTGTATATGCACATGTGTCCTATTCGGAACTCTTTCCGGGATAGAGCTATTTCATGTTATTGCCCGCATAAAGGAACGTGAAGATGCTCTCAGACGAGCAGCACGCCATGTCCTCACACGAGTTGCAAATTGTTGACAGTGGAATTTTCGAAAACGTATTATACTTGGTAAACTGTACCAATTTTGTCACTTGAACAATAAATACCGGCATTAGAAACAGGACGTAATATCTCTTTCTTATCAACAATTTTGAAACTGTACAGTGAAATATCTCGGAAACCGTTCGGAATAGGACACACGTACATGTACGAGTACATGTCCGATAATATGACCTCCTACAATATTTACCTTTCCTCCTGGAACACTCCGTATAACTTAAAGTTGAGGAAGATTGGTGAATACTGCGTTTGAGAGGGTTTAGTAGGAAGCGGTGGCCTAATCGAAGCACTATCCTAGTCGATCCCTGGAGGTACTGAAGAAAACCACAGGAGACCTCAACAGGCTGAGTAACCGCCAGAGTCGGTAAATAAATTATAATAAGTAAGTAAATAAAGTAGACGGGGCAGACGGTATCGTAGTTGGTTGAGGCAACAAGACGGAAGATGGCTGGTTCGTTTCCCGATGAGGTCACTGGATTTTTCAATCGACGTAATCTTTCCAGATGCACTATGGTCATAGGGTCGACTTGGCCTCTAACAGAAATGAGTACCAGGAATCCTCCTGGGGGTGAAGGGTGGTCGGCCGGCGCGTAAGACTGACAACCCTACCGCCATCTGTGAACTGATTGTCTAGAGTAAATGTGGGAGCCTCGACGTCTCCCTATGGGCCTCCACGGCCTGTTACAGGGATAGCTTAACGTTCACCTATCCCTATTCACAGATATTAATTGCCTTTCCTGAAGCGGGAACAACACATAGTGAACCCATGTTCATTTCGATTGTTTAACGTCGCTCTCAGTAGCTGAACTATATATATAGCTTCAAACGGATGGATGATAGAAGAAGCAGTTGTGACCTAATCAAGGTATTATTCAAGCGTTTGTCTGGAGAAACTGAAGAAAAATAAGAAAGGCCTCAGTCAGACAACCGATGTCTTGGCCGAAATTCGAACCAAGCAACTTCTGCAAACGAATTAAGACCGTTCGTCATGCCATCCCATTCAGAGAAATCGCTTATTCATAGGAGCTCACGCCGTCTAATCTAAAAGCCAATCAGATATTTGGCAAAGGTGCAAAGCAAATTAATTCAAATTGTTTTCCGCTCAGTCAATGAACCCGAATTATAAAATTATTCAAAATTCGTATGATCTTCACAACGCAAACAAAAATGGTGGCCTGAGGTAGGAGTTATAATTTTTTTTGTATAATACATCGCCACTCCTTGGTTTTCTGTTTGTACATAAATCACTTTTCTCTGCTCCTTATTCTTCTGGGATCGCATTTTTTGTTTCCACTAGGCTTCGCCTTAAACGGGTATGTGTAGAAAACTAAATCGAGATTGCTAAGGTAAGGAAGGGAGTTCCCCTGTGTGAGTGTGACGTCAGTCTGCCTTACATGGCCGAGCGACATCTTCTCAGTCCGATAGTTGGACGCCACACCCAGCCTAATGTAATAAAAAGTTGGCAGCCTCCTTATTGGAGGAGCGAGTGGGGGAGGGGGGACATAATAAAGAATTTCTTTACAATGTGCGATTAAAATCTGACTCTATCTACTGAGCGGGTTGGCGTAGCGATAACACGCTAGACACATATTCGGGAAGTTTTCGGTTCGAATCTAGGTCGGGACACTGACTACCCTCACTGGAGGCCCTGCTATAGCTCAGGCTGTTAGTCGCCGGCCAAGGTTCGATTCTAGGTCAGATCATGTGGGATTTGTGGCGGACAAAATGGAACTGAGGTAGGTTTTCTCTTAGTACTTCCGTTTCCCCTACCAATTATCATTCCACCGACTGCTCCATATTCATCATCTATCATCCGGGGCTGGTACAATAGTCAGTGGCCGACGAACCAAGTGGACTGAGTCTCACCCCACTCCAAGGAACTAAAAAGAAACTAACTGAAACCCTCACCGAGGTCTTTCGTATGTTTCCTCTGTCCTTCCAGAAAATCTTGATAGAATCTCGACCTAGGTCACGGTCGCTTCCTTCGAAATCCTTCCCTGTTCATTTTTTATCCGTCTTCAATCATCGGCTCAACGCAGTCAGGCTGCGGAGACGTCAAGTAACTCATAGAATGGAGAGAAATACGACCGCAGCGCGTACTCACGTGTCTCCAGTCCCTCCAGGTATATAACACACCTGAAATAAGCCACGACCACTTCCCACTACATTACTCACTAATTATCCTACCATTCGACCGTATAGAGAACGAGTTTCTGGGAGCGCCGTTAAACAAACCACAAAGCAAATAAAAAGAAAAGAACAGCTCAGGCAATGTAGTCACTGGACAACGAGCTGGACGATCGAGGGAGTTTGATTCCCGGCAGGGCGGAAATTTTTGTCCTTTCCTAACAGCATCCAGATCGGCTCTGAAGCCCACCAAGCCCTTCATCCAGTGCTTACCTGAGCCTCTTTCCCCGGTGATAAAGCCGCTGGGGCGTGAAACTGAGCTCTCACCTCCATCTAATGCCAGGACTAAGAGAGCTATACGCCATTTCCACAATATGCTTTCGTGACACAGTGATTAACTAAGCAGAGGGAAAACATTACTTTTAGCAAATAAGATTAAGTCCGAAGAGAACTGTCTTCAGGGAACTGATGACATGTAATCCGGTAGAAGTTCAATGATGTTTCGGAGACACGTAGTGCCTCCATCTTCAGAGCTGACGAGTAACCTAAATAACCAGAAACAAGCCCTGTTCGCTTATTGCATGCTTGCTTTGCTCTTCGACCCTGGAGTACGTTGCTCTGAAACGTTGTTAAACTCATACTGGAAGATTACTCTTCATAGCCATCGCCATGTGGGCCTCAAACCCAAAAAGCAAAATCCACCAACTGCTGAAGGAAGATCCATGCTACTGAGTTAGCCTTGTGCAATACAAGCAAGATAGACCATGAATGAACGAATTTTGACAATAGTAAGAGGTTCTCCCCTATATAGACACAGAAGAATCCGACACTGGGGGGTAGTCACTTCGCCCGGGGCGATTGTAGTGCGTAGGTTTCGCCCTGCAACGCCCATGTTTGCTCTCACCCAGCTTTACTTTCTTCCAGTATGCAAATACGTAATATCAAGAGGCATTGAATTTTTTCTTTCTTTATTGAGGCTATGGGCACTAATTGCTTTATCAGCCTACGGCTACGCGCTGTTCAAGGACAAAAAATGATTTGCAGAAGCTTGGCAGTTTTATGTCGACAGCATTGTGGTTTCCAGAACGTTAGTAATGGAAGCACGAGGCGTGGGTTGCACATTTCATGAGGAAGTAATAGTCAACGTGGATTGCTCCTGTTGACAATCTCAGACGCAGCCTGCACTGAACTGTAGGACCGGTTGGCTTCTTTGTGTTAAGGTGATGTCTTAAAATAGGCCTCGACTCTCGCTCCGTTATGACACTTGATTAAACTAAGAAATGAGATAAGTTCAAAGGCCGAATGATCCACCAGCCAACCAACTCACAGAAAGACCGACCCACAGTCCAATCAACCAGCCCACAGCCCAATCAAGCGACCAGCCTCCTAATAAGCAGATCCACCGCCCAAGCAACGGACCCAACGTCCAGTCAATCGACCAGCAGATTGACCTATTGGCTGACGACCAGCCAATCGACCTACTTACCGATCAATCAATCAACAAAGCAACGGATCGATCCATCGACCAACCAACAAACCGAACCTCCGACCGTGTAACCAACTAAGAGACTAAAAGACATACCAACGGATTAACCTATAACAGATCCACGGATCAGCCAGCCAAGAAACTGACCCACTATCGAACTAACCCACGTATCAACTAAAAAATCAACCCTTAACTCAACTGAGCAACTGACCAACTTCAATATCTGAGGCTTCAGGAGCATTCATGGTTCAGCACAGTCCCCCAAAAAAGCCATGTAATCAGACACTCTCCTAAGCCACATCAGTGAGAGCCTATTTCCCTAAGTTACATTCTGGTGCCCTCTCCTTATTATCGGGAGAGGGAAGCATGAGGTATCGCCGTACGAAAGTGCAGAGCAGGCCCGCGAGGTTTGAGGTTCTCGTGGCAACAGCCCTACGCGCCGGCCGCGCTTTACTCCCCAGGAAAATTATCTAATTAATTCCTGGTACTCATTTCTGTTAAGACGCTGAGTCGACTCCAGGGCCATAGTGCGGCCGGAAGGATTAGGTAAATTGAAAAAAATTCAATGACCTCATCTGGACTTGATATACACATATATGTATACATATTCATATATGTTGCAAGTTTTATGTCCTATAAAAAGGATATGTTACGACGAAATACTTGTTTCGACTGCGGACTTTACATGCAGATTCCTGACAGATCGAGAGAACAATAGTTTGTCTGAAACTGGTGGCATATGTTACGTGCCATGACGCCACAGTCACGGCTTTGAAATACGTAAACATTTTCGGAAAGCAACTATTCACTCAAATACGGTAGCGCGACATGAACATCGAGGGACAGAGAAGCGAAGGGCAGAAGAAACAGAAATGGAATTTAAGAAGTTTTTAAAACTTTTATCATCTACAATATAGCGCCGTGCAGTCCGCTGAAAGTCAACCTACGTTTCGGAATATGTCGTATCCATCTTCAGAGAAGAAGAATAAGACAAGCAAGAAACCAGCATGAAAACAGGTGGAAAGCAGAGACTGAGGCTCATTCTTTGACCGTGAAAATGACGGCGACGTGTTCCACGAAACTGTCAGTTGACTTTCAGTGCCAGTGCAGTTGATGCAGCATTGTCAGATAACCAACAGCTAACCATAAATAATGTCCAGCCTTGCAACATGACTCAATATTCTGGAATAACGCAAAAAATCTGAGCGATTCTACACATAAAGCCTTCTAATTACCTAATTCATAAAGGTAAAAGTTGTCTCTGTGCTTAACTAATTAAGCACTACGCCACGAAGGCGTATGGGGAAGTGGATGTATAGATCCATATTTTCTTGATCCCGGCACTAGTTGGAGGTGAGTGGTCAGCTTCACGCCCCGGGAAGATTTACCTCCGGGAAAAGAGCTTCCAGTACCCAGATAGGAGGTTGGGTAGACCCCAGAGCCGGTAAGGACGACCCTTTCGGGACTCGAATTCCTACTCCTCGGCCGTCCAGCCTGTAGCCAGTAGCTACACCGACTACGCTATCCCGGTTTCTACTCAATTCATATAAAGTAAAGCTATCCCTGTAACAGGCCGTGAAGGCCCATAGGGTTGTGAGACGTTGAGGGTCCCACATTTTCTGGATAATTGGCTCAAAGATGGCGGTAACGTTGTCGCGGGTTCAAGTCCCGATAAGGTCACTGGATTTTTTCAACTGACCTAATCCTTCCAGCCGCACTGTGGCCCTGGGGTCGACTCAGCCTCTAACAGAAATGAGTACCAGAAATCAATTAATTAAATAATTTTCCTGGGGAGTAAAGCGTGGCCGGCGCGTAAGGCTGACAACCTTACCGGCATCTTTGAGCCGATTGTCTAGATAAAGTGGGAGCCTTAGCGCCTCACAACCCTATGAGCCTTCACGACCTGTTACAGGGATATCTTTACTTTTTTACTCTTATGTGATAATACAAAGATTCTCATCAGCTGAAGCAGATAATAGGGTAACAGTGTATTCACAACGGTAAATACTAATCAGAAATGTAACGCTTGATACAAAGTTGGTATAGCGACGGGATACGGGCTGAACAGTCGGAATTCGAGTCTCAGTAAGTATATTTTTCTCTTCTCCACAGCACCTAGACCGGTCCTGGAACCCACCTAGCCTCCTATCCAATGGATACGGGCAGTCTATTTGCCTGGAATAAAGCGAGAGGAGCGTGAAGCTGACCATTTACCCCAAACTACTGCCGAGGTCAAGAATACGTAATCTATACATTCACGCCCCCATACGTCTTCATGGCATGGCTTAATTATTTAACTAGAGGGACAGCTTTCAAAAGTGCTTAAGCAGCACATCTCGTTTGGCTCATACTGACACTGCAAAAGAGAACCATTCATGTATTCAATGGTGATTACAGTTACAAGATCCGAATTTAGTGCCAGCAATAATTTCTTGAAGGTGAAGTTATCATCTGCATGAAGTGACAGGAGGTTGGAGAAAACTGCATAATGAGGAGCTTCATAACTTGTACTCTTCGCCAAGTATAATTAGAATGATCAAGTCAAGGAGGATGAGGTGTGGAGGGCATGTAGCACGAATGGGGGTGAATAGAAATTCATATAGGATATTGGTGGGAAAGCCAGAAGGAAAGAGACCACTGGGAAGACCAAGGCGTAAGATGGTGGACAATATTAAAATATAACTTAGAGAGATAGGATGGGATGGTGTGGATTGGATTGATGTGGCTCAGGTTCTTGTGAACATGGTAATGAACCTTTGGGTTCCAAAAATGCTGGGAAATTCTTGAGTAACTGCACAACAGACAGCTTCTCAAGAAGGGCTCAGCTCCATGAGTTAGTGATTTGAAATTATCATCTTTACAGGACACTGTCACTTATACAGCCACTTTTAAAAATGGGATTGACAGATAGTTCTATTGGCAAAAGGCACCTAAAAAAAAAGAAGACTAATCAGCCAAACACATTCTATGCGAGTGTGAGGCTGTAGCTTACTTAAGATTCCGTCAAATGGGCCATTATTTTTTGGAAGTAGATGGCCCTGTCAGCAAATCATACAGTTCATTCGAAGTGCAGGATTGTTGAAGGGTTAAACATAGGAGTATGCACATTAGATCATTGAAGTTCACAGTGCAAGGGCCAGCAGTTTGGCCCATCCCTTATGTACTATGTACTATTATTGCCTTCGATAGGAAAACCTGAAGGAAAGAGGCAGTTATGGAAATCTAGGCATAGCTTGAAGGATACTATTATAAAACAGACCTTCAAGATATGGGAAGGATGGCTCAGGATAGGGACCAATGGCAGGATCTTGTGAACACAATAAAGAATCTTATGGTTCCATAAAATGCTGCAAAATTTTGTGAGTAGCTGAGCAACTATTAGCTTCTGAATGAAGGAGCTGGCTCAGTGTAGTTAGCTGAAATGATCATTTCTGTTCAAGGTGCTGAATTATAGGTGAAACCTCAAGCGAGTGTGGAAGTTATGTGCTAGTTAGTGAGGCCTGTCTCACACCTCAGAGTTGTACTGAACAATGGAGAACCAGTGAAATGAAGCAAAGTACCCACTGAAAAACCTGCTGAATTATTTTATCCTGTACCCCACAAGGGCTAACATGATTTTTGAACCCAGGCTTTCACATGAGAAATTACCTTCTATTGCAAGGGAAATGTTAATTTAAATTTCATAAATGTAGCTGGCATTATGTTGAGCAAATGAAAATGTTGTGATAATTTTCACTAGTAAAATTAGCAGACCTAAAAATTAAGTCAAGCTGAAACAGGTTAAACTTTTTGGAAGGATGAGAAACTAATGAACACCATATATGAAAGTGGAGAGTGGCCCAAGGACTTTACAGAAGTTACAATGATTGCCTTAAAGAAAAAGACAAAAGCTACAAAATGCAGCGACCATCGCACAATAAGTCTTATTGCACATACAGCAAAGATAATAGCAAAGATACTTAAAAGAAGAATTGAAAGGAAAATAGAGGATGTACTTGGAGAAGATCAGTTTGGATTTAGAAGAGGAAAAGGAACCAGGGATGCAATTGGGATGATGAGAATTATAGCGGAACGAACTTTGGAGATAGATGAAGAACTGTGTGTTTGCTTCATAGACTGGCAGAAGGCATTTGACCGGGTAAACTGGACCAAA
>NW_019743147.1:862719-870985 GCF_002891405.2 Cryptotermes secundus | reverse complement strand
GAGGAATATCCTACATGAAATAAGAAAACGGAAGGCTAATTGGATTGGTCATGTTTTACGCAGAAACTGCCTTCTAAAAGAAGCTATCGAAGGAAAGATAGATGGGCGGATAGAAGTGACAAGAAGACGAGGAAGAAGACGTAAGAAGATGCTGGATGACCTTGGGGACAGAAGAGGATACTGTCATTTGAAGGAGAAAGCTCTAGATCGCATTAAGTGGAGGAATTGTTTTGAAAGAGACTGTGGACCTGTCATCTTGACAGATTACTGATGATGATGATGATGATGAGAAATATATAAAAATTTTGGTTAGGAAACTGGAAGAGAAGAGACCATTTTGTAGACTCAGTTGCATGACTGTATAAGGGGTGGGCCCTCTTGGTCCTTGCACTGCGACCACAGTGATCTATAAAGCCTTGATTGCAACCAGGATGATATGAAATGGATCTTAGAGGAATGAAGTTCAGTGACAGACAGTTTATTGTGCTCACAATTTTGTGTAGTAACAGGCTGTTGTAAACACAGCAGTAAGTTGAGTGCCATAAAATGTGTTGATTTTCTTAATTAGAAGAGCAACTATTAATTTCTCAAAAAGGGCTGCCCTGTGCCATCACATCAGAGGAACATGTACAGATTTCACACTACCATTAGAATTAGTTTTATAAAGGAAGTTGCCTGCTACTGCAGGAACAGGCACCATTATTTTTCTTTTTTGTCAAGGGTGAGGGACAAGCAGAAAATTACTTTTTTTTAATTGCTAGTGGGGTGGGACTAAGTCCCTTGCACTGCGTCCACTTCTGGCCTATTGTACCAGCCCCAGATGATAGGTGAGGGTGATTGTGGAGCAATTGGTGGAATGAAGAATGGCAGGGGAAACTGAAGTACTCAGAGAAAACCTGCCCCAGCGATACTTTGTCCACGACAAATCCCACTTGACCACACCCGGGATCAAACCCGGGACGCTGGGGTGGGAAGCCAGTGATTAACCACTTGAGCTATTGTATGGCCCTAAAGAAAATTACTTACTTACTTACTATAAGCTATATAAGTTAATGGTTACTGATCACCTTAGGGTATTCAGGATAAAGGAATAATATTTAGCACATTTTCTTTTTTCAATTTCGACTTTTTACCTAAAATCCGGTGGTGGGAGATGATTGTCATATCCACCCTGCTGACACTCATGACTATGGACTTAACACTTTCCCACTTTTGCAGAAAGAAAAGAATGCTGTTTCATAAAGTTCTTATGAAAAATGACTATTGGAATGTAATTGAAATTGAAACAGTTTGTTCACACTAACAAGTTACAGTAATTAAATCAAAATTAAATATTACCACATAATTAAAAACGATGTACCTACCAAAGAAAGAGAGATTGTTTGGGGATTGCATGTGACAGTAATACCATAAATGAGGGCAAAGAAGAATGCATATAGGATATTGGTGGCAAAAGCAGAAGGAAAGGAGGATCATGAGGCAGGTGGGTGGACAATATTAAAATGGATCTTAGAGAGACAGAATGGGGTGTTGTGGACTGGATTGATCTGGCTTAGGAGAGGGACTATTGGAAGGCCTTTGTGAACACGGTAATGAACCTTCCATAAAATGTTGCGAACCTCTTAAGTAGCAGCACATCTAGCGGCTTCTCAAGAAGGGCTCAGCTGCATGAAGTTAGTTACTTAGTTATATGACAAATACACTTACTTGACCAAAGTGCTAAGAGTCCATTGTCACTGTATTGTAGCATATATGATCAACACACTGGGAAGTTCGATGTATTTCACAGTAGAATGTTCACTGAGTTAACTGTGAAATGGTGAGAAGTTGTGTCTATGCCCAAGCACCACATAATCTTGACTTTGACACAAGATTATAACTTGTCTGTCACCTTCACTTTTTGACCATGGGGAGAGATCCCCTGGTAGACATTAGATAGGTGGGCCCAGAGGTGATTTAGGCAATGTGGTGAGGAGCCAAGTTACTTCACCAGCAGAAAATCTAAGTCTGGTCATCCTATCCATAGCTAGGCAGCATATTCACAGGTATAATGAATCACTATCAGAATTGCTCTCTGAACACACATTTTAACAAATAACACAAATTTACTTCTTTACTGTCCGACTGAGTGCGTGCTGGAACATAAAACATTGTATGTAACAAATATAATAGTTATATACCACGATCTTATTCGATTTTATGAACTCCCGCCATTTACTTGGCACGATAGCCACAATGCAGACGATGGCGGCACCAACAAACACTGATTTCACTGCCCTCTACAATGGTTGCAGCAAAAAATAAAAAATTTAGCTGTAGATGTCTCCTTAAACATGTGAAGTATACTTACATATGTACTGCCATCTGTTATGAAACGTGTACATATGTGCTCTGGAAAGATACAAGCAATAATAGTACGTATTGTATGAAATTTTCCCTTGTTGCTCCTTCTCGCAGTTATTGAATATACATAGGGTTAGTGATGCTAGGCAAATAGACATACATACAGCTGAACCGTTAGTATGTGATCATACTCGTTTTGGGGTTAAAATAGCTATCGCAAAGTTGACAGCTAGGGATAAAATTTCGGCAGAACTAATTCAAGTAGCAGGCGAATAAGAAAGAATTGCGTGAGCAATGGAAGGAGTCTGTTATTGTACCAATTTACAAGAAGGGCGATAAAACTGGCTGTAATATTTTGTAGTGTTTTGGGTACGACAGTAATAAATCGAAATTTGATTCAGGAGGAAATTAAGAGGAGGCTGTATTTGAGTAATGCTTGCTACCATTCAGTCCAGAACTTTTTATCTTCTCGTCTGCTGCCCAAAAATGTAAAAATGGGGATATACAGAACTATAATTTTTTCTGTGGTTCTGTTTGAGGTGTTTGAGCGTGGAACTTGGCCTCTGATTTTTAGGTAGTAACATAAACGGAGGGTGTTAGGGGACAGAGTGCAGAGGGGAAAATTTGGACCGAAGAGAGGTGAAGTGACAAGAGGTCGGAGAAAACTGTACAATGAAGAGCTTCATAACTTGTACCCTTCACCATGTATAATTAGAATGACGAAGTGAAGGCAGATGAGATTGGCAGTGCATGTAGCACAAACGGGGAAGACGAATACATATAAAAATTTGGTTGAATAACCAGAAGGAAAGATACCACTAAGAAGACCAAGATGTAGGTGGGTGAATAATATTAAAATGAACCTTAGATAGGATGGGGAGGTATGGACTGGATTGATCAGGTTCAGAATAGGGACCAGTGGAAGGCTCTTGTTAAGGCGGTAACGAAACATGGGGTGTTTTATAATTCTTGGGAAGTTCTCGAGTAGCTGCACAACTGGCTGCTTCTCGAGAAGGGCTCAGTTCCATCACGTTAGTTTAATTAGGGCCACCAATAGAAGATTGCAGCTTTGTACGTTTCCTCTAAACGTGAAGAACATTATACTTAACATGTGAGATTTGAGGTTATATTTAACAGATGTGAATATTACTGCCATCTATGAGAAACATTAATGAATGTACCTCTAAGAGATGGCAGTACAAGTACACATTGGTGGGGGTGTCGTTTCACACCAGATAAAAGTTCGTAATTCTGCCATCTATGACATGATTTTTGCAACTAGGCCGGAATTGTGCCCAAATTGTCAGCAAGAGTACAATTGCACAAGTAAAGAAAAAGAAAAAGAAGTAACGGTACAGTAAACTGTCATGCTTACGTTAAGAAATATATTAAAAAATCGCGGGGAGACCGCTATAACGGAATAAGATGTTTATAAGTCTGTGCTACAGAGGTCCGGATGTGCATTGCCTAGGTAGTTATGTACATACATTTATTTTTCAAAATAATCAAAAGGACTTGCAACTCTGATGGCGGTATATAGGTAAGCTTCTGCCATCTATTAACTACAGGTGTAATTACATTATGATAATGTAATAAAAGATGGCAAGTCGGATACCAGTCGGTTACCTGTAATGCCGTTCGACGGAAAACAATATGTTAAAATGTAAATGCTGCTGTCATCTAATTGGTGATATTTACAATTATTGTTTAATTTCATGCTACAAAAAGATAACTGGCAGCACAATCTTAAATTTATCGTTCTCACCAGTGTAGGAAACATTGATAAAAGAACACTGCACAAACTGCCGATTTTAGGCTTTGACGGTGGGCCACTGGTGATGCTCATTCAACAGTGGTAAATTTATACTATGCAGACATGAGAAGAATAATATTAAAATGAACCGTAAGGAAAAGTATGTGAGGGTGCCAGACAGCATCTCTCTGGCCCTATGTATAGTATTCGTAGACTGGCGGATGACCAAGGTAATGGTGTCGAATGACTATCAAATTCTAAAAAGTTTTGATATATAGAATTAATTGATGTGATATAATATGGCGATCAGATTTAATTCAGATTACATTGTTGTCTTATGATCAATATTTAGTGATATTTATATAATAAAGAGCAATTTACAAAACGTGTTCATTAATGTTCCTGTTATTGACATCCCGCAAGAGAGGCATCCTCCCCCTCACCCGGCATTTTTAGAAAGAATTGAAAGTTAAAAAGAAAGAAGGAAATATACGAGATATTAATACCTAAAATTATATTCTTTTTTGATTATCTTAGGACAATCAGCAAAATTGTTCAACTGCTTCAGTGTAAGTCTGTAGGCAAGTCCCTAGCTGCAATCTCCCAGAAAAACGAAAATCCTAGCCGTACCCATGACATATAGCATTTGTAACATTGATCGCGAAGTATTGTAATGCACTGGAGGCAGTTAGGGCAGTGAACATAGTACTTTTCACAGCTTGTGAAAGATGGCAGCACACACTTAATGCTTATAACACTGCCATCTATTGAGTTCACAAAGGCTAAATTTTGCGATTAATAGCGCCTTACGTATTTGTTTTGTTTTAGTACATGCAGGGATGCCAATATATGTTACATGATGTTTATAATGTGGCATAATGTTTAAGAAAGTTGATGGATAGTGTGAGTGGCTCATAAGAGGTGGGAATTTAAGTACATGGTGACACTTTTGCTACTTTCTGTTCATTATACACCGAACGTTTTTGAAAGTGTTAATCTACAGGATTAATAAAAGAATGAATGAATGAACTGATTCAACAATAGCGCGCAAGGATGCAGGATTGTTTTTCTGCGTTTCTTCAGTTTGTAAATTCAGGATCATCTATGATAAATTATTAGGTTAGTGTATGATAGTTATATAATAAACACGCGATGACATAAAGAACACTTACAACTTCTTACAAAAGTAAGTCACAACTGTGGTATATATCTTGTAGTGTGTTTCACATGGCTGTTCAGTTAAGTATAAGACATCAAGTTTAATTTATCAGTCACTCTTATTTATTGATATACTTTTCAGTGTTATTAAAAACACTTTTATGCTAGAATTGCTGGTGATTTGTCTTTCAGACCTGTCTCACAGCAATCTTTTTTACCAACATGGGAACTTTGGTCTGTCCCTTGTGTTGTAATGAAAAATTTTCAAACCAGCTGTCACTCAGATATCATTTGTTGAGTGTCACAGATAATGTGTACTGCCCTGAATGCAGTCAGCGGTTTGATAGCATTCTCCAGCTTGCTGATCATTTGAATGGCATGTGTGGAAAAGCAGAATTTATTAGTGAATCTGAAGGATATATGCCAACAGAAAATTTAATTGAAGAAGAGAGAGTGGTAGTACATGAAGGCAAGACACATGATCCAGAAGTCACTGAGCTAAGCAATTCAGAAAATATGAACTCTGATTTCCATGAGGTAAGATGTATTTCTGTAACAGGTTTTGGTACACTTATGACTTAATTTCCTTCACATCCTTAAAGCATAATAAATAAAGATTGCTAAATTAATTATTGAACATAAATTTCTTTATTAAAATCCATCATAACACACCAACAAAAGAGTTGATGTTTAACGATATTTTGCTACATGTTTCGACTTTTTAGAAAGCCATCATCAGGCAAATTCGTAATTAATTAATTCATAATTAATGTGTTCATAAGCTATTGAATTGCATACAATATAATTCAGTGCAGTGTTGGATTTTTGACAATATATCATAATATAATAATACAAAACATAAAATACAATAAAAGATAAAGATTTTAAATGAGATAAGTTACATAATTAAAATATAATTAAGAACTATACATATAGTATGTCCTATTAAGGTAGGTTGTTGCAAACATAATGTTATGTTATAGTGTTTTTGCAGACACATGGCGACAGTTTTCTTGCTTTTATACATGTATGAAGTGGTTAAAATGTTTGGAGGCCCTTTGGTATGTGTGCAGTATTATCTAGTTTTGGTATCTGGGCATAACATAATGATAGTAATATTTAATGGGTGCAGCCCGGGTATTTAGAAGTGACAGTCCAGGAAAAGCTGCGCAGTGGATGGGCAGGTCCATCGTGAAAGTTGAGGGGTGCTGTGATTAGTTATTTGTTTTCAGTGTGAGCAGACATCTCAAGTTCAGTTAAAAGCATTCATACTTGTACAGTCAAGTTTTCTTGGAGTCATATTTGAGTGTATTATTCTCTATATACTGTATTAATATTTTATTTTATTGTTTATTTTTATTCGTTGATATTTTTTTTTGTTTATTTATATTTGTACATTTTTTCTCTCTCCTTTAACATGCCACCTACACAAAGTAAATTGAGTGGAAAAGTGTTGCATTCACAATCAAGAGAAATCGTTAGTAATGTATATAAGTATATGAAAGAGGCTGGGAGGAGACTACTACAGTGACATGAACTACACCAATTATGAAAAATGGTTAAAGGAGCAACTTATTCTTAACCTTCCCCCAAATTTTGTCCTTGTCATTGATAAAGCTCCCTACCATAATGTACAACTAAACAGAGCCCCTAACTCAAATTCAAGAAGAGATTTTATGATATCCTGGCTAAAGAATCACCTTCCACATATTACCTTCAATAACACTGATTTTTCATCATTGCGGAATCCAGACACATAATATGATCCTACCACTCAAACTGAAATACCTCTCCTGTAAAATAGATGGAATTTTTGCAGAACACAATCACAGTATTTTACGACTCCCTCGGTATCACCCAGAACTCAACCCAATTGAGTTAATATGGGCCACTGTAAAAAATTGGGTTGCTCAAAACAATACCACACTTAAGATGGATGATGTCATTAAACTGGCAGATCAAAAATTGGCTTCCATAACTGCAGAAGAATGGCAACGTAGGTGCCAACATGTAAGGAACATTGAGCAACAATTAATGGCACGGAAAGGCCTTTTGGACCCAGGACAGGAGTTCGTCTTCCATGTTGGCGTTGATAGTCATAACAGTTCTGATGATAGCTCCGATTCATTTGGTGGTGACAAAGAAGGACAGTCATGTGGAGATGATATCTGTGTGGTCATTACCGGTTTTGCCCCTTCAGAATAGACCTGGGTAATATGTAAATAAACTCTTCATGTATATAACAGTGAGAAGTGTATAATAGTGTATAGTACATAATAGTCTGCCATTCGGCACTTAAAACTTAACATCGCATGTGTGAACATCATCGAGAATAAACCGCCAACACTATGCAACACAATGAGGTAAGAAATTATTTCTTTTGGGAACGCCTGTACTGCATTCCCCTCCACACCTGTCAGCATGCTGGAGCTCTCCCCGCCACTACCAATACTTCTCCTACTCTGCGTCGGAGGACTGTCACTTCTAAATACCCGGGCTGTACCTCTATTTACGTGTATTATGTCTGGTCTGGTAGGAAGGCAGATTGCAACTCATTCATATTATTCTCAAACTGAAAGCTAGGTATAGATATAATATGAGCAACATGTCGTTTTATGTTCTACAGATCAAATTATCTTATTCTATTTCTTGAATATTTCAATACTCCACTGGGTCTTGGGAGTTCTTAGGGAGACCATGTTTGTATAGGTTGTGGGGAACTGGAAAAGCACAAACCTGACTTATTCATATTGTTCCTTAAGACATACAATAACATTTTTTAGATGTTTCATGTCCTTCCTCAATTACAGATTAAGTCCTTTGTTGCCAGCTACCAAAATATTGCCTTAAGTGAGCAAAATGGCACTAGGATTAAGGTACAGAATGTAAATGAGATTTTGTTGTCGTAAATGTTAGTTTTGTATACATACAATTTTTTCTGTGTTTTCATTTTTTAACATGTTTATATATTTTACTACAAAGCACAAACATGCATATATATATATATATATA
>NW_019743147.1:754106-862589 GCF_002891405.2 Cryptotermes secundus | reverse complement strand
TTCTCGGGCCATTATCTCCGTAACCGTTCAACTTTGGACATAGGTGTTTTGGGTTATATCGGCATACTTTAACATAAGGAACACCCTCCCGAAGTTTGGCACATTCCTCCTGGGACACCCTGTATATATATTACAGTAATGATTTTGATGTATGCAAAACTTAGATTATAGAAGACATTTTGGAATGAAATGATTGCATAAATTGGGGAGCTCCTGTACAGTTATAGGGAATTTAAATGCCAATTACTCTGGGCATTGGTGTCCAGATTTTAACATAGGGTTCTCTGTATTGCTAAATAAGACACTCAGGCCCACTTGACTGTGCATCTGCAGATGTAAGGTTATAAACATTAATAGTAAGTGCTGTATGTGGCCGCGCCATAGCTCAAGCGGTTACTTGCTGGTTTTCCACTGTGGTGGCCCGGGTTTGATCCCGGGTCTGGTCAGGTGGGATTTGTGGTGGACAAAGTGGTGCTGGGGCAGGTTTTCTCCGAGTACTTCGGTTTCCCCTGCCAATCTTCATTCTACCAATTGCTCCACAATCACCCTCACCTATCATCTAGGACTGGTACAATAGGCCAGAAGTGGCTGCAGTACAAGGGACTTAGTCCCACCCCACTAGCATTAAAAAAATGATACACAGCTGATAAGAATGTACTGTATTTGATCAAACTTTGTAGTTTCATAATTTTCCAAACAAAATTCACTGATACTGTTTGGCTTATTTTCCAGGAAGAAATGCACCAGGAGATTCCAGTTGCAGCTGACCCCCAGCTGGGTGGTTCAGAATCAGTGTACCTGGTTTCAGGCATAGATGTCCAGCAAAGAGATGTTACTCTTTTCAAGAAAGACTATGTTAATGTCACCGAGCAGAAGTTGCATGTTGCAGTTGATCACAAAAGTACGAGGTTCATGTGTGTGCCATATCTGCATGCTGAAGTGACCACAGTTTGATTCTGCTCACATATCTAATGAATATCAATGACAGAATGGCCAATCAATGAATGAAGAAACTGACTGACCAACTGACCAACCGACCAGCCAACTGAACCACTGGCTGACTTATTGTACAATTTTTAAGTCTACTGCTCATATCTTTTGTGACTAGGATGTTTTAGTTGATGTTGCATCAAGGTTATATACTGGATGAACAAGGAACTGAGGTTTGATTCCCAGCAAGGGCAAGTAATTTTTCTTTTCTCCTTGGAATCCAAACTGACTCTTTGACCCATCCAACCTCCTATGGAATGGGTACTATAGGCTGTTTGTGCAGGGATAAAGCAAGAGGACCCCAAAAATATGATTTCCCACTTGCCACAAGTGAATTGATGGAAACTGATGTTAAATATGTATGTAGCCACTATTTTTTTTTACTATATGGGATATGGATTTTGTTAAACTTCTTTGGGCCATGTTATTTCACTTGCTAGCTAATTTATTTGTTTGCCTATTAATCAATAAAATCCATCCACTCTGTGAACCAGGGTACATCATAACTTGTATAGGGAACCTTCTGAAAGAAAAGTTCTGTGTAAGTACTTCTGACTTTTCCACCAACATATAAATTAGGCCATTAAGTGATGACCAGGGCCCAGATTTTGATGACCTGAAAATATTTAAAAAATGACAGAAAAAATCCAGAAAAATTACTTAAAATATGACCCAAAAATGTAATAAACAGGGCCTGGATTTTGATGACCTGAAAATATTAAAAAAAGACCTATAAAGTGATCGAAAAAATCCAGAAAAATGACCTAAAGGAGAAAAGAAAGAACACTTTGCTTCCATGTTATTCACATTTCAGAAAACATGTGAAGAAAAATTCCCTAAAATGGCCAAAAATGACAAGAAATACCCTTAAAAGTCCAAAAATTTGCCAAAAAATTACCCCCAAAATGAAAAAATGACCTTAAACCTAAAAATGTCAAAAAATGACAAAAAATTACCTATAAAATTTACATTTCTGTAACCAGCAGCTCATATCTGAGATTTATATATTTAAGAGCATCACATAGGATACAAGGAAAAAAAAAAGTGACATGTCATCAAAATCCGCGCCCTGCTGATGACACACCCTTGTTTTTGTTGTAGGTGAAGTATATGATGCTTATCAAATGAGTTTTCAGCCTTCCCTAGGTAATGATTCATGTATGAATTGTTTAGGTTCAAGCAGTGTAATGGAACAGAGATATTCCAATGGCAGTAATGACGTTGTTGAGAAATCTGTCGGGGCTGAAGAGGATTTGCCTGAGAAACTGTCTGATTTTGAAACAAATGAATCAATAATGCTGGATGGTCAGGAATTTGACAGGGTTATACACAGTTTATCATCAGCGGGTGAAGGGATGGGTGATAGTATGGAGTCGCAACATGCTTTATCTGAAATGGAAGATCCTGGTGACGGACAGATGGTCTGCGGCACATACACATGTTCCAGCTGTGGGATCACCTTTAACTCTGTGATGGAACATGTAAGAATGTACCATGGTGGAGAGGAAGTTGTTATTGAGGTATATATTATGTCCTGATGGTCTAGATCAAGGGTCTCCAAACTACGGCCCGCGAAAGAATTGTGCAGAAATGTGCCAGTTGAACTAATTTTCCAATGAGTACTGGTAAAAAAAATACTTGCTCATAGATTTCAGATTCATTAATTAAGATTGTGTTTAAAATATATTGATATTCCATATTATGTTAATATTAATATTATTCACAATTTTACTAATTCTGGACCGTAAACTGCGCGGTATTTCTTCGTACTTGTTCGGCTTCGATCGGCAGTGTCACTTCGTGGCAATGTAGGTAGCGCGAGTAGTTTATTACTAGCTGTCTTGTGCACAAGACTTCTTGCAGTGGTGCAGTGTAATTGTAACAGATCATCATCACCTCAATTTAATCAGATTTTAAGAATGCGAAAAGAGTTCCATCATTCACATTAATGGATTTATTATAATTTGTGATTAAAATATGAGCATTTACTGCTACTGTCTGATGTCATTAATATACAATAATTTATTCTCACATACTTTGTATTTAGTTTATGAAATTCTGTGCTTTCAATAAAACTCGTATACCTAGAGTTATTAATTTCTCATTTTATCCGGCCCGTTGAAAGTGATGAATTACCTAATGTGGCCTGTGTTTCGAAAAGTTTGGAGACCCCTGGTCTAGATTCAACATGCTGGTCTTTTGTGTAGAGGATCTTTCAATAATACTGTCTTGTGGCATATGATGGCATATAGTCTGGTAAATGTTTACCAGTGTTTGAGAAGAACTGCTGCCTCTGTCTTCAGGGTAGATTCCCTGAGGATAGAGGCAGATATTGGTATGAAACCTTTTGTCAGACTTTGTAGCATCACGTCCCTGAAGATGGTAGTATTCGTGGTCGTTGCCACAAGAACCTCAGATCTCACATCAAATGTTTATAAGGCAAGTGTTTTCAAACTGTTTGATACCACAACCCCCTAAAAAATACATAAATATATGTGGCTCCCTGTCAGCATATATGTATTTATTAATGGATCGGGATTATAGAGACAGATTCAGCATGCTTGTAATTATTGCTGTCTATCGACTGCAGCTGTGTTCTCCAAATGTGTCTGTATTAGTTTTACTGACCTGCTGACTTGTTGAAACTTACGGATACAGCTCTATTTCAAACAGTTTTTGAGAACTTGTTGACCCCCATCACAGTAGCTTGGGATCAGCTAGGTGTCACAACCCACAGTCTGACGAACAGTGAATTAAATAGTTTAGAATCACGCAGTGAAATAAATTTTAATGCAAATTTTAGTGGTAATGTATTTTTATAAGTGGTTCCTTATAGAATTTGCTAGAAATAATGCTTCATTGCATGAAACACCATAGAACATAGTTATATAGCAGTACAGGGGCTAATTTATTTAAATAAATTAAAATAAACTAATATATTTTAAACAGAATAATTCTTTTTATAGTCATGAACAGTAAATGAGTTGTTGTTGTAGATGGCAGTGTGCAATTTTGTGAATCCTGAAATTAACCCAATGGTTAGTTTAGGGTTGAGTCTATTATATTAACTAACAGAAACTAACTCCGTGGCCTGTAGTCTGCAAGTGAACTATGCTGACCGAGTGACCGCCGCTTGTCAGTGAAGTTAGTGCCAACTTTTTAGTGGATAGAGGGGTGTCATGTGCTCAGTGCAACAAATCCCCCATGGCTGTTAATTTCAGTGCTTTATTTCATTTCCAGGTACCACAGGCTAAGAAAATTGCCCTTGAGAAGTTGATTAGATCTTCAAAGGAAGTTTTGGGAGCCCATGATGAGCAGATGATGGATATTTTACCTCAGTCTAATGATGTTAATGAGACGGCAGGTCTGGAAGAGAGAACGGGCGCAACAGATTTTGTGTCTGGCTTTTCTGAAATTCAGCAACAGTCATCAGAATTTCATCCAGAAAACCAAACGAATGCTTCAAATCATGCTGCTGCTGCTAATGGTGAAAGTCATGAAAATGTCAAACCATATCCATGGGCTAAGGAGAGGACTCGAGTTGTTGCAGATGAAGAGAAAATAAAGCAAATTGTTCCTGACCCGAAACGGGTTATTCCCTCTGTTCATGTAAGAGAAGAACATGTAACTGGTGAGGTGAAATATGTCAGCAAAGAGGTGAAAATTGGCAGATTCTGGGAAACTAAACCTGATACGGATTCAAATAATGAAAGTGCTAATACAAATAATAATATTAAAGTGCCCATATTATCTGTGCCTGGTAGGCTGAAGATGGAAAGTAAGAGGCAACTTTTCAAGAAGGACACTAGAACCAGCATTGAGAAATTATTTAGTGGTAATTTTTTATTAAAAGGGTCTGGGGGTCGTGGAACTAGGCCAGGACCCTATCTTGGGGTAAATAGGGTTCCAGAAGTAAAGGTAATTATGAGCCCTGGTGACAAAGGAATAGAAAATGCAATCTCTGTGTTTACATGTAGTACATGTCAGCAAGAATTTGGTAATGTGTCTGCATTCGAAAGACATTCTTGTACCATCGCAAAAATGTGTACCTTGGTCTGTAAGTTGTGTGACGAGGATATAGTTGATATGAAGGAAATGCGTTCGCACATGGAATCAGTTCACAATGTTAAGTCCGAGATGCCGAACATGATGAAAAGGAAGTACAACATGCAGATGTTACCTGCGCCCGTGAAGTGTGAATCGTGCGATATGACGTTCACAACGATAAGAGCTTTGAAGTTGCACAGGAAGGTGCATGAACGGGCAGAACTGAAAGAACTGAAAGTCCCTCTGGAGTGTCCAGTTTGCCATAATATGTGCTCAACCAGTCGAACGTTGAAGCAGCACATGAAAGTGCACGCAAAACCATTGCCTGGGAAGAAAATTGAAGATGGTGCTGGGGCAACCGAAGAGGATGTGAATGCTAAGGCAGAGAAGGGCGAGACACCCAGTTCGCTTGCATGTAAAGTGTGTTGTAAGCCATTCAGCAGTAATGATGAGTTGCGGGTGCATTGGCAGGAACATCTGATTAAAGAGGAAGATGAGGAGGATGAAGAAGAAGAAAAACTGGTAGAGAAGACAGATGATGGGTCAATGGAACCTGCAGTGCCGGAGGAGGATGGTATGCAGAACAAGAAGAACACTGTGCCATGCGCGAGGTGTCACAAGGAGATAGACAAGTGCTGTAAAGAGGTGGGTATATCCTGTATACAGATGGATCTTTTGACGAACACCTTTGTATATCTGACAGGTTCTCACACACTCATGGAGCTGAGCCCTTCTTGAGGAGAAACCAAGTCTGCAGCTACTCAAGACTTTCCCAGCATTTTATGGAACCCGAAAGTTCATTACTGTGCTCACAAGAGCCCTCCACTGGTCCCTATCCTGAGCCAGATCAATCCAGTCCATACCATCCCATCCTATCTCTTTAAGATCCATTTTAATATTGTCCACCCACCTATGCCTTTGTCTTCCCAGGGGTCTTTTTCTTTCTGGCTTTCCCACCGATATCCTATATGCATTCCTCTTCTCTCCCATTTGTGCTACATGCCCTGTCCACCTCATCCTCCTTGAATTGATACTTGGAGAAGAGTACAAGTTATGAAGCTCCTCATTATGCAGTTTTCTCCAACCTCCTGTCACTTCATCTCTCTTCAGTCCAAATATTCTCCTCAACACCCTGTTCTCAAACACCCTCAGTCTATGTTCGTCCCTTAATGTCAGAGACCAAGTTTCACACCCATTCAGAACCACCGGCAAAATTATAGTTTTGTATATTCTGATTTTTGTTTTTAGACAGCAGACGAGAAGACAAAAGGTCTGGACTTAATGGTAGCAAGCATTGCCCGAGTTCAATCTCATCTTAATTTCCTTTTGAATCAGGTTTTGATTTGTTATAGCTGTTCCCAAATTTCTGAACTGTGCCAGGTCCTCATACAGTGGACACACTTATAGTTAAGAAAGTGTCTCACATTACCTTCTTTTGCATATATGGTTCAAGCCACATGTAAAATACAGTGATAGTATATATATTACACCACCCAATTAGAAGACAATACATTTGACATAAACTATGTAGGTCGTACCGAAAGTCATGAGCAACTTTTTTTTTGCATGCAACCTGGGAACAGCAGACGAAAAAGAGTACGGTGGTAGATGGAACCAGCTGTTGTGTTAACCTTGAGTGACTTGTGACGTCAGTAGCTTGCATCACGTGACCAGTATCACTCCTAACAAAATGGCCTACAACGATATGTCGTTTCACCAGCATGCTGTCATCGAATTTCTTGTGAAAGAGGAAATCCCTGCTGCAGAAATTCACCAGAGACTTCAGCGTGCTTATGGAAGTGTGTGCATTGGTGCGAGCAGTGTTCGAAGATGGGTGAAACATTTTAAAGATGGGAACACCAGCATCGAAGATGAGCCTCAGAGCAGTCGTCCTTGAACAGCCTCAACTGAATGCAACAAGGAAAGAGTGGATGAGATCATTCAAGATGACAGGCATGTGACTGTGGACACAATAGCCCGAAAACTTGGAATAGGGCACAGTGCAGTACAGGAGATGTTTGAAAGCTTGGGCTATAGGAAAGTCTGTGCTCGTTGCATCCTGCGGTTGTTGACCGAAGACCACAAAGGTCAGCGAAAAGCCATCACCTCAGAACTGCTGCAGAGATATCGACAGGAAGGTGATGATTTTTTGCTCTGTATTGTGACAGGTGACGAAAGCTGGTTTCACCATTTCAAGCCTGAAACGAAACGGCAGAGTATGGAATGGCACCATTTGCTTTCTCCATCAAAAAAGAAGGTAAAGACAGTGCCATCAGCTGTGAAGGTGATGGGCACAGTCTTCTGGGATGCAGAGGGGTTTGTTCTGGCCGAATTCCTGGAACCTGGGCAAACCATCAATGCTTCTTGTTATGTCCAGACACTGCACAAGTTCCGTCGTGCATTGCACGATAAACATCCGGGATGAAACATCATCATCCTGCATGACATTTGAAGCAGTTGCAAAGATGGGGTGGGAAGTTCTTCCACACCTCTCCCAGAGCCCTGATCTGGCACCCTCCGACTACCATCTTTTTGGATTTGTGAAATATCAGCTGCGTGGACAACATTTTGAGACAAGGGAGGCAATTCAGAAAGCAGTGCGTCAGTGTCTTCGGATGGCTGGAACAGAATTTTACAGAAGGAGAATATTCAAACTCCCAGAACACTGGGAGAAGTGTGTACAAAGAAGTGGTGATTATGTGGAAAAATAGAGAAAGGTCTATAGATTGAGGTGGTGTATTTGGTTTGTCAATAATAAAGCATGTTACTTCACAAAAAACTGTTGCTCATGACTTTCAGTACTACCCTCGTATGATGGTATTTCAATAGTGTTGTTTTTTTTGTCATGTTCATAAGCATTGCAAACCTCAGAATAATGTTAAACACACAAGCCTGTTCAAGTGAAACTTGTTCACATGTTCATGTGGGACAATTAATCAAATCCATGGTGATGTGGTGGTTCCAGCAACAGCCCAGGGAGTTCTTTCTAGAAGGTAGCCATTATCTGGTGTGTCAGTGAGAAGCCTGCCTCATTGGGTCTATTCCTTTGCCAAGAACAGTCCTTCAATGGGTTTAATTTAAATAACCCTCATACTTTTCCATATTTTCCTAAAATGTAGCTTATACAGATGGTACATTTCTTTTCTGCATCTTGCAATTGCAAGCATTACAAAGTTTCTCATTTAACACTTGAAACATTAAAATTAAAATTAAAATATGTGACTGGGAAGATTTTCGAGAGCTTCATTTAGGTAGAAAGCTAGAATTGAAGTTGCCCTTGTGGCTAAGAACTGTGACAAGAATGTAAGATTTGAGGTTAACAAGAATGTTTATAGGGGGTTTTAAGATATGACTTGACACAGTCTAGACCTCAACACAATAGAGGTGAGTGGTCAGTTCCACTTGGTGGCTGCTTTATCCTGTGGGAAAGAACTCACAATATCCATAGAGTAGGAGTTGCATAGACCTCAGTGGCCTCCGTAGTCTAGGGGTAACGTTCCCACCTCATGACTCAAGGTATGTGGGTTTGAACCCCGTGGAGGTCGTGGAATTTTTAAGGGTGGAAAAATTCAAGGAACAAGTCCTCCGGGAGGGACTTTAAGCCGTGTGTCCCGTGTCGTAGACTTACAGCACGCAAAAGATCCTCATGTCTCTAGGAGACCTCTGAGCAAAATTAGGCAAAAGTTTCCCACCCAAGTAGTTTCCAATTCCTCCAGTAGATGGGGAAGTATCAGGGACCACTGCCAGAGAGGGCTGAACTTGCTGGCAGAACAGGGCTGACCTTGCTGGCAGAACAGGGCTGATAGCGAGCACCAGTACTGGAAGGGCATGGCGACTGGTAGAATATTAAAGGGGGAGGCACAGTAGATTAACAACTAGTCGCAGTGCATGGGGAAACCCACCCCCCTCCAATAATAATAATAATAATAATAATAATAAATAATGCATAGACCTCACAGCTGGTCATTGTGTGATGGAGAAAGAAAAATTCTTCTTCTACCAAGAACTTCACTCCAGCTGTCCACCCTGTAGTCAGTGACTTCACTGATTAAATACATAAATAAAAAGAAAACATTGAGATGTGGTTGAAATAAGTAATATTACAGTACGTTTAAACTAAGAAAGAAATATTAGGATGTTACAGATGTGAAAAGAATTTCATAAATATTTAAGGTTCTGTGAGTTTAGTGTTCAAATGTTTTGTCTCCCAGATGAAAGTTCACTTTGCATCTGATTTATATGCAGGAACATATGGCGAAACATTTCTCCCCTCTGAGGTATGATTGTCCAGTTTGCAACAAGACCTTCAGCAAACATGGCCACCTCAACATGCACATGCGAATCCACAGAGGATTCAAAGAATGCTCATGCATCCACTGTGGAAAGATATTTGCAAACATGAATCTTCTGAGGACACACGTTCAGTCTCACATGATCCACCGTCCTTACAAATGTGGTTTCTGTGGACGTGGCTTCTTCCGACCTCATGACAAGGTAGAGCATGAACGTGTTCATACAGGAGAGAAGCCTTATCACTGCTCAGTGTGTGGCATGCAGTTCAGAGTGCGATATTGTCTCACCCTCCACATGAGGCGACACACAGGTATCCGTCCCTACAACTGCAAGGTGTGTGGCAAAACGTTCCGAACTGGCACAGCATTCAAGGCTCACACTAAGATCCATCTGGATGAACGTGCTTACAAGTATGTCTAACTTTCTGTTTTCTGATAACTTTCTTGCTTCTTCCTCATGGTTTACTTAATGACATTCTATCATTTGCGTATGTTATTTGGTTTTAGAATGAAAAGTATTAGGATTATCAGGAATGGTGGGTTTGGGCAGATAAGTAGGAAGTCTTTGGGTCAGTCCTAGGCAACTTCATATGAAATTTATGGTGAATGAAGTGGGAGTATAACAGGTTTTTCTTTTGACTTTTCTGTCACAGTTAGCCCAGATAAGGAAAGTAAACAAAAACTTAATATTGTGCATATGTTTAGAATCTTATGGATTGTTTTGAACTGATTGCATATGCTATGGGACTTCATATTGCATCTGTAGGAGGACTGTTAGTTTGGTGATTATGTCTGTAATGACTGAAATAAGTTAGGGATTCTGATACATTTGGTCTCTTTAGTTTAATTATCTGGAAAACTGTAAGTCTTAACATAAGAAGTGCATTGAAGTAAAATGCATGTTCCATTTTTCTCTATATGACTGTTATTCAAAACATCATTTTTGTATTGTAAATGTTTAGTGGGTTACATTTGAAGTGCATTAGAAATCTGTGTAAATTGTTCATTATTATTATCTGATTTGAACTGAAATGTGATCGTATTGACAGATTTTAGTAGAACACTTACCAGTGTCAAATTTGTTGAAATTCTATTCAGTCGTTTTTGAGTTGGTACATATATTCAGTTGGGCAGATGGACATGGAAAAGCTAATAGGCACAGTTTGCATCCTTTTGTTGCATATGATCCCAAAAGGAATATATTTCTGATGGAAATATTATAGTTTTAACTGAACAGATAAACTACAAGTAGCTTTCATTGTCTCCCTGTAAAGAAATGTATTTAATTGTGGGAAAAAAGTAATTGAAAATTAGGCTTTTTATGAGCGACACCATTGGAAGTTATGGTGTAACCGAGGCCACGCCATAGTTCAAGCGGTTAGTCACTGGCTTCCCACTGCAGCGGCCCAGGTTTGATCCTGGGTCTGGTCAAGTGAGGTTTGTGGTGGACAAAGTGGTGCTGGGGCAGGTTTTCTCCGAGTACTTCGGTTTCTCCTGCCAATTTCATTCCACCAATTGCTCTACAATCACCCTCACCTATCATCTGGGGCTGGTACAATAGGCCAGAAGTGGCCGCAGTACAAGGGACTTTGTCCCACCCCACTAGCAATAAAAAAATATATGGTGTAGCCTATTCTTAATAGTACACAGACTTGTAGAATTACTGGTAACTTACCTATGAATCTGTTCACAGAAAAACAGCCCTCAGTTAAAGAAAGCCAAGTTACAAAGTTTAAATTTTTTTGTGCAAGTTTGTTTTAAAACTGTGCTCATAAATGCTGTAAATGCATTCACACTAAATTTGTAGTGGGATACTTGATCTAATTTTTAAAAAGAAATAGTAACAAAGGTAGTTTATGTGTATTTTGAATCAAAGATTGCTATTGTAATGAACCAGCCACTACTACAGAACTTTGATCAGTGAATATACAAGGTACTGCATTTTAGAGATATTTAAATGGCCCTGAAAACTTTGCAAAAAAATTCCTTTTGATTTAGAAAAATTTCACCATAAACATTCTACTGTAGTACTATTGCTGTTTTGTGTGAATAGCCAGAAGTCTTGTTCTCTTCAGATCAATGAAAGCTGAATAACTGAGTTGGGATTGATGTAAGAAGAAAAAGAAAGTGGTATCAATGTTTTCTAAAATGGAAACACCCTTTGGACAACCCTTGATCATTTAGGTTGATTCCTATTGGCATTCAGAATTCTGAATACTCCACTTTGCAGTTTATCCACCATAAATGAGTTAATTTAGGTTTTGCAGTACATGTACAGTTGAACTTCCAATATTTGAAACAGAATTACTTTTTTTTAATTCATGAAAGTATACCTGTCCCCGAAATACATAACTGCAGCTCATAACCTGTAAGTTTATAACAGAAATGTTTTCCATACTTAGTACCTTTGATTATTCTCATAACTTGTCAGTATCTTTAAATCAAAGCAGTCCAGATGTGGTAACTGGGCACTTAGCATGTTGTAATGATATGGGATTTGAGATATTCATGGTGGTCCCATCTGACAGAGGATTTACATAAGATACATTAAGCAACAGAGGAATGTAGAAAATTACATAATAAGGAATTGTAAAAATTTGTACTCATCTCCCACTGATCGAGCAACTGCCGCTTGTTTGACAAAGTCAGTGCCACATTTAGCAGATAGAGGTTGTTGTGTGGTCATCGCAACAGATCCCACGGCTGTTAATTTCGATTTTCTAGACCGGAGCCGCTATTTCCTTGAAATAGCTCCTCACTTATCCTCACAGGGCTGAGCGGACCCCGTTCCATACCCACTACTTCGCAGAAAATCTGGTGGTGATTGAAATCGAACCTGGGACCTCTGGATATGTAGCCAGGAACTCTGACCACTAGACCACAGAGGCAGTCCATATAGTTTGCTTGTGGATTACAGGCCACAGAGTTTGTTTCTGTTTATTTTTGTACTCCAACTACTATCGAAATTGTTAAATCAAGAAGCATGAAATAATGGATATATGTAAGACATATAAGGAAACATGAAATTCATGTAAAATTTGGTCAGAAAACCGTAAAGAATCCATTTGTAAGGCATCTAGGCCTACTGTAGATGGAAGGGTACTATTAAAAGGTGTCTTTCAGAAGTGGAATGTGTACTTATGTATTGAACTGAAATGGATAATTTGTATCTTTGACTTCTGTAACAGCAGTGAGGTTTTTGACCTCCAGAATAACTGTAAACTAGCCGTGAATACCATGTGGTTATTTAGTCTGCAAATCTCATGATATTCTGGTTTTGTAATGCTGCAGTTTTGAATAACACTAATCTATCTAGTCGCAGTGTTGATCCACATCTGTAAAGTATACACTAACATATATATCTGATGTTACCTTCATTTGTTCTCTGTCAGTTTATAGTATGATTTCTTATTTTTCTGTAACTGAATTTGTTTTTATTTCACTTGGGATTCAAGTTGAGGAAGTTCTTCTGTATGTGTGATACATCTTATCCTTGGAGGCAAGAATAGCATGTCAGTTTAATATTCTGGTTCAGGTGTCCCTCCTGCCCGAAGAAGTTCAACACATTGATCCAACTTCTGGGTCACAAGAACAGCCATACGAAGCCCTACTCCTGTGTGGAATGCAACCGGCCATTTTCATCCCTCTATGCTGTTCGGAAGCATATGGAATCTCATGAGGAGGGGAACAGTGGCAAGGTGCCCCTCAAGTTCCAGTGTGATGTATGTGGGGCATCTTACGCACGCAGGTTTGCTCTCAAGGATCACCTCAAGGTCCATGGTCCTAATATTCCTTCAACAGCAGCTGATAAAAATTGCTCCGATGATTCATCAAGTGACATATCATGAGCTGACATTTGGTTTTCTTAGTGACTGATGTTAACACAGGAAAGTGAAATTTACAGCACACACATTTGGATTTTGTCAAATGACAAACTGTTTACAGTCAGCAATCTGTAACTGAGAATAAATGCACAGTAGGTCAGACAGAATTGAGTTATTTCCCATGTACCAGGTGTTATGTGTGTAAATAAAGAAAACCGTTGCATTTTGTGCACACATTAACGTACTGAGGAGTTTGGTGTAGTTCTGAGACTCTTAAGGCTATTGTTCTTAATTTATATGGCTTGAATTGAATCGTTCTCCGTGGAGCAATATTATATACAGAGTCCTCCTGTGCAATGCCTGGTTATTGCTGGATGGGGCTTGTTTTGGAAATGTAGTGCTATGCATACTTAAAAGTTTACATTTATTTGTTCTGCTGCATTCTCTTTGCATTTATTATCTTCAATTGGAAGATATGTTCTCTTGACACACCTTTCCCAGATATCCCTAACTCTGAGCAGGTTTTCACCCAGAGTGTTAAGACAGATTCTGTTACTGTGATTTTCTTCAAAACTGTTTCGTTGGAAAGTGCCTTAGCTTTACACAAATGGCTTTCACTTACGTGGTTTGAATCTGAGTCAGGTTACCTACCATCATAACTTTATTTGCCCATGTGAATATCAAAATACAGGGAGATCGAGAAGTCATGCACGTCACACTAACCAATTCTATTTTGCTGGTTTAATGCACAAACTACAAGACATAGAGCACTTTTTTTTTAATGCTAGTGGGGTGGGACTAAGTCCCTTGTACTGCAGCCACTTCTGGCCTATTGTACCAGCCCCAGATGATAGGTGAGGGTGATTGTGGTGCAATTGGTGGAATGAAGATTGGCAGGGGAAACCGAAGTCCTCGGAGAAAACCTGCCCCAGCACCACTTTGTCCACCACAAATCCCACTTGACCAGACCCAGGATCGAACCCGGGCCACCGCGGTGGGAAGCCAGCAACGAACCGATTGAGCTATGGCGCAGCCACATACAGCACTTACTATTAATGTTTATAACCATACATCTTATAAATGCAAAATTAAATCATGTCTTTACAACATATGCCCAAAATGGCTTCCCTGTTCAGCAATGCACGTGTGAGCTCTTTTTACCATGTTTGAGGCCACTTTGTGGAGCACCTGTAAACTGATGCTGTTAAACGCCGTCATAATGTTCCTCTTGAGGTCATCCACTGTATGCTGATTATTTTTATAGACAATTCATTTGAGGTACCCCCAAAAGAAAAATCTGCGGGTGACAAATGGGGCAAACGCGGGGGCCAGAATCCTTTCGAAATGAGACAGTCATCGAAAACTTGCCAAGAACTGCATGGTTTCATTAGATGTGTGACATGTGGCACTGTCTTGCTGCAACCAACAGTCACGTTCATCAACTTCAAGAAGCGCAATAAACTGTGTAATGGTGTCTTGGTACACTGGACTGTTCACTGTTGTTTCAAAGAAAATTGGCCCCACTATTCGACAGCATGATACAGCACACCACACTCCAATTTCCTGACATTGCAAGAACTTTTCATATAACATGTGGATTTTCCGATGACCAAATCTTATTCTTTTGACTGTTCATGTAGCCACTAAGGTGAAACCATGCTTCGTCAGTGAAGAAAACCCGATCAAACTCTTCAGTTCCATGGTTGTCAACAAATTCTCGAAACCATCTACAGTACACTAAGCGTTTTTCTTTATGCAAGTCCTTCAGTTCCTCCACACAGCGAACTCGATATGCACAAAGGTGTAACTTCTTCATCGCTTTCTGAGCACTTCCGTACGAAATCCCTGATTGCGCTGATAGTCTCCTCAGGCTTTTTGAAGGGGAATGCTGCAACATTTTCTCCACGTCAGCCAGTTTAGCCTCAGTAAAACTAGCTGGTCTCCCGGATCTCTTCCTATCTGAAACTGATCCACATCCCCGAAATTGGTTGATTATTCTCGTTATCGCCGAATTGTTAGGAACTGCAGAATCCGGATATTCCCGACAAACTCATCTGCGACACGTGCATAAGAACGACTGGCGAAATAATGTTCCACAATGAAAACACATTCTTGGGAAAACGACATGTCTGTCACGCAATAAACAAAGCTATACTGCAGACGTCGTATGACAGATACACAACAGATGGCGTTTCTACTCGTTGTTAGTACTCCTACAGTACCATCTAGCGGTAGGAGATATAATTATATTAACTGCAATACAATTTATAACATCTTTTAGTTTGATGTGCACGACTTTACGATCTCCCTGTAATACCTTACAGTGAACTGTGGCCACCACCTTCCATATCCTTAGTTATTCACTTTTCTTGATTAACTTCCAATCTCCTTTGTTAAAGTAGAATCAGTGAAGTTGAAAGAGGGTTGTTAAATCACCCAGGAATGCAGCTGAACATCCCTTCTAAATCAGAGGAGTCACAGGTTTCACTGGATTAGCCATTGCCATGTTGCTAACCTCATTGACCAAATGAAACATGTTTTGCTATGCTTGTGATTGGCTGATCTGACTGAGTATAGATACTGGTTTTCTGTTGCATATAATTTATTGGCAGTTAATGAATGCAAGATGTAGTTTTCATTTTCTACACACTCAGCTTTGTATGTATGGGATGGGTATCTGGCATTTTGTTCTTGTATAGTTTGAAGGATGGAAGGTGCGAATATATTGGATAAGCAGTCTCGGACAGTCTCCTCCACCTAGGGGGTTGGGCGTGGGGCTAACATCTCCTCGCTGTAAAAAATAAAGTTCTTACAATAATTCTCAAGAAGCCTCGGGCCTGGATGGATCCTCTGGATAAATGACCTAAGCTAAAGAAAATGGACATGAGATTCGGAACGTGGAACGTCAGAAATTTGTATAGGGCAGGTTCGCTCAGGACAGTGGCGGAAGAAATCTTAAAATATAAGTTAGATGTAGTGGGAGTACAGGAGGTCAGATGGGATGGAGTTGGCATCGCACCAGCAGGCAAATATACATTTTTCTATGGAAAAGGGAATGAAATCATGAATTAGGTACAGTTACTATGATACAAGCTGGGTTGTGGGTTCGATTCCTGTTGAGGCTATTGGATTTTTGAATTAACCTAATCTTTCCAGGACACCATGGCCCTGTGGTTGACTAAGCCTCTAACAGAAATGAGTACCACGAATCTTCCAGATGGTAAAGGTAGCCACCTCATAAGGCTGACAGACTCTCTGCCATGTGTGGGCCAATTGTCTAGAAAATATGGGATCCTCGATGTCTCACAACCCTATGGGCCTACATGACCTCTTACAGGGATTGCTCTACTCCCCCCCTCCCTCACATACAAGCGTAGAGCATCACTGCTATGCCAGTCTTCTTGGTCTGAGACCAGACAGGTTTTATGAACCATAACTGGAAGCTTTAGCCAGAACATTTGCATATAGGTAATAGTGGGCTGTAGATTATGTACATATACAAAAACTGGTTAAGTTTTACTTGGATGCTGTAAACATTTGGTTCATGTTAAGGATCTGCATCACACTTATCTTTGGTTTCGAGACTCTGGGGCTGATCTGAGTGAGATTTTGCACCATATATCAGTCCTGCCAGGCAAATGCTGGGATAGTATCTCAAATTAGCCTATGGGAACTGCCCATGACTGCTTCCTTCCACATCTTTTCTGACTCATTATTTTCCCATCCTACCATTTGAAGCTATGTATTGTGAGCCACTTACAGTGTTATTAAATGTACAGTAAATCGAATAAACAGGCCCTGAATGCTTAGTATATATATACTTACAAATTAAAATTCTATGACATATTAGCCTTGGAAAGTGATAAGCTTAGACAGTATCATGACAGGCATAGGTTGAACAGCTGGGATTTATTTCTTATCAAGTACATTTGAAATGCTTCTTTTTACCACCAAATCTGAAATGCTTTTAGGATCCAACCAACCTGCTATACAGCAGTACCGAAGGCACTGTTACCTTCACAGGGGGATTCAGGAGTGTAGAACATAACAGTTACCATGGTCTGAGGTTCAGAAATGGTGTACCTTCACCTCCACTTCCCATGTTATAACCTCATGGCATGGTGTTTAGACACAGGAGTAAATATATCTTTACCTTTAACAGATGAATACGCAAGTAAGAAATAAACAGAAAATTTTTTCAAAGAAACTGTTGTATATGCCACCTGAGTATTCATGCAAATTCTGGACATTCTTCATATTTTGAACTGAATGTGTGCCTTGATCTTGGTGGTAGAGTATTTGTTGCTTGAATTTCTTTGATGGATCTGTGTTTGATTGTATTTGTATAATGCTGTTGAATGTTTGTGAACTGATTATCTAAGCCATAAATGGTTTTGCATGTTATGCTGATATTTAAGTACAAACAACTGAAACTTTGAACTTTTAAGCACTGGTCTTAACCCTAAATGTGCCAGTTACATGAACTGAATCAATGTATATATTAAAACAAAACTGTTTATATATATTTGTGACCAAATAAACCCATCCTAACCCTACCGAATTTAGTGAATGTTATACCTACCGTGAACCTCTAACTCTGAACAGTCTAAGATGTGAATAAATGTTCAGAAATAGGTATATCTTATGTATAAATTCATTGATATAGATGCTTTTCTTTGTCTTTTATTTTGGTCATGTGAATATTATCTGTGCATATTTCTGTGTCTTGCAAAATGTTATTCAAAATATGTATATTCTTGGAGTCAGAGATTTAAACAGGGACATGCTGAAATAAATCCATTTATTCAAATATGAATTAAATTTACATATATCCTTTTGTGTTATAACATTTCCTGAACCTGGTTTTCTTATAGTTAACAAGGAGGCTTACAGATGGTAGGACATGCTAGTTATGTTAATTTGTTCGTGTTAATTGAAAGAAAAAGTGCTGCAAAGAATAGAAATGCATTTTCTTCCCAGAATAGCATGGAAATATCAACCAACCAGAAGAGAAATACTAAGAATGCAGTGAAATATTGAGCTGGAATGTGCCGTGGGTCCTAGGCCATAAGGATGATCATGATGAAAGAAAAATTGTAACCTAGGTTGAATTTGAAATAGCATTTTCTGTGAGTAGTGTCTTCTACCAACATAATCATAGGAAATTTCTCCCAAATCCTTAGCCTTAATCTTCATGCAAAAACCATCCAAATATATTCCTGCATGCAGAATTTGAGTGGCAATATGTTCTTCAATGAAAATTTGTAGTATACAACAATACATGCTACAAATGTGCCTCTAATTTATAAATATTTTCATGTAGCACGTTTTCAGTAATATAAGAGGTGTAAATAGTTCACATGAAATGTTAAAATTTGGCAGGCAGGATTATTTATGAGGTCCATTTTCAGATGCCATAGAAGTTAAAATATTTGGATCTGTCAAAGCAGAACATGTTGTAGTGATAACATAAACGTGGGCATTTGAGTTTTACACTCAATGTGTTGTTGTATATAGAGGTTATGTCGTTATTGTAAAGGGTAATTGTTATGTTATATGGAATTATTGTAAATTAATATGGAAGAATATGTAAAATATTGTAATAACTTTTGACTAAGACTGTACAAGTGGAATATTGTAACTTGGACTTTCACCAATGTTATTTGTTGAAACTACTGAAATTTTCTTGTTTTGATGTTAGAAAATGAGGGAAACTCTTGACACTATCGCTCTTAAACTTTCAATGCTCAACCCTGAGGATGCATTGGTAAAGGCCTGAGACATATGGGAAGATACCCAAATAGATAATATGTCATAAAGAAGTGGAACACTCTGGAAAGCTTCCATTAGGCAACACCCCAAATAATCAGTATAAATACTGAGTCCATAGCAGTTGCAGTTCACTTTCTCTCTGATGTGATACGACGTTTAGTCTGTGTGGATGATACTCTGTCTGTTAGGGGAAAGTCGGCCTTGTGCAAATGGCCTTACGCATTCACCTGCTCATCTAGTTATTATATTTCTTGCGTTTAATAGACACCTTGTTTTTAAGTTACATCTTCCAGCTGTTCTCATTTCCACCGGTGATGGCTCAACCCACTCTCCACTTGACCAATCCATCATACCCAGACTATGGGCACAGTACACAACACTGGTGACCAAAGTGGGTACGCAACAGTGTAACTTGCTGTATGGAAGAAGTGTTCTCTTAGTTGTCAAGTTGAATGAAACTACAGTACATGTCCAGGTACCAAGGCCTGAATTGGAAGTGTCCATTACTTCTGCAAGCAGAGTTGCTTATAGACTCTTATTACAATGTTCAATTGTGGTCCTTCTAAAGATAACATACAAATGAATAAAACTTTAAAACTGTTTATGTACTACACAGTCCATCAACAATGCAACAAATTGTTCCCTCTTTCTTTCACTTTCACTTTCACTTTCAACACATGTTTTGGCCCTAAATGGCCATCTTCAGGTGGCTTACTATGCTAAAACTGCTACACTGCACTAATATTATCCATTCATCACATATGCAACTGCACACTTCATGATTCAAAATGTCATAGTTGCAGTCTAACTAGTATACGCTAAAATAGCACATGCTGTTGGTCACTTATTTTAAATCAAATAAAATCTATTAAAAATTTCTTTTAAATTTTGCAAAATTCTTATTACACCTCACAAGGGGCATCATCCACTTGTTGAGATCTGTATCCTTTTCTTCAGATGTTTCATTGTAGCAGCCTGTTTTCCTGTTCATAAGCCCATGGTTGTGTTACGTCTGCAATCTGTGCATTTCAAATGCACCAATGACTCATTCTATATTTTCCTTATAGTGCATCCTTCGGCCACTTGTCATCGCAGGCATATTGTGAAGGGGGTTCTGATAAGTAATTTTCTTCCTCTAGTGCTCCTTTTTGTATAGAAACAAATATTAATTTATATTTCCACAGCTGGCTCTAGGCCCAACCCAGCATTGTATCTAGTGGATACCAGGGGCTTTCCCCATGGATAGGATCACTGGGGTGTGAGGCTGACAGTTCACCTCCATCTAGTGCTGAGGTTAAAGAATGCATGGAGTTATACATCCATTCCTATACCTGTCTTCATGGCAAGGTGGTTAATTATACACAAGGGCAACTTTACCCTTTTTGACCTTTACATGAAAGTTTCATGCCAGTTTGATATTACGAATAATTTTAGGATATAAGAAATTATTTGTACAAAATCTAAAGATATGGTTCCTATAATGTGCCTGGTGTTTTGTGTAAGTACAGTATAATGAAATAGAGAAAGACCAAACGGGAAAGGATTTGGGGTATGTGTTGGAAGACGGAAATGTATATAGATTTTTAATTTTGCTTGAATCATTTTTTTTTAAATACAGAGAATTGTGGTAGATGCCTGGTTTGCCCTAGTTTTCCGCCCTGAAGATGTAGGCAGCATGACCTTCAGAAACCTTTGTATCCACCTATGAGATTATACCCAGAAGACCTCATCAGAGCATGTGTATTTATTTGCAGTCTCTTCTTTATTTGACCGCTGCATGCAGATATGGAAGATCCATGCGGAGACAGAGTTCGGCTAGCGATAATCTGTAGCCTAGCAACCACACTTTGATAATGGCTTAAAGTATGCGCAGTTCAAGTTTGAATGCCAGTGAGATGACATGCAAGATAGTAGACGCAAGTCTGACGTTATATGAAGGTGGTATATTTCATTAATTTGTTTTAATGTTTGTATATCTTCTAGATAAAAGTGTAGCCCATGGTTGACCAGTACTTTTCGGTGAGACACACAAAGATTGAACATTCTGTATTCTGTGTGTAATGCAGATACCACTTTATGAAGACTTGCTTTGAGTGGAAGATAAACACTGGAGCTAATTGAAGACGAAAGTGGTGTGATTGCATATCAGTAGCGTACCATTTGTAGCATTAGTTACATCGACATTCTGAAATACAGGCTGCATGAGGTGAGTTCCAAAATTGGTAACACTTCTCTGTGTTCTTAGTGAGAAATATCATTTTGATGTCAATTCTTGTGCTTTGTATATCTTTTTGACATTTGTCATCAGTGAGAAGAAACCTTTTATACACTCATAGACAATTAGGCTGTTGTCTATAGAATTCTGGAAACTAAAACTATAAGTTTCTGTGAAAATATAAAATTATGTGTTTATTCTGAATGTTTGTCACGATGAAAAGAAATATTCCTAAATATTCATGATTAATTAAACTGTCTGTCTATAGACAAGCCGTAGGAATAATACCATTCTGGTTAATCTGTTCCATACCACGCATGAGATATCACAATGAGAAATTATAATCTTTCTGGTGTGGATTTGCCATAGCAACGAATTCTTTAGTATTAGCACATTGTGTGAATGTAAATTATACGCCACATTATATAGGTCACAAATTATGTAGCAGTATTTTGTGTCGTATCTATGCGGATAATGTTTTGGTATGGATATATGAATTATAGTTAGTATTTAATCAAAGCATGTGAATTAGTTCGTGAAGATTTGAAAGGTTTTTCTTTGTTTTGAAAATATGCACGTAGAACCTGTCTGTGTAGATAAGTTTAGTAAAATTTGCCCATCAAAACTATTAACAACTCTGTAACTTATATGGTCGACGTTATTACTTTCTGATCATGAAATTGCTTTATCAGTGCAGTGTGTTTAATCAATTACAGTTTGATAGCATGGGGCATGTGTAAAACACTTTTTTCACTTCAGTTTCTTAATCCTAAGACAGTCGGTTGGACTACTTGGATGGGGGATCAGTCCATCACAAAGCTGCTACCTAAACAGGACAACACGAACACAAAATTCAGACAGACATATATACCTTGAATGGGATTCGAACCCATGATTCCAGTGTTAGAGCGGGCGAAGATGGCTCATGCCCTAGACCGCGCAGCCACTGTAATCAGCATGCATGAATTACATCACCATTTATATAATAGCAAACATATAAACTTTACTGTTTCTTGTATCATAAATGATTCATTTATAAGCTGTATTTGTATTTCTTGTAATATGGAATGGCTTTCTTTGGAATCAAATGTCCGATCGGTTTCCTGTATTAATATTTTCAGTTTACTTTTGAGTTCAATTAGCCGTTTTCTAGCAGACAAGTGTAAATATTAGTAAAGCATGAATACAAGTTTATAGGAAGAATATTATTCTGGAACATGGCTACTATACGAATTCCTGCAGTTTTCATAAAGCTCTGAACTTATGTGTGCAGTGACAGAGCTACAAGAAAGAATATGTACAAATTTATTGCAGTAAATTTTGTGCAGAAAAAAAAAGAAATGCGGCAGGCGACAGCGAAAATATTTGCATTTACTATTCAATTACATAGCGATTATTGGCAAAGAGTTGGAGCCATGAAATGTGAAATTTGGTATGGTAACAATTTTTGTTGTTGTAATTTTCCATTCTTAGGCATATAATCCCACAATTTGCAAGCGCGAGCATTTGCTCTGTACCGATTTCAAGGAAAATACGCATACCAAGTTCGTGCTAAAACGTTTTAGTGTCTGTACGCTGTTTATTGAGACCAACATCCAACATTTCCGTACATAAATAATTATTACTATAGGATTCCGACGATGGTGTATAACACACTGATGTATTGGGGTTTTGGACTTTATCCATCGTCCTGGTTTTTAAGATAACAAATAAAAACACGACGTTTCGGAAACTGGATCTGTTTCCGTCCTCAGGTGAAGGAAAACACCTATTCTGTTGGGTCCGTTAGAAAGAGCTAGCCTCTATCACTGGATTGATTCGTCCAGTGATTGAGGCTAGCTCTTTCTAACGGACCCAACAGAATAGGTGTTTTCCTTCACCTGAGGACGGAAACAGATCCAGTTTCCGAAACGTCGTGTTTTTATTTGTTATCTTAAAAACCAGGACGATGGATAAAGTCCAAAAACCCAATATATCAGCATAAATAGTTATATATTTATTGACTAGCGTATTGCCTTTTGAAAACTCAACAGACAATCTTCTGTAAACTTTCGTACCTCTATGTCCTTCCTTCTTTTCTCCCGTATTCCTTTGTCATTCCCTTTACTTGTCTGACCTATCTATAGCCCCTTTCCAAATTGAGTTCCATGTACTTTACGTTAAAGACATTTTCTCACCCCAGTTCCTTATTTCCTTTGTTCCGACCGTACCTTTAAGTCCTTTTCTCTTTCCGGATTCATTTCCTACCCCGTTTATTGTTCCGTCTTATCGTCATCCCACTCCTTCTTTCTTCCTACCTCTCCTTTACGTTAAACAGTTTACGTAAATATTGCAGGCCGTTGGACCACTAAATTCATCTGTCGCATCCTAGTAACAGTGCTACAGTCGAGTGTGACAGGAATAGCGTATAGCCTATATAAGCCTCTATTTAAATCATCAAAATTTATTTAATGTCATCTGTCTGAAGGCACATAGTGGAAATGAATGTAAAGGAACTCCGGCAGCCGCCAACACAGCAACTTAAAAAAAAAAATGACATTAAGAGCATTAGTATTATGGTTCATTATACAAGTATCATATCCACTACATGTTTTGATCTAAAATAACAACATAAAGTGGTCTTATTTGTCAGCTTTTGTGCTGGTGGCCACGAAAGTATCTTGAATACACGATACACAACGGGTTGCAAATAATACAGACTGCACGAACACTACTGCGAACTACATACGCACTACACCCATGCCGCTGCAAAACGAATCCAAATACAATGATAATTGGATGAAAGGACGACAGCGCCCAAGCAAGAATATTAAAATTTAATTAGGCTGTATTTGATTACATATTAATGATTTTTAGTGATTTTTAATAGGGTACAATTATTTTTAAATGGGAAATATCACATTCATAGGAGATAGGTGAAGTTACACATATTACACTGTGAAACAGTTTTAACAAATGATGAAGGCCGTATACGGTCGAAACATTTAGTGAAACGGAGAGGGAGATAGTAAACGGGTTGCATTGTGGACGGAAGTATAGTGTGTGAATGAAGAGTATGTTATTGAAACAAAACAAATGAAAAACTCCGTGGCCTGTAGTCCTCAACCGAAATGTACCGACCGATCGGCCGCCGCTTGTCGGCGAAGTTAGTGCCAACTTTTGCGGGTAGAGGGTGTCACGTAGTCAGCGCAACGGACGCCACGGCCTTTAATTTCGGTTTTCTAGACCGGAGCCGCTATTTCCTTGAAATAGCTCCTCAATTATCCTCACGAGGCTGAGTGGACCCCGTTCCAGATCCATTACTTCTCAGAAAATCTGGTAGCGCCGGGAATTGAACTCGGGACCTCTGGAACTGTAGCCAGGCACTTTGACCACAAGACCACAGAGGCGGTCATATTAATGGAACAGGATGCTTAAATACGAAGGTATAGGTTCATGCGTTACGGACCTCGGCACTCGGCTCTACCCTCTGGTTGTTTTACCCTCCAGAAGTAGGGGGCACGCGGTAGAGTAGTTGGTTGGGGCACTATGCTACAAGCCGGAAGGTTGCGGGTTCAAGTCCCGTTGAGGTCATTAGATTTTTTTTCAATTGACCTAATACTTCCAGCCGCACTATGGCCCTGGGGTCGACTCAGCCTATAACAGAAATGAGTACCAGGAATTAATTAAATAATTTTCCTGGGGAGTAAAGCGCGGCCGGGGCATAAGGCTGACAACCTTACCGCCATCTTTGAGCCGATTGTCTAGAACAGCGTTGGCCAACCTAATACATCTCAAGGGCCAAATTTAGTTTATAGAACACCATCAGGGGCCAGATACGGTGTTTCTTTCAGAAGAGTGGTCGGGGAGTATTGCCCCCCAAACTGAATCAGTCACAACCCGTATAAAAACAGTGCATTTAAACCTATGTATTTAAATTTTACGTTGCACCAATAATATTAAGCCGATATTGAAAATTTCACCAATCGATTTTATTGCCTTCTATCACTTCTACCCCCAGAGCATTTTTTCTTAAAGAAACACTGGCCAGATCATGTCTTATGTTTAGTTTTATATATGCCGGGGGAAAATGCAATTATAATTTAAGAAAGAAAAATAAAATGCCTTGAAATGTGCAATTACTTACCATAAAACAGCACAAATTCCTCTTTCAGCAGGGATGAGCACAAAAGACTTTCAATCATAGTTTTTATGGTCTAATGATTATACCTAAATCCTCATATACACACTGTTTTAATGAGAGCACTGTGGTTTCATAAAACTGGAAACCAATGATATAAAATCCACTTCTAATTGTGAGGTTGCCACTCGAAGAATATGTGATAACACGACATCTGAAAGTCTGTTCCTGTTCTTAGACTTTACATGCTTCAGCGATGAAAACGCTGTCTCGCATATGTAAGTACTTGCAAAAACAGAGCAAAGTTTGAGAGCCCAATTTCGTAACAGTGGGTAACGTTCTGGTGAAAGCAGTTTCCAAAAGTCAATTCCAGTAACCTGAGATGTGTTTAAGGATGGGTCACATTGAAGTTCACAAAGCTCTAATTGCAGATGACCTGGCTGAGATTCTATATCACAATGTATAGGATTACTGAATAAAGAAATATCAGGTCGAAAGCTTTCAAAATCGTTAAATCGTCGGTCGAACTCTGAAGACAAATCTTCAATAATTTCAGTGTAGTCCCTAAACTCCAAGCCTTCTTCTTCTTCTGAGAGTTTCCGACAGCAAGGGAAATGTAGAAGGTTATTTTTGTCCAATGCAGACTTAAATAAATGTAGCTTTTTACGGAAACTGTCAACAAAGCCAACCATCTGACATATTGTCTGCTTCTTGCCTTGCAATTGCAGATTCAGGACATTCAAGTGTTGAGTGATATCAGTGAGAAAGGCCAAGTTTCTCAAGAATTCGACGTCTTCGAGATCATTCTGCAGTTCAGCAGAATTCGTAACCTCTTCTCTTAGGAATGTTGCTATTTCATGACGGAGTTCAAAGAACCGTACCAGACATTTCCCACGGCTTAACCATCTTACTTCAGTGTGCAGAAGCAGGTCCCCGTAAGCAGAATCCATTTCTTCCAAGAGGGTCAGAAATTTTCTGTGAGTGAGTGATCGATTTCCTCCTCTGATCAAATTAGTAATTTTTGTGACAGTAGCCATGGTGGTAGACAGTTTAATTGATTTGGCACATAGAGCCTCCTGATGTATAATACAATGCAAGGTAGGTACAGTAATTTGATTCTGTCTTAAAAATCCAACAAAACCGCTTATTGTCCCTGTCATTGATTTAGCGCCATCTGTTACTATGGAGGACAATTTTTCAAAACCACCGAATTCCTCCACTGCACTCTTAACAGCGTTAAAAATATCGACACCTCTAGTTGTGCTGTGTAAAGAGCACACTTTTAACAACTCTTCGAAAATTGTAAAATCTTCCTTAATTGCACGAACAAATATCAGCAACTGATTAGTATCCGAAACATCTGTGCTTTCGTCGAGAGCAATTGAGAAATAGGAACAATTAGCGATAATGTCTTTCACATTATTAGATATCTGGTTGCTAATATCTTCCAGCCTCCTAGTAACAGTCTGTTTTGAAAGGGGCACTGTTTGAAATTTGTTTCCTACCTTATTTTCATTGAAAGCTTCTGCCATCTTTATCGCACAGTTCTTAATTAATTCACCATCACTTAACGCTTTTTTAGCTTTCATTAATTCATATGTCACGAAATAAGAAGCCAGCAAAGCTTCTTCTTGTTGTTTTGTTTCATTGGTAAAAAGAGATTTCTGCTGGAAAAGTTTTTTCTTTAACTGATCGCAGACTACTTTCCTTGATTCACAAGAGTGTTTTCCGAACTTCTGTTTATGATTTGTCATGTAATGCCTCTTTAGGTTGTACTCCTTTAAAACTGCTAGCACTTGAAAACATACTAAACACTGTGGCTTGTGGTCTTTATTTAATATAAAAAAATAGTCATGTTCCCACTCAGATTTGAACGCCCTATTTTCGCTATCAACTTTTCTCAATTTACTATTTGACATGCTGTATCACTCACAATAACTTCAAACACAATTTTAATTTAAAAACAGTTCTACACTCACACTCCGTAATCACACTTCACTTTCTAAAATCGCACTAACTGGGAGACATTTCTGCTAAAACTGGCACTTAACAAAGGCCAGGATGCCGAGAGAAACGGTAAACATCCCATCGCCGCGAGCAAGCTGGGAATGGTTACTATTTTGAAGGTGTCATATATCCTTCACCACTACGGTCTTCCCTTCAGTGTCATCTCCCTACAGAAGTAGGGTTGGGGTACTTTGAATTTCCATGACATGAACACAGTTATTAGAAAACCGTTTGAACTGTCCAACTCAGTAAGAACGTATACAGTCAATTGCAAAATGCTGTAAGCTAATGAAACGTCCTATTAAAAACTGAATTCTATGCCAATACAGCTGTGAAGTTAAGATTTTTGAAAATAAACCTGAGACTTGGCAGGGGGCCGGAGTAAATCAAGTCGCGGGCCGTATCCGGCCCGCGGGCCGCCAGTTGGCTATCGCTGGTCTAGAAAATGTGGGACTCTCGACGTTTCACAACCCTATGGACCTTCACGGCCTGGTACGGGGATAGCTTTACTTTTTTTTTTTATTGGGAATATAAACCCGACCGTCTAAAATTTTGTTCTAATCAGTAAAAGCTCTGAATCCAGTTTTCCTCTTAAAATGGAATTTCGTTCTAATATTACGACCTCTCGAAACAGCATGATTCATTTACACAAACACTGAGTCAGCTGCCTCGGTAACCGCTTAGAAAAGTCGAAGGTCTACCGCCATTTTCTCGAACAGGGAAACTGTCACGAGACACTTTAATCTGTTATTTTACCTGTTCGATAAAGGGCAAAACGCGTTTTAGTAAATTCCTGTTATCTCATTGAACTGCTAATATAGATACTGGGGCAGTGGATTGGACAACCACCATTGTCTGCTTTCGACTTCATTCTAAGACTCAGCTGAAGGCACACGAAGATAGTTCCATAGCTACAGCATATGTTGCATTGTGATATACAGGATGTAACCGAATGATATGGACAAATCTGGGCACGAGTTCCAAATACCAAAACAAGAAAAAGTGTCCATATCAACATGTGTCTGGAAACATTTAATTTGTGAATTATAGCTGAAAGAATGCGAGACGGTGCTCCGGCACATTGTAGCCGTGTTGTGAGAATATTCTCAGTAACAGCTACTGCATGGCCTCCCCGCTCACCGATATAAATCCTCTGGATTGTTACCTGTGGGGATACCTAAAAATGTTTGTGTATGCAGCTCCTGTTGACAAGGAAGGGGACCTCACCATCGCACTGTGGATGCCTGTCAGACTATCCGCAACTGCCCCGGCCTCTCTGAACGGATGCGGCGGTCCAAGATGGGACGTGTCGAGGCGTGCATTGAATCTCATGGCGGACATTTTGAGCACTTATTATGAATGTGCTCTTTCAGATATAAGTCGCAAATTGAATATTTCCGGACACATGCTGATATGGACATTTTTCCCCGTTTCGGTATGTGGAATTCGTGCCGAAAATTTGTCCACACATTTCAGTCACGTACTGTATAATTTACAAGTATTTTTAGAAACATACGACCACATATCAATGTACACTCAGTTCTAGGTTGCGGAATTTACACCGAAGGATCATACGATTTAATGGAAAGGGGTTGAGGGGGGGGTTGTTGGTGAAATTCTAAGAAGTACCATGTTACCTAGGGAACATAAATGTCTTATATTAAGCGGACGTCAACTGCGTACCAGAGACCGCTTTATGGTAATGACCATTTGATTGCCCGGATTACTGCCGTCCTGTTGTTGTTAGTGTAAGGGATAATATGCTCATAACTAACTGACTTCGTGAAGCTGAGTCCTTCTTGAGAAGCCGTCAGTTGTGCAGCTACTCAATAACTTCCCAACATGTTATGGAACCCGAAGGTTCATTACCGCGCTCACAAGAGCCCTCCGCTGGTCCCTATCCTGATCCAGATCAATCCAGTCCATAACACCCCATCCTGCCTCTCTAACAGATATTTTAATATTATCCATCCATCTACATCTTGGTCTTCCTAGTGGTCTCTTTCCTTCTGGTTTTCCTACCAATATTCTATACGAATTCCTATGCTCTGCATTTGTGCTACATTCACCTGCCAATCTCATCCTCCTTGACTTCATCATTCTAATTTAACTCCTTGAAGTCAGACAAATGAGAGGGAGTAGTTTGGAGGGGACGGAAAATTGTTCCATCACGGAGGTTTCCAGGCAGTGCCCCTTGTCCTTCTGGTACAGGTACGTTTGAGGGAGGGTAAAGTTTCGGGAAGTGAAGAAGGTAAATGGTTAGGAAGTGGACTTTATTGTGAGTAGAGAAAATAAATGGAGCAAGGGCTTTACTCTGTATAATTCTATAATTGATATTGACGTTGGAAGTGCTGAATTGGAGTGAAATTTTAATTAGACATCATGGCAAAATTTTTGTGTTACCAATGGGAGGGCTTGCAGGTTCGTCCGAAACGTTGGTACAAGACGTCAAATCCCAGAAGACTGATATTAACATACGCTTTCTGATAGCATGTTCCCCACTCCATATGCTATATCTGAATCGTCATGACGCCCTCTGTTATCAGCTGTAGGCAGACCGAAAACTTGTTCACTCAGTGCTGTATCCCAGGTCTACCTCTGCTTACTGGGGGAAAAAAGCCAATATCTAACTTCCAAATATCTCCTGGAGTTGAGATTCTCATGACAGTGAGCTGCAACATCACTTAGCCTGATAGAAATTTGCCGACGTTTCGGAGGAGCACTCTATCTCCATCTTCAAGTCGCTCCCTTGAAGGCGATATGTTCCTTCGAAACGTCGGTTAACACTATATCTACACGGCGCCACATCCCAGAAGACTGCTTTCATCAAGTAAATATAGGTCCGATCACAGTGGCCGCGCCGTGTATGGCGTGAACTGTCTTCGCTCGCTCGAACACTGGGATCGTGGGTTCGAATCCCACTCAAGTCATGGTTGTCTGCATTTATTCTGTGTATGTGTTGTTCTGTGTGTACTTAGTGGCCTTGCGACGGACTTATCCCCCGTCAAAGGAGTCCTATCGACTATTAAGAAACTGAAGTGAAACAAAAATCTTCCACTTACATCCTATGTTTCAAAATTGGAGTAACAGGAAGGAGAGTCGGAGAGTAATGTATATCCGTTGTCGTCAAACCGTTGATCGATCAGTTCCTTTAGGAGGTGCCAGTGATGTGTGTACACAGGAACGTACCAGACTACACCAACTGTGATTCCGGTATTACAACTGAGCTATCGACGCCGGACACAAATTCCACCATCAATGATGGCAAATCGTATAACTTGGAGATGGACATCCGGTCTGGCTATCACGTGGTCATGTCTCGGAACTCTACTTACGACAATGTAAGTAACCAAAGAATCCTGCAGTCGAGTAGGAACTGACGACGTAGCATGTAGAGGACGTATCGTCAATCCAATTTTATCTGCTTTAGTGACGAGTACATTTAAGGAGCGCACAATCGGACAATGTTTTCAGAACCACCACTACACCAGGCGCCGGCATTATAGCAAAGAAGTATAGTGTCACGTAAACATACAGATCTAAAAAGGGGCTGAAAAGTTGGTTGAGGCATTATGCTACAAGTCGGAAGGTCGCGGGTTCGACCTAATCCTTCCAGCCGCGCTATGGCCATGGGGTGGACTCAGCCTCTAGCAGAAATGAGTACCAGGAATCTTCCTGGGCGTTAAAGGACGGCCGGTGCGTAAGGCTGACAACCTTACCGCCATCTGTGTGTCGATTGTCTAGAAAATGTGGGAGTCTCGACGTCTCACGATTGTATGGGTCTTCACGGCCTGTTACAGGGATAGCTTTACCTTACCTTTTACAGATCTGAAAATCTCATTATTTGGTTTCGAGTTTATCAATCATATTTATCATCTATGAAATTATGACGCAGAGAAAACCTACTGACCAGTAGTAGCATAGGTATATAGGAAAATATTTAAACTTAAGAAGAAGATGGTAAATTTATCCTTATGCATCATTAATTAACCACCGCGCAATGAAAACGTATGGGGCACTGTGAATACAACTCTACCATTCTTAGCCTAGGTGTTACATGGAGCTAAGTGATTAGCTTCACGGCCGGGCCGATTTACCTCTGGGGGAACAGGAAACTGGGTGGGCCCCAGAGCCCTCATTGGTTTTAAGAAGAAGAGAAGAATCTCTTGCTTTGTCGGGAAACGAACCCCGACACCTCGGTCGTTCAGTCCGTTACATTATCGCTGTACGAACTGAGCTCTATCGTCGAAAACAGGAAATTATTCACCGTTAAATGTAAACAGGAAATGAAGTAAGGGAGGTAAAAAAATTGAATGAAAATACGGGAATACGAATTATACAAATTGGATTACTTTAATTAAAATATACAGAAATTTAAGTGAGTTCATTTTAGGACACTATACCTCAACAGCGTGCCGTTGCAAGGGCGCAGGCCAGCTGAAAATTAAAATTCAAGTCAACTAAAAGAAAAGGACATATTTGTCCTTCTGCTTAACTAATTCAGCAATATGCCATAAAGGTGTATGTGGGAGTGGATGTATAGATCCAAGTTTTCTTAACCTCGGCATTAGTTTGAGGTGAGTGGTCAGCTTCACGCCCCGGCCTCTTAACCCCCGGGGAAATAGCCTCCGGTACCCATTGGATAGGAGGTTGGGTGGGCCTCAGAGCCGGTCTGGACGCTGTGAAGAAGAGACAATTCTTGACCCTATCGGATCTCCAACTCCGACCCCTTGGCCGTCCAGCCCGTAGCCAGTCGCTGTATCGACTGAGCTATCCCGGCCCCTATTTAGCCAACTACGTGAATAAATATAAAAATTCTCATTCGTTCCATGTATCAGTGTAACATAATACAAATCATTACAGAACAAGTTAATGATGGTGCCCCTTTTGAGTGTGTGGACTCCCTACAGCTGAAGTAGGCCAATAGAACCAACAGCCCAACAGGGAGGTCCAGTACCAGAAGACTGCCATAGGAGTAATATTCTAAACTCACTTACGGGAGGTTGTTGGTTAGCATTCGGCTGGACACCGCCTACTTTGAGAGTTTCCCTGTGGTTTTACTCAGTCTTTCCAGAAAGAAATACCTCTATAATACCTCGACTATGCCACAACCACTTCCTTCCAGATCCTTTGAATAATTCATCCGTTATTCCATTATCTGACGCTATGCAGTTCAGCTGCTGACTGCCTTGTAGCGCCGCGATGTCTCAGATATACCAACGGCAGAGAAACCGGCACTGTTCCCGGCAGGGGATCACCACGACGTCCAAACACGTGGCCTTGTGTCCAACAGGTACCGGCGTCTTTGTCCCCGGAGCTAAAGCGGCCGGGGCGTGAATCTGTCTACCTAATGCCAAGCTCAGTATTGGTGGAATAACATCTATCCCCCATACGTCTTCATGGTCTGGCACTTAATTAAGCAGGGAGACAACTTGACGTTTGCTGACGTCATGAATAACCCAGGAAAAACATCACTTCTATAATTTTCCACAGCAAAGCATGTTTTGTGTTCACAGCTTGACTACTCCAAGTACTTTTTTCCCAACGAGATGTGGCTACGGAAAGCGGATTGGGAGATTGGCTTGAAGGCGACGGCGTCGCTCGTCATGGTGATCCTGGGAATTGTGGGTAACGCTCTGCTGCTAACGGTCGTATTACGAACCCGTTCTATGCGGACTCCAGCAAACCTGTTGATTGCCAACATGGCTGTCGCAGACCTGGCAACGCTTATAATCCTACCCTGGATATTCATATGCATGGACTGCTTTCAGAACTACATCCTGGGAGAAATTGGCTGCAAAGCGCAAGGATTTCTTGAATGTAAGTACAATCTAAAGTCTTCGAATAAAATACGCACTTATTTAGGTTGAAGGGCCGCTCTAAAGTTACCCTAATATAAGAAGCCTTTGAGAGTTGGTATAGATTAGTCCGTATAGCGAACAGGGATTCAATTCTCGGCAAGAGTACAAGACTTCTCATGCCGGCTATGGGTTCTGCGGGTTGCTTCCGCGGACGTAAGGCGGCAGCGACGTGAAGCTGACCACTCAAGCCGAGGTTAAGAATGTCAGGGCTGTACTTCCATTTCTCCCTACGTCTTTATGGCATCGTCTTATATTCGAATAAACGTAAACAGTTATTAACTCCGAGTTTGTGTGCGTTATGCGCGAGGGCTTCTTGAATTCGAGTAAACATTGACAGCTGTGCTTTGTATCAAGGACACCTTATAAGTTTAAAAGTGAAAATATCCCTATGAGTAATTAAGCACCGCACCATGAAGTCGTGTGGGGAGTGGACGTATAGCTCCGTCGTTCTTAACCTCGACACCAGATGGAAGTGAGTGATCAGCTCCACTCTCTGACCGCTTTATCTCCGAGAAAAGAACCGCTGGTACCATCAGATAGGGGTGTGGATGGCGCCAGAAGTGGTCTGGATGCTGTGATGAGAAGAACCTCTTGCCTCTACAGGGAACTGATCCTCAGTTCCTCTGTAGCATGTAAGTTCTTACGTAACATCTAAATGGGCCCAGCATTATACTGCCGCGTATTCGGCAGCTCCGGTTTCAAAACCTGACCTAAGTTTCTCCTTGTTTTCTCAGTCCTTCCGGATAAATTCCGAGATCCTGCATAAAATTACGTCATGGCTGCTTTTCTCAACATTCTTTCCGCGGACAGCTCAGTCGGTATAGTGACGGGCCGCGGGCCGAACGGCCGGGATTCGATTCCCGGCAGAGGCAGGAGATTTCTCTCTTCTCCACATCATCCAGACCGAATCTTGAGCTCACCAAACGTCCTATGCAATGGGTACCAGGGGTTTTTTCTTTGGGATTAAAACAGCCGTGGCGTGAAGCTACATCTCACTTGCATCTAGTTCCGAGGTCAAGATTGGTGGAACTGGAACTCAAGTCTCCATACGTCTTCATGGCATGGTATTTAATTAATTTAGCACAGGCATAAATTTGCCTTACCTTACCTTTCCAGTTCGGAGTCGGGATAGCTCAGTCGATATACTGACGGGCTTAGGGCTGGACGGCTCGGGTTCCAGTCCCAGCATTGAGAGATTTCTCTTTTCTCCACAGCGTTCAGACTGACTCTGAGGCCCACCCAGCCTCCTATCCAGCGGGTAAAAGTAAAGCTATCCCTGTAACAGGCCGTGGAGGCTCATAGGGTTGTGAGACGTCGAGGCTCCCACATTTTGTAGATAACCGGCTCACAGATGACGGTGAGGTTGTCAGCCATACACGCCGGCCGCCCTTATCGCCAGGAAGATTCCTATCCAATGGGTATAGGGGCTAAAGCGGCCGGGGCCTGAAACTAACCACTCACCTCCATCTAGTGCCGAGGTCAAGAATGACAGAACTATACCTCCACTCCCTCATACGTCTTCATGGCAAATGCTTAATTAATTAAGCACAGGGACATGGTTACCTTTCGATCATTAATCTGCTAATGATTCGACGTTGTTGTGAGCTACTGTAAGCTTCGCTGTTTGAACGAAGGCCCTGGCTGTCACTTGAGCTTTATATTCAATAATAATAATAATAATAATAATAATAATAATAATAATAATAATGGTAATCAGAGGCGTAATGTGTTTAGGTTCTCTTCTGTTCACTGGAGTTCTCAATCTGGTGGCCGTGAGCTACGACAGACTGACGGCAATAGTGATGCCACTGGAGGCCCGGTTAACAGTTCGTGGGGCCCACATCCTGATGGCATCCACCTGGGTAACGGGCGTAATCCTCGGACTGCCCCTCATCTTCTTCAGAATGTACAGGGTTAGGGTCAGAACAAGAAGTGCTGGGAAGAATGCATGGCACCTGTTTTCCTCCCAGCATAACCTTCACCATAAGGTGTTCTGTGTTCTCTTAATAGTTGCAACTGCATACTTCTTACGGCTAAAGATAATATACCTAATTGGCTGACTATTCAAATAACTGACTGACTGACTGACTGACTCCGTCGTTAGTTGTAAACCTGCACATAGACTTAAATGAGACTTCCTTTACTTTTCTGTTATGAATGAAATTGCTATTAGAGTCGCCAAATCAAGGAGAATGAGATTTGAAAGGCATGTAGCATGCATAGGAATGAAGAGAAGCTCACACAAAAATTTTTGCTGCAAAACCAGAAGGAAAGAGGCCATTACGAAAACCTTGATGTAGATGACAGGATGCCAGTGATATTTCTTAATATCAAATAAACGAAGAAGATGGCTCAAATGGTAACGCTTCGGAATTATGTTCGGTAAGTGACCGGTTTGAATCCTGGTCGAGACACTGGCTATCATGTCTGAGGGTTTTCATGGTATTACTCAGCCCCTCCAGATAATTGCCAGGAGAGTATCTGAAATTAAGACATAACCGCTCTCCTTCCAGATCCTTTCAAATTCAGTATTCATTTATCATCCTACCATTCGACGCTATGCCTGTAATGTTACGCAAAAGGGGGTTAAGTCACTAAGGACCACTCTTCAGGGTTCATACAGTAACGCACTGGACGGAAGGTACTGCGCTCGGACACGTTAGGACACGTGGCATGGTTTTTATTTGGCCCTTTTAATGCGGGCAATTTTATTATGCACTTACGTCATTTGACCAAATTTTACTTATGTTTCTCTCCATAACCTCAATAGAAGCAAACTCCTCCTATACAAAGCAGTACTCAAACCCACATAAGCTTATGGCATTCAGCTATGGGGGACAGCCTCCAGTTCCTACATCGAAATCCTCCAGCGCTTTCAATCCAAGGCACTCCGATCCGTTCTGAACCCACCTCGGTACATAAACAGCCACAGGATCCATGCAGATCTACAAATGAACACAGTGCTCAGTGAAATAATAACTGCAGCCCCAGTGGGCCTAGGTCTACCTCCATGAACTTCTCCGTTCACTTCGGTTTTTCTCGATCTTACACATACGGTAGGACTCCTTGGGCGGGTGATCAGCTCGCCGCAAGGCCTCTACCTGTACACAAACACAGAAAAACGCACACACATAAACTAAACATCCATGTCCTGAGTGGGATTCGAACTCACGATCCCGGTTTCCAAACGATTGAAGACTGTACATGCCTTAGACCGCTCGGCTACCGTGACCGGCGGAATAAGAAATACTTAAAAAAATTAGAAAACCACACCAATGCACTAGCAGAGAACCTACCGGACAACCGTGATACTACACACAGACTGAAAAGATACACCGTCCAAACTCCACCAGACAGCCCTGAGTAGGACACAAATAAAAGCATCAAAATGATATCTAAGTGAACAAAAAAAAAACATGTGAGTTACGCCCCTGGACACAACTCATTCTCGAGCCAGTACTTATTGAACATACGTTTATTGGAAAGCCTGCAGATTGTGTGTAATAAACGTGTGAATAAAAATAGCACCGGAGATACACGTAGGATTTGAGGTTATGAAGATTGGGATATAACATCGTGTTGTCCGTTAAAGTAAACCAACCTTTCGGAGGAATATATCGCCTCCATCTTCAGGGTCGAAGAATAAGCCTGCTTCATACTGGTTTCTTGCTTGTCTTATTGTTCAACACTAAAAATGAGTGCGGCATGTTCCTCTGAAACGTCAGTTTCTTTTTCATATGAGAAGATAGAATTAATTACAGACATATTTCGAGTTATTGGCAGTTTTGTTAAATAAACAACAAACATATATGTATATATAATTTTTGTAGGAGCGGAAATGGAAGAATTTCTACGAGACTTACTGCACAGAAGAAACTAAGGTAATGCCCATTTACTGGTACGTCGTCATCGTCTTCGTGGTCTGGCTGCCTCTCGTCATCATGGTCCTCTGCTATTCCGCTCTCTTCTTCAAGGCAAGTTCTCCTGGTAATTCTTACGAAACTGTCTCCATAATTCCACTTTCTCAAAGACATACTTAGGTACTGACTCATGGAGCTGAGCCCTTCTTGAGGAGCCGCCAATTCTGCAGCTACTCAAGAACTTCCCAGCATTTTATGGAACCCAGAGGCTCATTATCGTGTTCTCAAGAACCCTCCACTGGTCCCTATGCTGAGCCAAATCAATCCAATCCACACCATCCCGTCCAGTCTCTCTAAGATCGATTTTAATAGTGTCCACCCACCTACGCCTTGGTCTTCCCAGTGGTTTCTTTCCTTATGGCTTTCCCACCAATATCCTATGTGCACTCCTCGTCTCCCCCTTTCGTGCTACATGCCCTGCCCTCGCTTCTCATAGATATAGTTCGTGGAAAATATTGTGATCGTTAGAATTCAATCTTTGGGATTCTGACAGATTTACATGTTTTTTGCTCTCCGGAATTCGAAATAATCGTTTTATTTTTGGAATGCCGCCTGTCTCTACATACGGGCCTCGCTGTCACCTGAACGGTTACACGAACTGAGAGCGACAATACCATAACTGCAAAATTATGGGCTCTTCCCCCCCCCCCCGCAAACACTGGTAAGAAAGGGTTGAAGCCGATACAGTGGCCGCGCCATCTAAAGCATGAACCGTTTTCGGCCACTGGAACCCTGGGATCGTGGGTTCGAATCCCGCTCGAGGCATGGTTGTCTGTACGCGTTTATTCTTTGTTTATGTTGTTCTGTGTGTAGTTAGCGACGGGCTGATCCCCTGTCCAAGGAGTTCTACCGACTGTGTATGGTACTGGGAAACTGAAGCGACGACCAAAGTCCGAAAATCTGTAGAGCCATGAAAGGGAGGAAATAAACGTCTCAAATAATTTTGATTAAATATAAGCAATTTCTGGAGACCATCACCTCAAACCAAACGCATATGTGGTATATTTTGGAAAATAAAGGTCTGTCTTCGTTCGATATTGGTTACAATTTGATTATCCGTAGAGACACTGAACCCAGGTAATGCCTCAAAATATCATTAAATTAAAGGGATTCGAACAACGGACCCCGGCCGGGTCTAGTATTGTCATCTGCAAGTGCTGAGCTTGTGAGCTCTCTCCGTTTTTACACATCAAGCCATCTTCTTCTTTGTCTTCCTGGATCGCGTCTTTCTTAAATACAAAATACACGTATATTTCTTTCTCAGAAATCTCTCTGACGATATTTGTTAAATTTCGCCAGTTTTAAAGTTTACTGTTATCAAGGTCTAAAATATCTTTCATGATTAAGATAAATATTTTTTAAATTATTTATTTTAAGGTAGAAACTTTAATTGACGCAAGTAAGGAGTTTGGTCTAGAAGTAAACACAGAGAAAACTAAGTCTATGTTACTGTCTCGTCACAAGAATGTAGGGCGAAATCATGACATGAATATACTATTTAACAGATCCGTTCAAAATTTGGCAGAGTTATAATATTTGGGAACGACAGTAACAAATCAAGTTTCGTTTCAGGTTGAAATTAAGTTGAGACTTAACTCGGGTAATGCTTGCTACCATTCAGTCCAGAACCTTTTGTCTTCTCGTCTGCTGTCTAAAAACGCAAAAATTAGAATATATCCTGTGGTTCTGTATGGGTGGGAAACTTGGTCTCTGGCATTAAGGGAGGAACATAGACTGAGGGTGTTTGGAAACGGTGTCCTAAGGAGAATATTTGGACCGAAAAAGAGATGAAGTGACGGGAAGTTGGAGAAAACTGTTTAATGGGGAGCTTCATAACTTGTACTCTTCTCCAAGTATAATTGGAATGATCAAGTCAAGGAGGATGAGATAAGCAGGGCATGTGGCATGAATGAAGGAGGAGAGGAATGCATATAGGATATTGGTGGGAATTCCAGAAGAAAGGAGACCACTATGGAGACCAAGAAGTATGTGGGTGGATAATATTAAAATGGATGTAAGGGAGACAGGATGGGGTGTTATGGACTAGATTGATCTGATTCAGGATAGGGACCAGTGGAGGACTCTTTTGAATACGATAATGAACCCTCTGGTTCCATAAAATATTGGGAAATTCTAGAGTAGTTGCGTGACTGGCAGCTTCTTAAGGACTCAACTCCATGGAGTTAGTAAAGGGTCATGATTCGTCGCGCGTGTATGAGGAAATATGTATAATATTTTCCAAATTTTTTTAATATGTAAGGAAGTTTTTAAAATTTAAGACTTCTGAAGGAACTGATTAGCTTAGCGGTAGCGCTTTAGGATTTTATTCCGGAGGTGCTCGGTTCGAATTCCGACTGAGACTCCGTCTGTCCTGACCAATATTTTTCATGGATTTCCTCGACTAGGCCCCACACCTCCAGAATACAAGTCATGTGCTCGTTTCCACAGCTGGGTCAGTACGAGAGAAGGGTCTTGCGGCGTGAACACCCGATTAATGTGAGCTACAAGACCAAGGTGTTTCGCACCTTGTTCGTGGTGGTGTTGGTGTTTGTGGTGTGCCGCGTACCCTTCACGGCCCTCATCTTCTTGCGTGCCGACCTGCAAGGGGGCACACAAACCATGAACCAGGTAAGTATTAACTTTTCTTTAAATTATGAACTAGACAAATTGTTTAGAAATACTGACAGGTCAGGGCTAACATTTTCGTTGCAATGAAAGAAATAATTTTCTCAGAAACATTGCCTTGTCAGTCTCCCCAAAATACTGAGCAATTCTTCTGTTCATATTTTTACATCAGCGGAAGTAAATAACCCTGTTATAGGTATATGGTGTTTGAGCAAGAGTAATTACAGACTGCCAGGGAGCTATATGTACTTGAGTAAGGAATGAGATTATAACTTGAACTCAGCATGGACAGGGTTAAATATTGACTGATATAGTGGCTGGACTCATCTACCAAAATAAAACTCGTTTGAGGCTTAAATTACTCACGGCAATCAATATTAGGCCTAAGATTACTGTGTTTTAAAGTATGACAACATTTATTCTGGTAGATGAGTAAAATAAAAGAAACTAAAATTATACCTTTGATTAAGTAATTAAGCATTACGCCATGGAGACGGATGGTGTAATATATATATGTAAAAAGTAAAGTTATCCTTGTAAGAGGCCATGGAGGATCATAGGGTTGTGAGATGTTGAGGTTCCCACATTTTCTAGACAATCGGCTCATAGATGATGGTAATGTTGTCAGTCTTACGCATCGGCCGTCCTTTACCCCCAAGAATATTCCAAGAATATTCCTGATACTCATTTGTGTTAGAGGCTGAGTCGACCCCAGGGCCATAATACGGCTGGAAAGATTATGTCAATTGAAAAAAACTCAACGACCTCATCGGGAATTGAACCCGCTACCCCCCAGCTTGTAGCATAGTGACTCAACCAACTACGCTACCTATATATGTGTATATGTATAAATCTGCATATTCTTAACCTCGGTAATAGGTGCAAGTAAGTGGTCAGCTGCAAGCCCTTCCCAGGAAATATATGTACTTGGTACTCTTTGGCTAGGAGGCTGAGCTGGCCCCAGAGCCAGTCTGGACGAAGCGGAGAAGAGAACTTGTAGCACAGTGGCTTAGCCAACTGCACTACGGTGTGCCCTCGATGTCCTTTTGTTGAATTTTTGATAGTAACAATAGAATTATTGCTTATTAGGGGTTAAAATGTTGGAAAACTGGTCTGAACCTCAAGCTGTAGGAACGTAGCCCTGTACGTGCTAAATTAAAATGAACCCGAATACGGGGTTCACCTGTTTCCGTCCTCAGGTTTGGAGTCCCTTAGAAACAGCTAACTTCGATGACTGGACAACCACTGTCAGATTCACACAGCTTTTTAATCACCTGACACCAGGCTAATTCGGCGGGTTACAACAAGAAAATACTTGGGTGATTAAATAGCTGTGTGAAGCTGACAGTGGTTGTCCAGTGATTGAGGTTAGCTCTTTCTAAGGGATCCGACAGACTAGGTGTCTCGCTCTCATCTGAGGACGGAAACAGATCCAATTTCTGAAACGTCGTCTTTTCTAATCTCTAGAACACCGGACGATGCAAAAAGCCCCCAAATCCAGTAATTCTGAGTGTTGTACACCACTGTCAGAACTCTTCAGAATCTATCAGTAAGTGTGTTTGATGTCGAAGGTAACTGGTAACCCAGGGGGATGATATATAGCATATTTGGTTGCAGGTTGTTGATGGCTACAGCACCCTGAGGTTCGTCTGCCATTATCTGATCACAGTGAATGCCGCAGTGAATCCCATTATCTACGGCCTTACCAATGAAAACTTCCGGCGTGCTTTCCGAACAACGATGCTTGCCCGAAGGCTGTTCGGGGCAGCCACTACTGTGACCGTTCCACGAGCACCCCTTTCGCCAATCCGCAAGCTTGAACCTAGGAACCTTTGTGACAAAGCTGACTACAAAAAGCAGTGGTTCAGCCAACCGAAATAAATTAAGGGAAGGATATGGAGCCTCAATTGCTACAACAAATTCTTCAGGAGTTTCGTTCTATTTTCGGTGTTTCCGAATATACCTTCCTTTGTCAAAAAAAAAAAAAAACATTGATAGTATGTAACTTTAAACAAGCGAAGTTCCATGCCTTCAACGAGATGTCCTTTGTGACGGATTTGGTTCCCATCAGGTATTCAAAATAGTATCTAGTAATCTGCCAATCTTCATTCCACCAATTGCTCCACAATCACCCTCACCTATCATCTCGGGCTGGTACAATAGGCCAGAAGTGGCCGCAGTACAAGGGACTTAGTCCCACCCCACTAGCAATAGAAAATAATAGTAAAAAGTCAGCGTCGATAACTAAGGCAATAAAGTAGATGGAGGCACGCAGTAGCGTAGTTCGTTGAGGCATTATGCTCTAAGTCGGAAGGTCACGGGTTCGATTTTTCATTTTACCTAACACTTCCAGGTGCACTATTGCCTTGAATTCGACGCAGAAATGAGTATCAGACAAGTAAGGGTGACAACCTCACCGCCATCTGTGAACCGATTGTCTAGAGAATGTGGGAGCCTCGACGTCTCACAACCCTATGGGCCTCCATGGCTTGCTACAGGGATAGCTTTACCTACAGTAGATAGGATGAGTCCGAATGTTGAATTGGAAAGGACGTGAAATAAAGAAATTGTGGGCCTTTTAAGGTATTATCTTAATTGTTGCGTGGAAACAGGAGAGCCATGAGAAGAGAACAGTCCGGTATGATATTCAAATTAGGGACTTCAGAATAGTAACCCAGTCATGGCGTTAGGCGGTATAAATCACAATGAACAAGTAGTTATGTTGTCCACTTTATTGTATTCGGACTATACCATCTTCATTCTTTCGGAGTTTGAAACATTGGTGAAAGAGTGACCAAAGTAATTCAGTTTGTCAGTCGAATTCAAGCTCCTTAGATAAGTTGGCAAGTTTGTCTTCAAGAAGTTGAGCCATGTCAGCTTCTGTTCTCAAGATTTCTGTAGCCTGCTGTAGTAACGTCATGGCTTCTCCCATAATGACCTGCGAGTAAAAGATCCAGTCACTTGCAATGTAATAAAACATATAAGGTTTTCTATATACAGCGTGAACTTATCGAATCTCACGCCATATTCAGTTTCTTCACATGGCACTTCACAGTGGAGCCATCTATCTAGAGCTGCCAAAACCAACTGTGGAGCAAATATAGAATTCCATACTACGAAACGGTATGTCATGAAACTGGGTAGATTTACTGTATGAATTCCGGGCGATCAGCATAGTAACCAATGGCTGAATTTTGTATACACTCTAATGAACCTTCGGGTTATATTGGAAATGGGAAATTTCTTGGCTAGTTGAGAGACTGTTAGCTTCTATACACGGTATAAAAGTTTGTGATGATTTTATATTAATAAAATTATTGTGTTTCTGGACATTGTCCATCGTCCTGTGTTTATTTAAAACCCATAATGTTTCGAAGACTGGAATCTATCTCCGTCTTCAGGTGAAATCTCCGCAGTTTGGCCCAATCGATAGAGCTAGTCCCTATCTCCGGAGATCCAGAAACATAATAATTCTATACAGGGACTAGTTTTTCATAGAGTTAGTTAATTATTAGCCGGTCACGGTAGCCGAGCGGTCTAAGGCATGCACTGTCTTCGCTCGCTCGGAAGACGGGATCGTGGGTTCGAATCCCACTCAATGCATGGATGTTTGTGTGCGTTTTTCTGTGTTTGTGTACAGGTAGAGGCCTCGCGACGAGCTGATCAATCGCCCAAGGAGTCCTACCGTATGTTTAAGATTTAGAAAAACCGAAGTGAACGGAGTTCATGGAGGTAGGCCTAGGCTCACTGGGGCTGTAGTGCCAAGGAAAGAAAGAAGTTAATTATTTACGGTCCACTCCCTCCACGAAATTTCCAGCTCACAATTCATAATTATTCTACGCCATGTGACCTATGCAGCAGATGAAACCTCGTCAAGTAAACCGCGAAACACATGAGAGATTATTATATCGTATCATGATTAATATATTCTTTCCGATAACCCCTCTCTATCGAGATGAACTACTTCGTCGTGAAAGATTTCTCTCTATGGACTGATAGCCACTCAATCTGTACCATTAAGAGAACGCGCAAGGTTCATTATTTTCTTCAGAAGACTGTGTCACTGATCCTGTTAAGTGCAGTCCACGCTCTCATATTCCATTTGTTTAATATTTTTCTTCATTCTCCGACTACATATCTCAAGTGGTATTTTCCCTTCAAGGTTTTCCGACTAAAATTTTGCAAGCATCTCTTATGACCGACTTGAACGTCACATGCACTACCTAATTTAACCTCCTCGCTTCTACCACTCTTATAATATTTGAACATAAACGGTTTTGAAGCTAGGATCTACTCATTACACGATTTTCGCCGATGTGCTCTTACTTTCTCTCGCTTATATCCAAATGTTCTCCTCAGCATTGCGTTTTCAAACCTGTATTCAAACAGGAACAGTTAAAGGAAACACAGCACGATAGGTTCTCGCCCGTACTTCTCGAATAATGAACCGAAATAGGCCAGTCGGTATAGCAGGCTTTGGTATTAGCGCTGCTGAACCTTCGGGTTCTGCTACCAGAAAGTTTTTTTTTATCTCCATATATTTGTACAATCAGTCCATTATGGGCTATAAGTACATCTTATGTGAGACTTAATCTAAAGCTTAAATACTAAGTGAGAACATGTCGGGGAGAGTAATGCTCCAGTGAGCATTCTCTAGGAATCTATCGAGTGTGACTTTGTTATTTTGTGTATTGCATTTATATGAAGCGCGTCGTTAGGTCGTTTGTTTTATGCCTTTTCAGTCTTCTGGGCTCGTCTGCATCGTTTAGTAGTCTGGTTGCCAGTTCACCAGAGAGTTAGTTAATTAGTAAGATGGCTCTTAGGGAAACAGGCTGTGAGGGTGGGAGGTGGATGGAACTGGGACAGGATCGTGTCCAGTGGCAGGCTTTGGTATTAGCGGTGTTGAACCCTCTGGTTCTGCTACCAGAGTTAGTTAATTAGTAAGATGGATCTTAGGGAAACCGGTTGTGAGGGTGGGAGGTGGATGGAAATGACTGAGGATTGTGTCCAGTGGCGGGCTTTGGTATTAGCGCTGCTGAACCTTCGGGTTCTGCTACCAGAGTCAGTTAATTAGTAAGATGAATCTTAGGGAAACAGGTTGTAAGGGTGGGAGGTGGATGGAACCGGCTCAGGATCATGTCCAATGGCAGGCTTTTGTATTTTGTAGCTTTGCTGAACCTTTGGGTTTCCATCCAGATTGCTCGATAGTTCTATTTTGGCTTAGGGAATACACGTGGACTAGGAAATTTTCCCTGGCAACTATTACTGTTGATTCAGTGATGTAACATAGGCTAACACAAACATTTACAGTAAGTTACCTGTGCGGCAGCCTTCGTGATTTTGTCACTGGCCAGGGTGCGTTTCGCTTGCACAGCCATGGCCGCCTGCAAGTCATACAACAAGAGGCCACGCAGTCTTGTGGCCCCGGGCTCCAAGATGTCGGCTATTTCAAGGAGCTCCGTACACAAATTGATCTTCCTTTCCAGGAGAGTGTCCGGCAGCTCTGTAAATGGGAACGCAATTGTTTCAGTAAGATGTTGCTGATATTTATGCATGTATTACCTTCCCACTCACCTCTAGATCTCCCCAGTGTTCTCTTCTCTTCATTAGTTCTCATAACAATTAATATGTATTGTAGCGTATAGAGCCGTTACTGGGTAACGACCTAGAAACAAACAACGAAACAACATCCACTGCTAGGTAACAGATTGTCGTGCCATAGCTCAGGAGGTTAGTTGCCGGCTTTCCACAGGCTCAGCCAAGGTCAGGATATGTGGGATTTGTGGTGGACAAAGTGGCACTGGGGTCTGGTTTTCTCAGCGTACTTCGGATTCCCTTGCCAATTCTCATTCCACCGACTGCTCCGCATTCATCATCACGCGTTATTATCCGGTGCTGGTACAATAGGCCAATTAGTGGCCGACGTACAAAGTGGACTCAGTCTTACCCCACTCAAGGAAACTAAAAGATAACTAGGTAACAGGTTCTTAATAAGCAAGTTTTCGCGGCCGTTGCTGAGTAACGCCTTTCCAAAAAAGCAGGTTCCCACTGCAGCGAGTCAAGATCAACAATAGAAGAACTGTTGGAAAGGATGTTTTCTACGCGGTCCGTGCTAAGGGGTTATCAATAGGTCACATTGTTCCTGGGGATATAAATACGGGGACCTGGCTCTCCAGGTTGGGAGAGTCTCGAATCTGAGACAGTAAAATGTGGACATGAGTCCCTCAGCACTCGGGCCTGAAAATGACTGCGCTGGCGAGGACCAGTAGCAGTTGTAAACGACAGACCCATCCTCTCGTCATAAAGAATGTTACATAAGGACTATGGAAACAAGTGTTCAGTTGAACAAATTGCTGGTCGTTAATCTCAAGCGGCTTGGCGCCAGGGTTGAAGTAACTCTGACTCTGACTCTGACTCTGACTCTCAGCTGTCAGTTGGAAGGGAGTCTGTGAAGAGAAGACTTGGTCGATGCAGTCGAAGAATCTCCATTGTTAAGATCCGTTACCGGGAAACTACAACTCAAAGCAGACTGAAAACGCTTAGCTTGTGCTGTAGTGGTTTGTAAAGTGTTAAAGTGTTAACGATAGTGTTACTGTCATTTACAGTTACGCCCTGTAAGTGGTCAATAAATCCAATCTCCGATCCAAAACCCCGTCGAGATTCACTGATACACGTGAAAATATGTACTTCTCATCCAATTTTTCTTCTTTTGAACACGTTCCTGAACCACTTCCCATCTTCAAAACCTGTTTTCCTAATAGCCTTGCGTTCTAAATGTTATGACCATCTCGCCTTTAATTCAATTGCCTTAATTTCTTGTGAACACGGTAATGAACCTTCGGGTTCCATAAAATGTTTGGAAATTCTTGAGTAGCTGCACAACTGGCAGCTTTTCAAGAAGGGTTCAACACCATAGCGTTAGTTAACGCTGTCTGGTAAAGAGAATAAAGTCGGATTAATCCGTAACGCATCTGACTTAGATACACAGTTCGGTCTTCTGGATTACGTCACTCTGCAGTGGTTACTAACGCTTTGAAGAAACGCGCTACATTCATCCTCTGACCTACGGCCCTAGTTCCTCCGTAACATTGCTAACCACCTACCAGACAACAACATGTCTTCTCATTGTATCCAGAATTCTGAGGCAGCGTGTTCCTCTGACACGCCGGTACCAACCTGAGCAGGCCACGCGTTATCATAACCTAGATCGCGGTATGGATTACGAAACTTTGAATACCTTCCTCTCCCATTACAGACCGCAACCATGCAGTGGCTGAAGATGCAGAGAGAGGGAGGGTGACGTACTATAACTAAGGATCCTGACCAACCCATACACCCTAAAACCCTTATCTCAGTGGACTCTCCACTGGGGCCACACGAGCGCACAAAATGCTTCCGTTGTAACGAACGTCGTTACGTCCGTTGTAGAAATGAACAAGAGAGGCGAATGCTACGCTTTCTTCTGGCTCCATTACAGACAAAAACTACGCACCGCATTCTGCAACTGTGTAGTGTCCTCAGCAACGTCCGTTGCAACGGACGTACTTCGTGCTCTCTTGTGGCCCCAGCCTAAGAAATCCACTTCGCATTCTGTTGAGAAAGAACAAGTGTTAAAAACAGTGAGGGTACTTACCTGAGAGTAAGAACCCTTGCATATTCCCATACAGCTGGGACAGGGCGTATTTAACCTCCAGCATATGCCAGTTACTGGGGTGCAATGCGTCTTTATACTTATCCAAGAAACCCTCCAATGCCTGAGGTTTACTTTTTTCCAAAGCTGCAATTTCCTGACGAATAGCGTCGTTTCCCCAGGCAATTTGTCGTCCAAGGATCGTATGCGGGCAGACCTGACACTTCCAAGGCGAGGAGGATTCTAGAGGGTTCGTTGATATGATCATACTGCTCTTCTTTCCACCAGATTTCTTACACTGGGAACAATTTATAGATCCTAAATAAGTTCCAAGCTCAGTTTCATCAGAGCATCTTTCACAGTTGCAATCGAAACACTTCGACTGCTTAAGATGTTCCCTCCTCGCTAAAGTTCCCCAAAGAGTTTGTGTATAAGTAACACAAATTATTTCTCCTTTCTTTATCGGTACTGTAGACACTAATTCTAATGTATAATTTGGTCCAGTGAATACGTGTTTAGTGTTTGGTTTACAATCATGTGATAACATTGCAGCTTTAGGGTACAAACCCCTAATCTTTATATCACCATCAGAACGCCGAATCTCAAAACTGTTTGTGTCCAAAATAGCTGCGACTTTCAATATCGTCTCTTCGCTGAATTCTGTCATGCCAAGAGCATTTCTAAGGAAACCGACAATGTTATTCTTAAATATGTTGTAAAGGGTAGTGTTTCTTCTTTCCTCTAAATGAGACTGCAATTTTAAAATTGCCTCGTATTTTTGTGGATCTCGCTTTTGTAGCAGAAGGCACCTGAGTGGAGTAATGCTACAGTATGCTGCTTCCTTTTTATCTTCTGCTTGTATACTGGCGCGGAAACCCCTTTCCTTCATCAGGCTACATTCAGGCACATGGAGAGGGGACATTTCACAGTGAGCCCCACACAGAGGCCATCCGCAGCTCCTGCATTTATACGTTTCGGTGCCGTCAGGTACCCTGAGCCGGCGTCCGCAACCTAAACACAGAGGAAGGGACACTACTTTGGGACCCAGCACGGTGGGGTCTTCCTTCATGATTGTTTCCCCCTGCCGGATGTCCCTTGTTGCCACGACGTGGTAACCCAGTTGTGCAGAAACGCTGAGTTTGTAGGGCGCGCACCGAGTCTTGTGGAACTTCCAGTGCTGCCTCTGGTGGTTACGACTGCAGTAGAAAACTGAATGACAGCCAGAGCAACACTGCGTTGCTCCAGCCTGGCACACGGCGCACGGTCCTGTCATGGTATGAAGGTCCTCTGTAACAAAAGTAAAAAGAGGGTGAAACTATCCCTGTAACAGGCCGTGAAGGTCCATAGGGTTGTGAGACGTCAGGGCTCCCATATTTTCTAAACAATCTGTTCACAGATGACGGTAAGGTTGTCAGCCTTACACGCCGGCCGTCCTTTACCCTCCTGGAAGATTCCTGGTACTCAATTCTGTTAGAGGCTGAGTCGATCCCAGGGGCATAGTGCGGCTGGAAGGTTTAGGACAATTAAAAAAATCCAGTAACCTCATCGGGAATCGAAACCCGCTACATTCCGGCTTTTGGAATAGTCCCTCAACCAGCTACGATACCGCGTGCCCTCCCCCCGCCCCCCCCGCAACAAAACAAACACAAATAATTTGGTAGGGATTATTGGGTTTTTAGGCTCTGTCCATCGTCCAATATTCTAAAGAACACAGCGTTTCGAAAACTGGGTCTGTTTCAGTCTTCAAGTTGGAGGTTGGGAGACATTTATTCTATTAGGTCCGTTAGAAAGAGGTATCCTCAATCACTGGACCTTTCATGCAGTTTCCGAAACGCTGTGTTTGTTAAAATGCCGGACGGTGGACAAATTGCGAAAACCAGTATTTCTGAGTGCTATACACAGTATAAACATCGTCAGAGCCGTTAAGAATCTACTTAGAAATGATTTAGACACACAAATTTAATAATGCAAGAGTACGCGGAAATGAACAACTATTCAAACAACTCTCGTAACAGATAAGAGAGAAACACCGATATGGGAGGAGTGCGCAACACACACGTGGCAGCGGTGGTCAAGTGAACGCTGAAGAAGACTGGCATGCTGAACTGAGTTAGACACTTTACACATGGAGAAATTGTCGTGATAAACATGTATGGTAAACTGCAAGAAATAATACTGAGAAATGATTTCGTAACTATTTGAAGTATAAATAAATTATACAGTTCTATCAAAGCAAAGGAAGAAACGCCCATGAAACAGGCAGCAAGGAGGTCCTTCTTCCTACCTGCTTCATGCTGGTTTCTTGCTTGATTTTTTCTTTGTCCCTGAAGATGGAGATGACTTATTCCTCCGAAACGTCGGCTGGTTTTCAACGTACTACACAGCGTTATATCCCAGAAGATAGAACTCTTCATACTCATAACCACTCCTAATGGAACCTCATATCCTATATAATTATAATTATTATAGTGTTCAAACAATTAGTTTAACAACGAACCTTTATTAAGATTATTTCTTGCAGGTGGCCTTTTGCAGTCTTCACAATCAAGATTGTATCTTAGCTTCTGTACCTACTTACTTACTCATGGAGCCGAGCCCTTCTGGAGTAGCCGCCAATTCTGCAGCTACTCAAGAATTTCGCAGGATTTTATGGAACCCGAAGGTTCATTACCGTGTTCACAAGAGCCCTCCACTGGCCCCTATCATGAGCCAGCTTAATCCAATCCATCCCATCCTATCTCTCTAAGATCCATATTAATATTGTTCACCGTCTTACGCCTTAGTCTTCCCAGTGGTCTCTTTCCTTCTGGCTTCCCAATATCCTATATGCATTCCTCGTCTCCCCCATTCGTGCTACATGTCCTGCTTCATGCACAGCTTCTGTATGTTTAACATTGTGTAGGACCACTTTGAAGAGGTGAAATAAAATGTTATTTATAGGTTACTTGATGCTATAATTTTGCCTGTGGTTCAGTATGTGTGTGAAATTTGGTCTCTGACATTAAGGGAGGAACATAGACTGAGGGTGTTTGAGAACAGGGTGTTGAGGAGAATATTTTGACCGAAGAGAGATGAAGTGACAGGAGGTTGGAGAAAACTGCGCAATGAGGAACTTCATAACTTGTACTCTTCTCCAAGTGTAATTAGAATGATCAAGTCAAGTAGGATGAGGTGGGCGGGCATGTAGCACGCATGGGGGAGAAGAGGAATGCATATATGATATTTATGGGAAAGCCAGAAGGAAAGAGTCCACTGGGAAGACCAAGACGCATGCATGTGGATAATATTAAACTGGTTCTTAGATAGGACGGGATGGTATGGATGGGGTTGATCTGGCATAGGATAGGGATCAGTGGAGGGCAGTTGTGAATAGGGTAATGAACCTTCGGGTTCCATAAAATGCTGGGTTGCGTGATTAGCAAAATGTCAGCTCAACTCTAATGGTTATTCGCTGTTGAATATATTTGCTGACGAAAGAGTTCCTGTGCACAGAATCTTCAAATAATGTCGAAACCTGGCGAATCGGCAGCCATATTCCCTCTGACTTGAATTTGTATAAACTTTATTGTAAACGTAATAAACATGGAACATTTTAACAAACTGTTTATCGTAATTTGTCTGGAGTGACAGAAGAAATTTATGAAATCCCTCAGAGTATTTCCTTCTTTTTGCCATGATCAATATTCGAACCCTTCAACTCCCGATAGCGAAATAGCTAACCATTGCACAGAGACGTGAGTCAATTGCACAACAGACTCGTTGCAGATGTAACGTGTCTCAACTGACGTCACTGTTACAAACGAGTGTCAGATGAGCTACTGCTAAGGTCCGTACAAGATAAACTTGGAGATGACAGCCGCTGCTCTGCACTGGTAGCCACTGTTTATATCTGTCCCTACCGGATAGAAGACACATCGCGTCTGCGTTACTGAAAAGAATCGGTTAATGGAATTTATGAAAATGTAATCTCAGCCCTGCAAATCATGTGGAAAACATCAATACACTCTGTGAACAAGCTGCAGTCTTCTTAACGTTGCAAGCACGCTGCATGCATAGAAGCAACTACTTTTTAAAGGACTAAATATATTACTCACTGTCTTCGCTCGCTTGGAAACCGGGATCGTGGGTTCGAATCCCACTCAGGGCATGGATGTTTAGTTTGTGTGTGTGCATTTTGCTGTGTTTGTGTACAGGCATAGGTCTTGCGGCGAGCTGATCACGCGCCCAAGGAGCCCTACCGAATGTGTAAGATCTAGAAAAACCAAAGTCTACGGAGAAGTTCATGGAGGTAAGCCTAGGCCCACTGGGGCTTTAGTGCCAAGGGAAAAGAAAATAGATTACTTAACAACACATTTTCAACCACTGTAGACATGTAAAGTCTGATGAAAATTGTTATGGGTAGTGATTTGGGAAGATCGTGGAAATAAGGGCTCCTGGTCTATTTAAAATAAGAAGTCCTGGGAGGAACTAATCTCTTACTTTACTTTGATACGACACGGACCGAAAGAAAAATTAGGGGCGACACACATACACACTAACAGCAAGGTGATCTCACGAATCACGTAACAACAAATTCGGAGGTAGCACAAAGAGACGCTCAGGTGCGGGGGGGGGATACACAGGCACAGACGGGTACGCAGGCAACAAGATGATTACGTAAGGATCTTTTTTTTTTTTGCAAAATAAGGAAAGATTGCTAAGGACACTATTAAGTAACTTATCTGGGAAATATGGGGAGGTTACGAATGATGTCCGACATAACGACTGAGATGTGAAATGGTATCTTCTGAATGCTTTTTACTCCCACTATATAGCAATTTATCGAGAGAAGATCATGAACTGTAGGAAGAAGAGGATGCAAGACAGATGAAGCAGAGGATATGGAGGGAAAAAGTAGAAGGATTAGTTTATAAGAAGAAAGATAGGCAGGGCGGTCAGAAACTGGAGGATGGACAACTCAAAAATTCGAAAAATGAACCTTACTAACATCATCTCACGTTATTGGATTTGAGGTCCTTGCAGCGGTGATTATGAAGTTTAGTGTCTGCCGTGATGTGACGTCATGTAGTCCTGTAAATTTCACCTATGTTTAGGAGGAATATTTCGCCTCCATCTTCAGAGTTGATGAGTAAGTCAAGCATGTTTATGATTGAAAACTGCTTCTTGCGTGTTGCTTCTTTGGCTTGTTCTTAGTTACTGAAGACAGAGGCAGCAAATTGTTTCGAAATATCGGTGAACTTTTATCGGTCTACAAGGAGTGACAACGCAGAACATAGTGAAGCTTTACGGTCTAACGTGTTAGCAAAATATGCTCATTAAGGGTAGAGGATTAATGACGACCAGTATGTAGCTGCTGTGAAGGAAGGGAAACTTCTGGACAAGACGTCCGTTATGACTGGTCACGGACCCCAAGGCCCCTGTCACGTCGAGCAGATGTTGAGAGACTGATAGATGTGCACGTAACTCGCATTGACGTAAGTAAAACATTACTGACGTCACTGATTTCACTCGGATTCTTTTTAAGATTGGCTACAGCAATGCTACAGAGTGAAGATGGCTCAAGAGATAATTCCTCTGACCTGGAGGCTATTTGGGAGCTTCCTCTTTCGCATCTCGGCCGGGACACACACTATACTGACTGAAAGTTTTCGTGGTTTATCTCAGTCCCTCAAAACAAATTCCAAGATAGCAGGTTAAATTATTATTATTTACTGAAATTCAAATATTTTGCACAATACTAATGGCATCTACTGACACGTTTAAATAAACAATAAAAAACACAAATATGTAATTTTTTGTAAATATAATTTCACTTAAATTAATTTTCACATTTTAAAACAATCTCTGTGGAATGCGTCCTGTTGCGTGATCAGAACTAATCGATTATCATGCTCCGTCTAACTGAACACAGAGAATGTATAACATTTAATTTGTTTTTATTAAAATCACAACATGTTTCGACAGTTTTATCTGGTCATCATCAGGTGAATACTAATGCTTAACAGGTGCTGTATTGAATTGCAAAATGCTTTACCTCTCATATGGGCCCATATTTACAATTATTTCTGTTTCATGACAATATTAGCATGGGCAAAATCTACATATAAAAATGAAATGAATGGTGGATTAAGTAAAATTTAACAACCCTGGAATGAAATGGGGTAAACGAGTCTCGAGCTCCAAGGGTATGAACCTTTATTCCGCTTGTTGCTGGGTGTTGGGTGACGAAGTTAATAACGTGTGACGTTTAAGAATCTGGAACAATGACATTTGCAACCTAAGTCGTTAATTTTGATGTATTAACTACTGCTATATGCTTAATGAAGGGATTACTCTTATACTTACGGACTGATGGATGTTTGCTAGCCTAACTAGGCCATGGTTACCCAGCAAATTGGTTAAGGTGACAAGGCTAGGGACATGCATTCAAAATGTCTCTAATTCGAATCTTGATCTTGAAACAGAACATCCTGAAAATTTTAAGGATTTTTCTTTAGCTCCTCCGTGCTGATTCAGGGAAAATACATTAAAACAGGCCACGACCGCTTCCATTCATATCCGTTTATACTCATTATTCACGAATAATTCTACCATTCGTCGTTATATAATTATTCGCTTCTGACAGCTTCGTGATATGAACCATAAATAAAACACGTAATGTCTAAACACTTGTCGGTTTCAATCTGTTTCCGCTATATTTTCGGTTTCCTACTTGTAACGACATCAAAAATAAAAATACAAAATAGTGAATAAAGTTTCACACTTCGAAATTCGTATATTTTTGATGATATGGAAAGGTCTCACGCCTGTCGAGGACGTCAAAGTTGCTACTCTGTTTTGAGATGAGATGTCTTTTGAATTTGTAGATGGATATTTATTAACAAATGTACACGGCTCCATATCGCATGTTTTCACCGCCATGAAAACATAAATCTTCGTACTCTTTTTGCGAAAAATTAGTCAAATTTAGATAAAAATAGGTATTAATATTCAAAACAATGACTACTATCGTACTTATTTTAAAAATGAGGAAAACAAAAAAAATATTATGTATCTAAAATATAAAACAATAGTTATGCCGTAACTAAGACACACAAAGATATCATTAAGTGAATCACTAATGAACAAAACAAAAACACAAAATAGTTTATAACTAAAGCATAAATCAATGGTTGTTTTGCAAATGAAAAGCAACACATAAATCTCACAGCTAAAGCAAAATAAAATCATAACTAAAAGAGAATTTTAAGACAAACGTAAAATGAAGTACATCTGTATGTTAGAAGCGCCCCTGTGTCTGCCCCTGGCTCTGTACTAGCTTCTTTCTTGATCGCGACTGCAACGCCTGATGAACGGGACCGGTGAGTGCTGCAGGATCGAGCCTGCCCCTCTACACCTCGGCAGCCCGGCAGCTCAGCCACTCTCATGGCCAGGATGCGGGATAGACGACTAAGGGCTATGGGTTCACAGAAAGATGCAAGAGAATTCTCTTTCCTCATTCCGTATAGTCACTAGGCCACGAGTTGCACTGTTGTTCTTACTCCCTCATTTGGTTAAGACAATTAAGAACTCTGTCACTGTCTAGACTATATAGCGTCCAGTGGGAGGATTTTAGATGAATTGGGAAGGATTTGGCTGTGACCTAATCGAGGTACCATCTGGGTTTTTGTCAGGAGGGACTGAGGAAAATCACGAAAAATCTTGACCCGTGTTCGAGATGAGAGTCGAACAAAACACCCTCCCAGAATATGAGTGCAACATCACCACAACACCAACCCGTTCTTGTGAATCACAGTTCGATTCCGGGCAGGAGCAACGGATTTATCTCTCTTCTTCAGTCGGTACAGTGACTGGTCTAAGGGTTAGGTGACCAAAAAATCGTGGTTCTGGCAAAGCCAAGAGATGTTTTCTTGTCCACAGCGTCTAGAGAGGCTTGGAGCCGGGATAACGCAGTCGGTATAGCGACTGGTTACGGGCTGGATGACCGAGAGATCGGAGCTCGAGTCCCGGTGAGGCAAGAATTTTCTCTTCCCCACGTCGTCGCGACCGGCTCTGGGACCCACTCAACCCCCTATCCAATGGGCACCGGGGCCTCTTTCCCCGGGGGTAAAGCGGCAGGGGCGTGAAGCTGACCACTCTCCTCCAGCTAGTGCCGAGGACAAGAAAATGTGGATCTATACATCCATTCTTCCATACGTCTTCATGGCGTAGTGCTTAATTAGTTAAGCACAGGGACAATTTTACCTTTTGCAGAGAGTTTTGGTGCGCAGTCAGCGCATTTAAGTGGCGCTGGGGTTTCTAGTACACAGATCTACTTCCCCTCCTCCATGGAGAGATGCTTAATTAAGCAGAAGGACAGATTAACTACCGGCAGCTGTACTCAACGACACGAGTCACGCTGCTAATTCGTATTTGGACGCTGGTTGCAATCAGAACGCTGAGACCTGAAGCAATGACCATGTCCATGCAGCCGCGATATCTCGGTCGGTAAAGCAGCTATACTGCGGGCTGTACGACTGAGCACGCGGGCTTCAATTCTCTGCACGAGCAAGAGATTTTTCTCTTCTCTTTAGCTTTCACGCAAGCTCTAAAGCCCATGCTCTTTTCCATCCAATAGGTAGCGGGGGGGTGTTTCCCTGGGGCTAAGACGACAGGAGCGTGAAGCTAACCAGTCAACACGATCTAGCGCCCACGTTAAGAATATATGGAACTATATCCACACATCCCCACACGTCATCGAGTCATGATGCTCTTTTAAAGCACAGAAGAATGTATTATTCAAATTTCCTTACCACAACTGCGTCTAAATCGGCTCTAATCTATACAATCCTAATGACTTACGGATGTGTTTAGCCATTCTCTGCAGATAAAGGCGGCTGGAAAGTAAAGATAATTTGGTCTAACGTCGAAGTTAACAAGGCACTAAGATTTAAATCTACTACTCATAAATTTATTTATCGTATCAGGTCCGTGCCATAGCTCAGGCCGTTCTTACTCGGCTTCCAATCTCGGCAAACTGGGTTCGATTCAAGATCAGGTCATGTGGGATATATTATAAACGAAATGGCACTGAGGCAGATTTCCTCCAAGTACTTCGGTATCCCCTGCCAGTTTTCTATTCCACCACCTGCTCCACATCCGTCAGTAATTCCTCGCTGTAGTCTCGGTACTGACTGCGTTGTTACAACATCAACATCACTGGCAAAACAGCCTTTGTTGAGCTATAAAACTCCTTACAAAAATCTGACAGATTTGTCTATTCCGTCGTGAATGGGACCAGCCGGTTTTCATCCCTTTGAATTTCACAACAATACATTTTTACACACCGAGGCCGTCAGCCTCGCGTCCAAACCCCAACCTGGAGGGCCAGACTTCTGTACTTATGTTCCCCAGTGACAGGGTGACCCAGTTATACTCCCAGGCACCGGGTTCGCTTTTCGTCGCCTTCTACATGTCACAGGGCTACGGTGGAGGTGTTCTAACTCTCCTCCATGCGGGCCGTCTTTATGATATTACACATACATTACATTGCTCATGGAGCTGAGCCCTTCTTGAAGAGCCGCCAATTCTGCAGTTACTCAAGCGTTTCCCAGCATTTTATGGAGCCCGAATGTTCATTATCGTATTCACAAGAGCCCTCCAATGGTCCCTATCCTGAGCCAGATCAATCCAATCCATACCAATCCATCCTATCTCTCTAAGATCAATTTCAATATTGTCCACTCACCTACACCTTGATCTTTCCAGTGGTCTCTTTCCTTCTGGCTTTCCCACCAATATCCTACAGGCATTCCTCTTTTCCCCCATTCGTGCTACATGCCCTGCCCACCTCATTCTCCTTGACTTGACCATTCTAATTATACTTGGAGAGGAGTACAAGTTATGAAGCTCCTCATTATGCAGTAACTTAAAAAATGGAATGAAAGATAAAGAATTGATCGATTTGTCACTCGAATTCGATGTGAGGATTACGAGTATATAGTTCGTTCATATTCGTGTAACTTTTAGTAGCGTTGTCTCAACTGCGACAGCTCATCCTGTAGGCAAAGCGACTGCCTATGCAATTCGGTTCATTTGAGGCTGGTGTGAGATGGCTGCCAGCCTGCGAGGACGTGAGCCCGGGAACAAGGGAACGTCCACTGTTGAAGATAGAACAGACTGAGAAGACTTGGCACGTGCTGTAGTGAGCTGCAGAGTGTGTGAATTAGCGAACTTGAATAAGAGAACTTGTAACCGAAGGGCGAATAAATCCAGTCATTAGGAAATAGAACCCGAGATTTTCGTCACGTGTATCCCCATACAAGCCTATGATTCAGTTAGGAGGGAAGTATTGTACAATATTCTGATAGAGTTTGGGATACCCATGGAACTAGTTAAGCTGATTCAAATGCGTTTAAACGAAACTTATAGTAAAGTCCGTATAGGCAAATATTTGTCCGATAAATTTCCTATCCAGAAGGGTCTAAGACAGGGAGATGCTTTATTGCCACTCCTTTTCAACTTTGCTTTAGAATATGCACATTAGGAAGGTCCAGGAAAACCAGCTGGGACTGAAATTAAACGGGACATATCAGCTGTTGGCCTATGCTGATGATGTGAATCTACTGGGTGATAATATAGATACTGTGACGTGGACGGCGCAACGCTTGGTAAACACCCCACTCCGCGGTGACGTAACAGCATAGGAGCCGCTGCCGCTGCTAGGGTAAGAGGCCAGTAAACACCCCCTCCTCGCGGTGACGTAACAACACTTCCCACAGTGACGTAACAGGGGACACCGCGGTTACTACGCAGTAATAAAGAACTCTCGGCAGCGTTCCCCAGCAACGCCTGTAAACACGGCGTTTACGCAGCAGTGAAGCGATGTGGGTTGTCCTGTGTCCGACTGAGGGTTTATAAGGGAGACTGGAATGAGTAAGGAGAGAGTTAAAATGTAGCAGCCGCCGGACACAGTTGAATGGATTCGCCGAGATAGGTGAACGGCAATTTAGTAGTGAATTGTATAAGATTAAGATTGTATAACTGTGAAGCGAATGAGAGCAAATATTCGCTACGAGTACATCCTTAACTGACGTGAGATTATTTGTCGCGTGACATAACCGACGTGTGCCAATACCATAAAGAAAAAACACAAATTTTAATTGACGCAAGTAAAGAGGTAGTTCTAGAAGTAAACACAGAGAAAACTAAGTATATGTTGCTGCCTCGTCACCAAAATGCAGGGCAAAATCATGACATAAAGATAGGAAACAGATGTTTTGAAAATGTGGCACAGTTCAGATATTTGGGAACGACGATAAAACCAAAACTTGATTCAGGAGGAAATTAAGAGGAGATTGAACTCGGGTAATGCTTGCTACCATTCAGTTCAGAACCTTTTGTCTTCTCGTCTGCTGTCCAAAAACATAAAAATTAGAATATACAAAACTATTATTTTGCCTATGATTCTGTATGGGGGTGAAACGTGGTCTCTGACATTAAGGGAGTAACATAGACTTAGGGTGTTTGAGAACAGAGTGTTGAGGAGAATATTTGGACCGAAGAGGAATGAAGTGACAGGAGGTTGGAGAAAACTACATAATGAGGAGCTTCATAACTTGTACTCTTCTCCAGGTATAATTAGAATGATCAAGTCAAGGAGAATGAGATGGGCAGGGCATGTAAAACGAATAGGGGAGACGAGGAATGCATATAGGATATTGATGGGAAAGCCAGAAGGAAAGAGACTACTGGGAAGACGAAGACGTAGGTGGGTGGACAATATTAAAATCGATCTTAGAGAGATAGGATGGGGTGGTATGGATTTGATTGAGCTGGCTCAGGATAGGGACCAGTGGAGGGCTCTTGTGAACAACGTAATGAACCTTCGGGTTCCATAAAATCCTGGGAAATTCTTGAGTAGCTGCAGAATTGGCTTCCCCTCAAGAAGGGCTCAGCTCCGTAAGTAAGTAAGTAAGTAAGTAAGTACCCCCATGCACGTGACACTATATTTGTCATACAATGAATGAATATGAGAGCAAATGCAAGAAGCAGAACATCATAGCGTGCATCATTCCTAAGCAGCTGGTTGAATGAATAAATGCATAAGGGGTGGGCCATGATATTCTGGCCTTTACATTGCGATTTTCAAAGATCTATTGTGCTCCCCCTTTTGATCAATCCTTTATCAATCCTATACTTTGAAACTTCAGCTGGTTACTCCGAAACGTCCACAACAATGTATGAAATTATACGGCCTCATATCCCAGAAGACCGTAACCTTCGTCCAACTTTTTAGTCTGTGTGAATGATGGTGCATATTTTTTGTAATCATCCTGTTGCAACCAGACGATGACCTAGTTCTAGGGAGCAGAATTGGCTCGTAACTCGCCAAGACAGAAATAGTGACGTGCTGTATCCGGTGTATTGTAGATCACGCTGCAGTGTTAGATACAATTGTAACGTTGTGACGAACGGCTCCACTATCTGATCATTGGCTCGACGCTTCAGACTGGAGATGGTAAGAGAACAGACTATGTAGTGGGGTTTCCTCAGTCACTCTACGCAGATTCCGGGATAATGCCGCAAATCGGGCCACGTCCCAAATTCATTCCAATTCGTTAGACACTCGTATCATTTCATATTTCACGCTTCAGAATACGTGTATAAGCTCCTTAACAGCGCCGTCAGATAAACCGTAAATAAGTCTCATACACATCCCAACTGCAGCTCCGTCTAACTCTTGTAGTGCATTCTACCGCTTGCATATTGGATCGTGGGTTCGAATCCCACTCGTGGCAAGGTTGTATATATATATTTTCGCACGTTTGTGTTTCCTGCGTAGGTAGAGGGCTCGTGACGGCTAGACCTCCCTGTCCAGGAAGTCCTGCCTGTTGTCCTTAGGATTTACACCTTCTTCTTCTCCTTCTCCTTTTTCTTCTTCCTCTTTAAGTGTGTAGACCATTGACCTGTTTCTCGCTTCTTTCCATCTAAATATTTGTCACCTGTTACTTTGGTATCCTTTCGTTTTATAATTTAGTAGTATCTTTAGGAGCATATCTGTAGTCATTTTTAAAATATATTCGTAACATTCTTTTTCCTTATTATCTCACCTAGAGGCACCCGGTAGCGTAGTTGGTTGAGGTACACTGCTACAAACCCGAAGGTCACGGGTTCGATTCCCGATGAGTTTATTGAATTTTTCAATTGACCTAATCCTTCCAGCCGCACTATCACTCAACCTCTAACAGAAATGAGTACCAGGAACCTTCCTGGGGTAAAGGTCTGCCGGAGCGTAAGGCTGACAACCTTACCGACATTTGTGAGCTGATTGTCTAGAAAATGTAGGAGCCTCGACGTCTCATAACCCTTTGGGCCTCCATGGCCTGTTACAGATATAACTTCACCTTTTCTACTCTCTCAGTTAAAGTGAATATTTTTAATTCCGAACGCGTATCTGTACTTCGAGTTTGAACTAGGAGAGTATTTCCAGCTAACTATTTTCTTTTGTCTGATCGACTTATTATGCAGTCTACACTCGCATAAGTCAGTATAGGCACTGACATTGCCTTATAACATTTTAGTTGTGAAATTTAAGTTTTTTATTTTTATCTGAGTATTCTTTGTATCCTTCAACGCAGTCTCTGAAATTTATTTAGTTTAATGTTTATGTCTTCTCTCAGAAAGTATGATGCATTAAAACCCAAATAATTAAAACCTGATAATATACGTATCTGCTTTTGTGTTTTCTCTCGCTCTTCCACATTTTTGTTTCCTTCGTTGAAATTCTCATGTTACATTAGGATTCGCACTTCCAGAAAAATTCCGAATGGGAAGAGGCCGTTGCCCAGCAACTGCCAGAAAATAGCCGAAAACATCGTGATATTTACTTGATCTTTTTGCCAATATGTACGGTAGCTACGGCTACTACAGAAAATATATGCACATACTGACCTAGAGCCGTTGGAGGCGGTTTCTATCACACGAATAAAGTTCACTTCTTTGTGTTATTTTTTAACTTTTTAGTTAATATAGGATATATTGTGATGCTGACGCGGAAATAAATATATTCCTGACGATGAAGAGATGCGAATGCTTAACTGACTAAACTGACTTCGTGGAGCTGAGCCCTCCTTGAGAAGACGCCAGTTGTGCAGCTGCTTCAGAACTTCCCAACAATTTATGGAACCCGAAGGTCCATTAGCGTGTTCGCTGGTCCCTATTCTGAGCCAGATCAATCCAGTCCATACAACCCCATCCTATCACTCTCAGATCCATTTGAATATTATCCAGCCACTTACGTCTTGGTCTTCCTAGTGGTCTCTTTCCTTCTAGCTTTCCCACCAATAGCCTATATGCACTCCTCTTCTACTCATTCGTGCTATATGTCCTGCCCATCTCGTCCCCCTTGACTTGGTCATTCTAATTATACTTGGTGAAGTACAAGTTATGAAGCTCCTCATTACGAACTTTTCCCAAACCTTCCGTCACCTCATCTCTTTCCGGTCCAAATATTCTCCTCGGCACCCTGTTCTCAAATACTCTCAGTCGGTTTTCCTTCCTTAATGCCAGAGACAAAGTTTCACACCCATACTAAACCATATTCAAAATTATAGTTTTGTGTATTCTGATTTGCCAAGCACAGTCGCACAGTCTAAGACAGGGGTCTCCAAACTTTTCGAAACGCGGGCCACATTAGGTAATTCAGCACTTTAAACGGGCCGGATAAAATGAGAAACTAATAACACTTGGTATACGAGTTTTATTGAAAGCACAGAATTTCATAAACTAAATACAAAGTACGTGAGAATAAGTTATCGTATATTAATGACAACAGACAGTAGCAGAAAATGTTCATATTTTCATCACAAATTATAATAAAACAATTAAAGTGAATGATGGAACTCTTTTTGCATTCTTAAAATCTGATTAAATTGAGGTTCAAATTTTGAAACGCTAATCACAAGTAGCGACTTTAAATGTTCATCGGATAAATTTGCCCTGTATTTCGACTTGATGTACTTCATCTGGGAAAAAGTTTGTTCACACAGATATGTCGCCCCAAAAATGGAGATAACTTTACAAGCAAATTTCTTTAAATTTGGAAATTCTTCAGATTTCAGAAATTTATAAAATTCGATCAAATTTCCTTCCTTGTATTTGTCTTTAATATGATAATTTTCCTGAAGTTCAATAATTTCCATTTGAATTTGACTTGGGACATCTGCAGAATCACAGTCAAACGGATTTTGAAACAATCTAATTTCCTGAGAATTGGAATCCAGTTCAGCAAATCGCTTCCGAAATTGTTCTTTCAAACCTGAAATGAATAAATTTGCAAATGAGGAAGGAAATTCTGCTCGCGCTACCTACATTGCCACGAAGTGACACTGCCGATCGAGGCCGAACAAGTACGAAGAAATACCGCGCAGTATACGGCCCAGAATTAGTAAAATTGTGAATAATATTAATTTTAATATAATATGGAATATCAATATTTTTTAAACACAATCTTAATTAATGAATTTGAAATCTATGAACAAGTATTTTTTTACCAGTACTCATTGGAAAATTAGTTCCAATGGCGCATTTCTGCACAATTCTTTCGCGGGCCGGATAAAATCACATCGCGGGCTGGATGCGGCCCGCGGACCGTAGTTTGGAGACCCTTGGTCTAAGGCACAAAGGGTCTTAGCCCATTCCAACACTGGGACCTTGAGTTCAAATCCCACTGAAGACATGGATATTTGTCTACTTTTATTCTGTGTTTATGTGTAGGTAGTGGTCTTGCGACTGGCTGATCCCCAGTCCAAGGAGTCCTGACGGCTGAAACTGAAATGAGACAAGCGTTTCACGGATGCCCTATGCTCCAACAGGAATAGATAAATAGATAAATAAGATAGGTAGCTAGATAGATACGAGTATGTAGCTAGACAATGTAAAAAGGTAAAGTTGTCCCTATGTTCAACGAATTAGGTACTACTCCACGAAGGCGTATGGGGGGAGTGAATATATATATATATATCCATATTTTCTTGAATTCGGCCTTAGCTGGAGGTGAGTGGTCAGATTCACGTCCCTGCCGCTTTACCCCGGGGAAAAGAGCCCCTGATACCCATTGGATAGGAGGCTGGTTGAGCCCCAGAGCCGGTCTGAATGCTGTGGAGAAGGAAAATTCTTGACTTTACAGGGACTCGAACTCTGACCCCTCGTCGTCCAGCCCGTAGCCAGTCGCTATACCGACTATCCTACCCCATCTCCTAGATGAATAGATAGATAGATATTCTAATTTTTATGTTTTTGGACAGCAGACGAGAAGACAAAAGGTTCTGGACTTAAGGGCAGCAAGCATTACCCGAGTTCAATCGCCTCTTAATTTCCCCCTGAATCAGATTTCGATCTGTTATCGTTGTTACCAAATGTCTGAACTGTGACACATTTTCAAAGCATCTGTTAGCTGTCTTTATATCATGATTTTGCCCTGCATTTTGGTGACGAGACAGCAGTACTACGTAAGCTTATCAACAACAAATTTGTGTCACTGCCAAAAAACGCAGGGGGGGGGGGGCTGTTATTTAACGACACTGTGACTAGCTAGACTATATAGCGTCGAATGATAGGATGACTGATGAAAGAATTGGAAAGGACTTGGAAGTGGCCGCGGCCCAATGAAAATATTATCCGGTCATTTTACTCGAGTCACCGAGGAAACCCGGAAACCTTAACGTGGACAGCCCGTGTTTCGCATGAGAGACGAACTGTTCACTTCGCGAATACTAGTCTGGAACTTTACTGCTATACCAACCCCGTTCAGTGTGGTCAGTGGATGTACTGAGAACCGAAAACACTGCAGTTTTAAGTTAGTTTTCCACATTTGTTTGTGTTTAAGTATGTAGACAATCTAATAAATTACATGACGTAAGGGGAGCCTCGATAGCGCAGTCGGTATAGCGACTGGCTACGGGCTGGGCAAGGGGGGTCGGAGTTCGAGTCCCGGTAGGGTCAAGAATTTTCATTTCTCTGGTCCACCGAAGCCCCTATACAGTGTTTACAGGGGGGGGGGGGTAAAGTAGCCGGTGCCTGAAGCTGACCACTCACGTTCAACTAATGCCTAGGTCAAGAAAATGTGAATCTATATATCCACTCCCCCATACGCCTTCATGGCGTAGTGCTTACTTACTTAAGCACAGGGACAACTTTACCTTTTTTTTTCTTTTTCCTTGGCACTACAGCCCCAATGGGCCTAGGCCTACCTCCATGAACTTCTCCGTTCACTTCGGTTTTTCTAGATATTAGACATACGGTAGGATTCCTTGGGCGGGTGATCAACTCGTCGCAAGGCCTCTACCTGTACACAAACACAGAAAAACGCACACAAACATCCATGCCTTGAGTGGGATTCGAACCTACGATCCCCGCTTCCGAGCGAGAGAAGACAGTGCACGCCTTAGACCGCTCGGCTACCGTGACTGGCTACCTTTACCTTACAACAAAAAAAAATGGTATTACACTGTGGGAAGAAATAAACTGAAGGGAATAAATTATAATGATATTCGTTAAAGAGATTCATCGCAGACATGTGACTATGATTCGAATTGCGGCTTCATAATTTACCAGGCGTGTGCTTTGTGAGTACTGAAAAGGAATCGTCCATCTATTTCAGACCAGAGTTAAAAATACTTCAGACAAGTTCGGCGTCTCGAACACAGAGAGCGATGGAAGCTAGCTGTTTCAGGTTGTGAGAAGCCAATGACTTCTTAGTGACGTTGCATCAAGGGATATACCGTGTCACATGAATTGTAAGTACAACACAATTGTGATACGTTGCATTTCGTACACAGTGTTCTGATGGGCCTCGTCGTGCAGCAATGGCTGCCAGCCGATGGTACCATTGCCAGGCGTGACTCGAGTCCTGTCCTAGCGCACAACATGGCTGCGCGTTCCGGGGGCTACGGTATGTTCTGACGTCGTTGCGGAGGTAGCTGCGTCACCGTCAAGATGTATGTGATAGCCTCACGTATAAAATGCCACTTTAAAACATGACGTATACTGTACACATGTCCCAGGAGGAAGGCCGTACCATAGCTCAGGCGGTTAGTCGCTGTCTTCCCACCGCGGCGGGCCAGGTTCGAGCCCAGGATAGGTCATGTGGGTTTTGTGGTGGAGAAAATAGCACTGGGGCATATTTTCTCATAGTACTTCGATTTCCCTTGCCAATTATCATTCCACCGACTGTTCTACATTCATCATTATTTATCACCCGGGCCTAGTACAGTAGGCCAGTGGCTGCCGTACCAAGTGGACTCAGTCTCACCCCACACCGCGAAACTAAAAGAAATTCCCAGGCGGAAAGGTCAATATTGTGGGAGGTCACAGTATCGGTCATTCTCAGCAAAATATTGTACCTGTATATGTACATGGGTCCTATTCTGAGACACAGCTATTTCACTGTACATCCGATATTGTCCTTCCCTCTTGTATGTGAATTTGTGTGAAGCGTCAGTTGGCCGTTGTGACTGTTGATAGTGACATTGCAGGAGTGTTCTGAAATACCGCACATCTACACAAATGTCGAATATGCTGATATGCTGAAGGCTGCCCTCATGAGAGTTGCAAAGTGCATTGATGTTGACGGTGGAATTTTGGAAAATGTATTATACTAGGTAAACTGTACTAACAGCCGGTCACGGTAACCGAGCGGTCTAAGGCATATACTATCTTCGCTCGCTTGGAAACCGGGATCGTGGGTTCGAATTCCACTCAGGGCATGGATGTTTAGTTTGTGTCTGTACGTTTTTCTGTGTTTGTGTACAGGTACACGTAGAGGCCTTGCGACGAGCTGATCACCCGCCCAAGGAGTCCTACCGAATGTGTAAGATCTAGAAAAAACGAAGTGAAAGGAGAAGTTCATGGAGGTAGGCCTAGGCCCACTGGGACTGTAGTGCCAAGGGGTGGGGGGAACTGTACCAACTTTGTCACTTGAACAATAAATACCGGCATTAGAAGCAGTACGTAATATCTATTTCTTATCAATAATGTTACAACTGTACAGTGAAATAGCTCTATCTCGGAAACCGCTCGGAATAGGACACGTGTACATATACAATTTTTTGCTTGGAATCACCGATACTGTGATCTCCCAGAATATTGACCTTTTCTCCTGGGACACCTTGTATAACCTTCGTTTTAATACGCTGTAGACTTGATTCGGGAGATTTCTGGTTCGAATATCTCCCGCGACACCTCCTAGCGTGACTGAAGTTTTTTGTTCTTTTCCTCAGTCTCTCCAAGTATGTGACAGGGTAGTAAATCAATGTGGCCACTGTTGCTGTTCCAGACCAGTTCCCGTTCCCGTTACTACTGTACATTAACAGCCTGCCATACCAACAGTTTCGTGAACAACGCACTAACAATATATACTCGTACGTATATATAAATACAGTAAATCCTCGTTATAACGGACCCGGATATAACGTTTTGCGTACATACGGACAATTTTGTCTGTGTACAATTTAGAGATGCTGAGATACTAAGAAGACTTCATAGCTAGAACTAGGTAAAATTGTCCCGTCACTTAACTAATTAAGCACTACGCCATGGGGGGATTGGCTGTATAGATCCACGTATTCTAGACCTCGGTAGTAGTTGGAGGTGAGTGGTCAACTTCACGCCCCTTCCGCTTTACCTGCTGCGAAGGAGCCCCCTGTACCCATTGAATAGGCGGCTGGGTGGGCCCCAGAGCCTGTCTGGAAGAGGAGGAGAAAAGAAAACTTTGCTCCTACCGGGACTCATACTCCGAACCCTAAGCCATGCAGCCCCTAGCCAGTCGTTATACTGACTGAGGTATCCCGGTTCTTGTCGTCTGAAAATTATTTAGAATTAGAAAATATCCCAATGTAAAATCTTTATGTCATAATTTTATATTTAATGTCTGTAATGGCCGTGTTTCCTATGGCGTACTTCCGTGCATACCCATTCACTCGGTTATAACGGACATCGGCGATAACGGACTCACTTCCTCCCTTGTTTGTCACCACATGACGAGTGTTTACTATATTTATGTGTAAACAACGTTATTGAGGACAATGACGTCCCTCGAACATGTTTAAATGAAATATAAACGTATTTTTCCCGACATCCCCCCGTAGGGTTACTCGCACCCCACAACCCAACAGTTCTGTGATGCGTTTCCAACGACCAAAATATTTATTTAACTTTCCAGTGCGATGCCTGTCGATACTTGTAAGGTGTGCTCCTCTCCTGCGGCCCACAGGTGTAGTGCCTGTAAGCAAGTATCTTACTGCAGCAAGCAGCACCAGAAACAGGACTGGAAGAACCACAAGATCTCATGCAGTCCTTTTGAGGTGAGTACTATATTGTGAAATCCAACTCGTAGTTGTGTGTCTACACAGATTTCACTAATCCTTGACTTGGTAGTGAAGGTAACGGGTAAAACTATCCCTGTAACAGGCCGTGAAGGCCCATAGGGTTCTGAGACATCGAGGCTCCCATATTTACTAGACATAAGGCTCACAGATGGCGCTGAGGTTGTCAGCCTTACCCTCCGGCCGCCCTTTACTCCCAGAAAGATTCCTGATACTTATTTCTGCTAGAGGCTGAGTCGAACCCAGGTTCATAGTACGGCTGGAAGGTTTAGGTAAATTTAAAAAATCCAATGACCTCATCGGGAATCGAACCCTCGATCTTCCGGCTTGCAGCATAGTGCCTCATCCAACTACGCTACTACTTACCCTCTTGATAGTGAAGGCTAATGATAAACTCCATCTACTGTATGAACCCGGCCACGTCATATGTAATGTAAGCAAGTTTATGGAACGAACGTCCCGTATAAATATAGCTGTCCATTTTCTGGGCATTATCCATCGTCCAAATACTTTATTCGAGTCGACGTTTCGGAGAGGGACTCTGTATTCTTCCTCAAATAAAGAACTTACTGCTTTAGGCCCAATCTCTAGAGTTAGCCACTATGTCCGGTGAGGAGAAGTGTGAGTAAGCACGACAGATCAGACATCAGCTGCGGGGTTTGAGGCAGAAAGATAAATTATGTAGATGATAATGTATAAAAAAAATTGATAATTATACAGAGTTATTCATAAGTTCGTGAAATATTTTGAAATTTTACAATAAATAAACTTGCAACGGATACGAAATTTTGATAAACTGAAATAGAGATAAAGTCACCAAGTTCTTTACATAGTTACAGATGCTCAATGTGTCCACCTTTGCTGATACGGCAGACAACTACGCGATAATCCATTTCGTCCCACATCCGTGTCAGAATATGACGGTTGGCCAGAGCCACAGCAGCGGTGATACGGTTGCGAAGATCCCTGAGATTAGCAGGCAATGGAGGTTTTAAGAAAACTAGGAGAGATTCATTCTCTATCGGCGTAAGAATTATCATGATTCGATGTATAGTTAATTTGTTGTGAATTTTTAAAATGTTTCACGGACTTATGAATAACCCTGTATTAATATAGCTTCATCACAAATTTTTAGATCTCGTTTATGTGTTTAAGCATGTCTGAATTTCCTTCTGGCGTATGAATACCAGACGTGTGCAGAAAGCAGAATCTAGTGACGTTGTGATGACGACGTAACAACCTGCTTCATTAACCAGCTGTGACACCCTCGTTTCTATAGCAGATGAAGTATAGCTTGTGTCACTTCACCTACTTTATCAATTATATCCGAACTGTGAAGAAAGCAGTCTTCTGGGATTTGGCACCGTGTATATGTGGTGTTAACCGACGTTTCAGAGGAACGTATCGCCTCCAGTCTGCTTTTACCGGTTCTCACGGTCTCTTCGCTTTGCAGATTTCTTATATTTTTTCTTCTACCCTGAAGATGGAGGCGATACGTTCCTCCGAAACGTCGGTTAACACCACATATACACGGTGCCAAATCCCAGAAGACTGCTTTCTTCATAGTCACCGCCGTGAAAGCCTCAAATCTTACATATATCCGAACTACTTGTACTAAGTTCCATTCCCTCATTCTCCGCTAACATCCGCCTTTATGATTCAGTGTCTTCCTTATACTGGAAAAGAAGAAGAGATAATAAGGGTTGAGGATATCATTGAACTATAAACCCACGGCGCCTGAACAGATTCCGAGAAGGAACATCTAGGATACAACGGAATGTATAACTTTAACATTTCTTGACTAGCAAGACAAATTCTAGAACATTCTGTACAAATTCTATTGCACCATTTTAGCTTAGCGTTTCACAAGAGAGCAGGGTGTTGCCACGTCGCAGACTATGTTCCAATTATTGACATACATTTCGGAACAACCTGTACAATTTAAGGTCCATTTTCACAAGACAGACCATTCTGTAATTACCGACGTATATTTCGGAACACACTGTATAATCCGAGGACTATTTTCAAGTTCACACTTCACCCGACTTCAGGATCCTTCCGAGGGAAACCATTCTCTTATTAGTAAATCGTATTCATGAACGTTCTGTATAATTACAGGTCTGCACCTCACCGGAACTGGGGAAGTACCTTGTGGCATCACGTGATCTTTCACCTGGCGACATAATCATCAGCGAGGGGCCTCTGATTGTGGGACCAAAGCTGCACAGTGAGGATCCACTGTGTCTGTTGTGCCACGTCCCTACTCGTTATGACAGCGAGTATAGGTGTCCCAAATGCCTATGGCCTTGTTGCGGGCCAAGCTGTCCTGCGGACCCTAAAGTTCACGCCCCAGAGTGTTCCATACTTAGCCTACAGGGAAAGCAAAACTTGACGGCGGCTGCCCGGAAAGACGTTAGTGTCTACCATTATGATGCCGTGACGCCGCTTAGATGTTTGCTGTTGCAGCGACGTAACCCCCGTAAGTGGGATCAGCTTCTGCAGATGGAAGCACATCTGAGGCACAGGGGACCCGGTACTGATACCTACAGGTACAGTGGAACTAGAAACCAGAATGTAAACAGTTGCCTTCTTACTGAGTACTTCCAGATAAACACGAGAAATTCGCTTTATATCTGCTGAATTAATTTCAACCGAAAACTGTTCATTTCCTAAATAAAAATGTTTAAAGTGTGTGCACTCATTCTCGGACACTCTGTATGATGACGAGTATACCCGTCACAGAAATTATATGGTAACAGGCATACGCAGTTGCATTTTTGGTAATCACGAAAGAAACCAAGATCTCTTAGGTAAGATGCAATGAGCAGGCGCGAACTCACGGAAGCTCACTAGCGTCACTCCATTCTACGTGGGAATACATCTTCGAGAGAAGTACACCTTTGTTGAAATCAATTGAGCAGTGTTTCCAAAATGGTGTTAAGGGGAACCTCGGGGTTTCACAAAGTGAAAATAAGAGTTCCACAATAAAATTCCACGACAATAATAACAAATAGAATTTAAATATTATTTTTAAAGCTATCCTTATAACAGAGCGTGGAGGCCCATAGGTTTGTGAGACGTCGAGGCTCCAACATTTAACAGAGAGTCGGCTCACAGATGGCGGTGAGGTTTTGGGCATAACGCACCGGCCGCCCTTTATCCCCAGGAAGATTCATGGGATATATTTCTCTTTGAGGCTGATCCGGTTCCAGGGCCATACGGTTAGTGCGGCTGGAAGGTTAGGTCAATTAAAAAATCCAGTAACCTCATCAGGAATTGAACCCTCGACCTTCCGGCTTGTAATAGAGTGCCTCAACCAGCTACGCTACCGCATGCCCCCATTTAAATACTGTAATTATTATTATTATTTATTTATTTTAACTGCAAATTGGGGTTTTACCGGGTGTCAGTAGTACTACAGTAAGACACAACACACAAACAACACACGTCGAACAAAATAACGCGCCACGTTCAAACAGAGCACAGCGCACAAACCTACACAGACAACAAAGGACACACTCCACACAATGAGTACAATGCAAATACAATTAAAACTACAGTTATATAAATTAATATTTTACCTGTCTGAATAAGTGAAGACGACATATTTGCATGGCAATGAGTGAAAGCAACATAACATACACAGACTTACAGACAAGCATAAAGCTAAAACTCTGTATACATATTTCTTGTCTTCGGTTCTCAGGGAGATCCGAGACCGCGTAGTGAGATACCTTCAAGAGAACTACCTGCAGAAACTGCCTACAGTTGGAAAGGAAGGGGAAACAGTTGTGCAGGACTGTTCCGAGAACACTCTGCACAGAATCTGTGGGATCCTGGATGTAAACGGGCTGGACATTCGGCTAGCCCTAGGGTCAGAGGTTGTCGCCCTATACCCCACAGTCTGTCTGATGGAACACAACTGTCTCCCCAACACACGGTACAGCGTTGAGATCTGCCCGGGTGACAGACAGTACCGGGTCTCGGTGAAGGCCACGCGACACATCCAGAAGTGAGTATTGCTTCTGGCGAGAATCTTGTGTCTGTCCGTACGTAGAAACTAGGAGTAGATTGTACACGTATAAGGGACATACGAGTACTTGGACAATTCAGTTCAGAACAGTTCTGTCTTCTCGTCGGATACCGTGGTTCTGAAGAGTTCTGTCTTGTGGAATATAACGCCGTGTAGTCCGTTGAAAGTTAACCTACATTTCGCAGGAACATTCCGTCTCCATCTTCAGGTTCGAAGAACGAGCCTAACAAGAATCCAGCGTAAAAACATGTGGAACTGCTTAAGATGGAGGCGACATGTTCCTCCGAAACGTCGGTTGACTTTCAAGGACTATACGGCGTTGTATCCAAGAAGATAGAATTCCTCGAAACTACGGCTGTGAGAACCTCAAATCCTACATACGGTAAAGTTGGCTCTGTGCTAAATTAGTTAAGCACTACGCCATGAAGACATATGAGGAGTGGAGGTATAGCTCCACCATTCTTGACCTAGCGTAGTTTTTATTCATTCATTAGTAATCTGGCAAGACGACAGGTCCACAGTCTCTTCCAAAACAGTTCCTCCACTTAATGCGATCTAGAGCTTTCTCCTTCAAATGAGAATATCCTCTTCTGCCCCCAAGGTCATCCAGCATCTTCTTACGTCTTCTTCCTCGTCTTCTGGTCACTTCTATCCGCCCCTCTATCTTTCCTTCAATAACTTCTATTAGAAGGCAGTTACTGCGTAAGATATGACCAATCTAATTAACCTTCCGTTTCCTTATTTCGTGTAGGATATTCCTCTGCTCACTGACTCTAATTAACACTTCTTCATTTCTCACATAATCGGTCCAACTGATCTTCTCCATCCTTCTCCAACACCACATTTCGAAGCTTTCCAGGTGTTTCTGATCTACTGCCCTAAGTGTCCATGTTTCAGCCCCATACAGAGCTATGCTCCAAATGTAGCATTTCACTAGTTTCTACCTCAAATTTAAGTCCAAGTTTTTATACGACACACAAAACTACGATAGTCGCAAAAGAGTGCAACGACTAGTCATGAGATAGAACTAAACATTAACGGGCATGGGAACACTGTGGACAAGTGAACAGCGCAGTGGTCTCCCCAAAAGCACAAAGAAAAATCACCTGATGATGGCCCATATGCGACCGAAAAATGTCGTAAACTACAAAAAACTAGAGACATTTTAGAAATGTGATAATCACTTTAATGTATAAAATATACTTTTAGTGTCCTATTGACATTTTAATGATTTTAACATCATAAAGTATTAAAATACGTTTTTAGTGAGTGACATATTCTTGATGTCTTATATTGCTGCATTATTGACGGGTACTTTGATAATAAGGAGGCGTGTTGTCAGTTTCACGCCCGGGCCGCTTTATTCCCGCTTACCCATTAGATAGGATGCTGGGTGGACCACAGAGTCGGTCTGGAAGCTGTGGGGTAGAGAAAAATCTCTTATCCCTGTCGGGAATGAACCCCGTCCGCCTAGCCCATAGCCGGTTGCTATGGCGACTGAAATATACTGGCTCATAAGGATTAAATATACACTAATTTGAAACAGAAGTTAAACTTATACTCCTATAAGAACTGAATTTTACGAAAGCAAATTTTACTTCTGCTTCGAAAGAACGTGAAACTTGCTTGGTTCGAATTTCTGTCGGGAAAACGGCTATCTTGATTGAGGTTTCTCGTGGTTTTAATGAGGTTCCGCCGTCTGTCTTGTGGACAGTTACTTTGCTGACTTCCTTACACTGCAATCAACCGAGCGCCGGTCATAGCCGAAGCCCCTAACTCAGGAGACGGAGGAAGTGATAATGTGCTGCCTGGTGAGGACTGCTGGATACCTCAGGGGTCTGTGACAGACGGATATGGAGCAAGTATAGAATGGTGATTGAATTCGCTGGGGAGGGGGTGAGGGACCAGGGTGAGAACTCAGTACTTATCCGAGTTATGGAACGGATAAAATTAAATTACTCAGTAATTGTGGTATAGATCCTCAATGCATTAAATTATTTTTTGAGCAATCCATTTAGTGGAACCGGGATAGCGTAGTCGGTATAGCGACTGGCTACGGGCTGGACGGTCGAGGGGTCGGAGTTCTAGTCCCAGTAGCGTCAATAATTTTCTGTTCCCCACGTCGTCCAGACTGACTCTTGGATCCACTCAACCTCCTATTCAAAGGGTACCGGAGGCTCTTTCCCCGGGGTAAAGCGACCGGGGAATGAAGCTGACCACTCTCCTCCAGCTAGTGCCGATGTCAAGAAAATGTGGATATATACAACCACTCCCCCATACGTCTTCATGGCGTAGTGCTTAATTAGTTAATTCATTCAATACTTTCTGAAATAATGAATACGCATTAATTAAACGTAGAATAGTCAGCTTTAATTTCTGCATTCTCAAGGTGCTATTTTGGGTCTTCAAAATTTCTATTGCCATTTTGGGGTTTCAGAGTTGGTGCCCTTTCGTGGTTAATATATGTAGAATCTCTACGTAAATTGTAGCTATAATTCCTTGCTGCTGATCACAGTGGCTGCGCGGTCTAAGATATAATCCATCTTCTTCAGCTCGAACACTGGGACCGTGGGTTCGAATCCTACTCGAGGCATGGATGTCTGTGTTGTCCTGTGTGTACGTCGAGGCCTTGTGATGGGCTGATCACTCCACCAACGAGCCTTACGGTCTGTGTAAAGATTAAGCAACTGAAAAAGCGGCCAGGGTCCAAAGGGCTGTAGAGCTAGAGGGAGGAAAAAATTCCCAGCTAATGTGTCTTGAAATACACAGTTCTGATAAAATGCCGACAAATCTCACATATTGTCATATAACACTGTTTGAAAAAGTCGAACATTTCTACACTTGGTAATTGTAGGGTTACATTTACAGAGGTGAACACATCTCGACAATGTACACGCACGCGCTGTGGGGCACACAGGCTCGCATGGAACACCTGGCTGCCACCAAGTACTTCACCTGTAGGTGCAAGAGATGCGCAGATCCCACGGAGCTGGGAACCTACATTAGTGGAATTCGTTGCTTAGGAACTCATATCCTTACCCCTGATACGTAAGTATTACGCCTATGTCAGTATTGCCTACATCATACAAGTGGACAATGGGAGCATCCGCGATAGTGAACTTTATGCCATAAAACACTGACTCTTCACACATCAAACATATCATTTTACTGAGGTCTCCTATGAGATATGAGGCTTCATTGCGGTAATTGTGAACGGTATTATCATCTGCCGCGTAGCCTGGTGGAACTTAACTTGCGTTTCGGAAGAACGTTATGCATCCATCCTCAGGATCGAAAGAGTAAGATGAGCAATCAAGCCGGGAGCGAACACTTTGCTTGCTACTTGTTTTGCTTACATTTCGACCTTGAAGACGGAGGCAGAAAAGTTGGGATAATTCTGCCAGACAATACGGGGTCACATCTCAGAATGGTGTGCCTGAAACTCTTTATAATTGTATGTTACATTCACTAACTCATTCTGTGGTCAGTTCTGAAAACTTCAGTAACTCTCTGCCTCTGGGGATCTCTAAGTTTCATCGTCACATTCGCACAATTCTTGTGCCAGTTGAATCCGTTTACTTCTTCAAACCCTCTTTTTAAGTTTGATTTGGTTCATCCTGGTCCGTCACACTAGCAATATTATTAAAGAGTATCAACTCCGTCCAGTGTGATTGATAAATCAAAGATAAAAAAACATTTATCAATTACTCTGGACGGAGTTGGTAACCTTATATAACTCTTTTTAAGGTCCAGTTCAATTTTATTTCCCCATCTACCCCTAGATCATCGAAATAGATTCTTACTTTGAAGATATCCCGTAAGAATGTTTAGTGACCCATTGCATTCCAATGCTAGCTACATGTCCAGCTCATCGTAGTCCCCTACTTTGCACTATTATGGCAGTATTAGATGTCATTGTCGCTCTTATGTCAATGTGTGTGTGTGTGTGTGTGAATGGTCGACACTTGTAGATTGATAACTATTTTGACCATGTCTTGCCAATATCTGTGTTTCTAGAGACGGGGCATCATGTGGAGGCACACAGTTACCAATTTCGCCACTGGAAGAGAACTCTGACTGGCGCTGCGACCGCTGTCCTGTCCTCTTGGCATCATCGGACGTGACTGACCTTGTGTCAAGGATCGGAGAGGAGGTGGACAATATCCAGGCCGTGAGTAGAGGAAACTCCGAATTGAAACATTTTGCTATATTTTGATTATTTAACGGAATAAGTGGAGAGCGGTCAGTGTTCCAGTACGGAAACAAAGTTGATAAGCATTGTAAAACGTTTCACTTCTGATTTATTGCAGTGCATTAATAATTTGTTTACAATAAGACTGACTTTCCACAATCTTTGGTGATTCATGCAATCCTGAGTGTTCCGTTGCTGATGAGGAGAGCTTGCATTAAAGAGAGTTTTCTTTATTGCTAGTGGGGTGGGACTAAGTCCCTTGTACTGCGGCCACTTCTGGCCTATTGAATCAGCCCCAGATGATAGGTGAGGGTGATTGTGAAGCAATAGGTGGAATGAAGATTGGCAGGGGAAACCGAAGTACTCGGAGAAAACCTGCCCCAGCACCACTTTGTCCACCACAAATCCCACTTGACCAGACCTGGGATCGAACCCCGGTCGCCGCGGTGGGAAGCCAGCGACTAACCGCTTGAGCTATGGAGCGGCCTAAAGAGAGGTTACTCTGGAGTGAGTGCGGCTCGTAGGAAAACGGCCCCCTTTCATATGAGAGCTGGGCGGAAATTAATGTTCGATTATACGCAAAGATAAGTATTAATTTCTATCCTAGAATTCTCTAGAATGTTCTGGAATATTCTAGAGGATTTAAGGAAAAATTAAAAAAACGAAACTTAATAATTGAAGTAAAGCCGAGATTTGAACTATCGAACTTCTAATTCAGAATTTGACTACCGGCAGTTTACCTCCTCGGCCACCGAGGCGAAGCGGCAAGCTTCAGCTTGAATAAAAATTATCAATTTGACCTGCATAATCATTAGCAGATGAGCAACGCCAATTATGATGAACATTGTTTTATGCGACGTGACGCAGTGTAGTCTGGTAGATCTTTTCCAACGTTTACGGAGTAGTTAATCTCCATCTTCAGAGTGGAAGTATACGAGAAGAGACAAAAGATAAAGATGGCAGCAGCGACTTTCTCCCAAAGGTTTATAGCGATCCAATAGATCATATGTTGCCACATTCTAGAAGAATGCATTATTCAGAGTCACTGCCGTGAGAATTTAAGATCTTCCAATGCCAGTTATGCAGGCCTATGCGAAAGGCACTTAAATACATGCGTAATTAAAACTGGAGAACACTTTCAGATGGCGGTCATGTGGGTTATGTCGCCGTTCAGTCTGATACATGCTCACCAACTTTTTCAGAAAGAACACTGTGTTTTTTTTCCTCGGACACTAGATCAGTTGAATTTATGAAAGTTTATGCGTGTTATTAGATTATGGTCTTTTTGGTTATGCATCATATAGTCCGGTAGGCGTTACCAATATTTCGGAGGAACATGGTGCTTCCATCTTCAGGGTAAGACGAAAACTAGCGTAAGCAATACTGCCCTCAGATGTCGGAATGTATCAATTTATGAATACGTGTAGTCATGTTTTCACAATACATTCATAAGATGGATACAGCAGGTTGTTCCGAAATGTCGTTTACCATCCACTATAATTCAGGGTGTCACGTGCCAGAAGACAAAACCTTAATCTTCAATGCCACGGATATTCATGTTGTTGACAGGGATGCCCGACTGTGAAGCAACTGGAGGAACTTGTGTCCAAACTGTCCACGTTCCTGCACCCCCACCACTATCATATGTATTCCATTAAACACTCGCTGGTGCAACTCTATGGACACCAACATGGGTACCAGATCAACCAGCTCAGCGACCAGCAGCTGCAGAGAAAAGCTGGTATGTACGAGTCCTGCCTTACTGTTGTAGGAAAACCGTGTCTACATTTCATGTCAGGGATTGACGCTTAGTTTATCTGAAGAGCTTTCATGAACGTCATGATGCATGACTTACAGGCCCGTAACGTCCAGTGGCAGGATAATCTGTGAAAAATGATTTGAAATAGGTCGTAACCTATTTGGAAACGGTACCCTGGCATTCGCTTGGGAAGTGACGAAGAAAAATACTGAAATCTCAGTAAGGATAGCTACGAGTAGTTTCTCAACCGAGATATAAATACATGGCTTCTCCACTTCAGAGCACATTTAATCATGTGAGACTCACGGGACATGTAGCACGCATGAAGAAAGAAGAAATGCGTGCTTATATTTTGCTGGAATTATTATGGACAGAGATAATTTTGGAGAATAAGAGGTACATCGAGTGTACAGTAAAATAGGAGTTACAGGACTAGATTTTGAATATAGGATAGAAATTTATTCTACTAAAATTAAACAGGGCCGGTCACAGTAGCCGAGCTGTCTAAGGCATGCACTGTCTTCGCTCGCTTCTAAACCGGAATCATGGGTTCGAATCCCACTTAAGGCATGGATGTTTAGTTTGTGTGTGTGCGTTTTTCTGTGTTTGTGTACAGGTATAGGCCTTGCGGCGAGCTGATCACCTGCCCAAGGAGTCCTACCAAATGTGTAAGATCTAGAAAAACCGAAGTGAACGGAGTTCATGGAGGTAGGCCTAGGCCCACTGGGGCTGTAGTGCCAAGAAGAAAAAAATTAAACAGGATATCTCCTTGTTATCTGAGGGTTCTCACTGAAGTAGTATGCTCGGTGGGAAGAAGTTGAGATTATTGTCATAATATAACAATATTCGGAAAAGGGATGCGTACCAACCATGACTAGAAACGGAGACAGACGGTGGTAGACGCCATTTAATTGTTCTAGAGAGCTTCATTTTGAGCAAGCTAAGACGTCTTAACAATTGTTCCCAACAATGAAGCATGCAGGAACAAATTCGCGAGGATACATTGCACTCGTAATGATTTCCTTTTAATATCTGTTAGTAAATAATTACACTAATCAAGCCAAGGAATAAGAGATGGGCAGGGTATGTTGCACACATAGAGAAAAGGGAAATGTATACAGAGTTTTGGTGGGAAGGAAATAACATTGGAGACCTAGACGTGCATGGGAGGATAATATTGAAATGGATTTTGGATAATTAGGATGGTGTAGTATGGACTGGATTTATCTGTCTCAGGGTAGGTACCAGTGGCGGGTTTTTGTGAAGACGGTAATGAAACTGGGCATTATAAAATTTTGGGAAATTCTTGAGTAGCTGAGCGACTGACCGCTTCTCAAGAAGGACTCAGCTCCATGTAGTTAGTTATTTACGTGCTCCTCATTCCCCTCAGTGTTTCTATTGATCTGTAACGTCTATTTTTCTGAGAATCCATTCCACCCCTGGTACTAACCACACTTCGAAACACTAAAGTAATATAATTTGCGTGTTAACAGATATGTGTCGGGAATTGCTTGCCGTAACGGACATTTTGGACCCGGGCGCCTCTAGACTGGCACTCTATTCCTCGGTTTTGCTCCATGAACTTCATTCTGCTGAGTTTCATCTCTTGCGTCGTGCTTTTGAGAAGAACCCACCTGCTTTATCTGCTGAGGAGACGACTCGCAGGGCCTTGGAGGCCAAGGGTTTCTTGCTGAGGGCCACCGAGATCTTGGAGCCAGAACCTCAGTTCTCTTCTGGCAGAAAGATGTTGGAGGTGGTTGGCAAGGCGCTCTCCGAATGCGAGGCTTGGATGAAGGACAAGAGAGTGACTGTTCCTACGTGACTTTAGTGGGGGGGGGGATGTAACGTGTGGTTAACAGTTTAATGCAGACTTTTGAAATTCATGCGAATTTTTGGGCCAGTGATACCTGTGGACAGTGTTGCTACAACGCAAGAAGGAAGGAAGGGTGTAACAGGACAACACTGAACCTTTATTTGCTGAGTATAACTTTACAGTACTGAGAGTTTAAGTACTGCGGTACTGCATTGGGAATTTAATTATTGGTTTTAATGGAACCATACTGGGCACTTAATTGTGGGGTGTTACAGTACCACACTGAGCACTGAGTAAGTCTGTTGTATGACTAAGTACTGTAGTTTTTTTGTTTATTGTGGTGGGGTGAGACTGATTCCACTTGGTAAGTCGGCCACTAACTGGCCTACTGTATCAGCCTCGGACGATAGATGATGAGCGTGGAGCTGTGGGTGGAATGAGAATTGGCAGAGGAAACCGAAGTACTCGGAGAAAACCTGCCCCGGCGCCACTTTGTCTACCACAAATCCCACATGATATTCAGTGCCGTAACTTTTATGTTTACTGCAGATTCCTTCTGAAGTAGAGGATAGTTTTAAAATGGATATTAGGAAAATACGGTGTGAGATTGTGGATTTGATTTAATGGACTTGATAGTGGGTTCAATGCTTTTTTATTGTTACCACAGTTGTATTGCGGTTCCATAGGGCATATGGAATTTCCTTGAACAACTACCAGCTGTCGTAGGAGGTTTTGTATGCCGTATATACAGATAAACCGTTCTCAACGTTTCGGAGCTATTTCCCGCCTCCATCTTCACTCCTGTACCCCGAAGAATGGGGACAGCATGTACTCCGAAATATTGGTAACGATCTACCTGAAGGTAGAGCGATATATCTAAGAAGACATAAATCTTTACGATGAAAATATTTAGTTACATTATAAATATGGGCAAGGCCTGGCCATGTAGAAAAGAACTGTACTCAGCTGTACTGCATAATCATAACAAATTATAATTAATAAAATTAACTAAATGAAATCCTGGCTTACTTGAAACAGTAATCAAGGGTACTGGGAGACGTTTATCACGTTGTGATGAAAAATAAAAATTTTCATTAACCTCTTGGGAATCGAACCTCTGCCATTGGGGGATAACACATCATCTATTGCTACCAGTCACATATAATGTAAGGTAGGTCCTGCAATGAGCATAACTTCGAGGTATTTCTTTTACATTCGTGAATATTACCGAAGGCGACAGTCGAATTTTGACGAGTGTATCGAACCGGAAGTTCTACGCGGAGTTCCGTTTCGTGGGAGTAAGAGCGGTAGCGGCGTGAAGTGTTACATTTCTATGATTCGTGAGTTTTATATTACAAGTTATAAGGTTTTCAGTGTTATGATATGTGAGATAATGTACAATGGCGTGTGTTACAATAGTTAGATTTATAAACCAGTGTAATACAGAGCAGATGAACTGTGATGTAAACTGAGCTAGGTTTGGCTTGGCGGGTTGTGTTGCTTCAGCAGTTTTAGCGTCAGTTACAACGATTGCGTGCTGCCTGGGTTAAGGTAAGAGATGAGATATGTTTTATGATGTATACATTTAGCTTTTAGCAAAGTTTTCAGGAGAGTAGTGGAGTTATCACGGATGAAAAACGTGTCGTGTATTCGTCGATCAGCAAGAGGTTATGGCGAATTGTTTAACGTGGCAGGTGAATTAACTACGGCGCACAGCATTTTTCAACACAGATGCTCATTTCGCAAACTGCATGTTAGATTGCAGTAAGTGGGGCAATAAACATATCACACTGTTAGAGTTCAGGACGTGCCTTGTTTGGAGAGAAACAAAGCATCTGTAACCGATTTCAGATAACGTGGTAAGCCCATCTTGACGGCCCATTTAACGTCATGTGTGTTTGTGCTTAGGAAATTAGGTTAAGAGATTATGTTCGTTTATGTGCAGAGTTTTATTTGAACATATTAACCAAGTCAATAGGTCAGGTCCGTTCCATAGCTCAAGCGGTAAGTCTCTGGCTTCCCACCGCGGCGGCCCGGGTTCGATCCCTGGTATGGTCAAGTGAGATTTGTGGTGGACAAAGTGGCGCTGGAGCAGGTTTTCTCCGAGTACTTCGGTTTCCCCTGCCAATCTTCATTCCACCAATTTCTCCACAATCACCCTCACCTATCATCTGGGGCTGGTACAATAGGCCAGAAGTGGCCGCAGTACAAGGGACTTAAACCCACCCCACTAACAAATTATCCGTTGGGGTTCAGTAAATCCATCGTCCTGTGTGGAACTGTAAGTAGATGGCACCTCTTTGATAATCATTAAGTAAAAGAAATAGAACATAGAGCAGCTTATTTACTATGTTTATATAAATATTATACAATCTAATCATCATCATTGTGAACGGAGAAGTTCATGGAGGTAGGCCTAGGCCCACTGGGGCTGTAGTGCGAAGGAAAAAAAATCATCATCATTATCATGAAAATTGTTCCCTTGTCACCACAGCATTGCGCATCCTACGGTTGCAACATCTCTTATAATATTCAGAAACTGTGTGGAACTGAAGTAAACGAGGGCCAGGAACAGGCAAATGACGTACGTAGTTCACAATGACACGACGGTCTACACAAGTTGCAATACACTGAGCTCACTTCGGAGCTCAGAAGTAGGCTATTTCCCGAGTGCTTGTCCGTTAGGAAGCCAACATGATATCGCCACTGACCATTGCGAGTTGGGAAGCCAGGATAGCTCATTCGGTATAGCGACTGGCTACGGGCTGGACGACAAGGGTTCGGAGTTCAAGTCCCGGTGGGCAGCAAGAATTTTTACTTCTCTACATCATTCAGACCGGCTCTGGGGTCCACCGAACCTCTTAACCTTTGGATACCGAGGGCTCTTTCTTCGGGAGTAAAGTGGCTGTAGCGTGAAACTGACCACTCACCTCCAATTAGTGCCTAGGTCAAGAAAACGTGGATCTACACATCCACTCCCCCATATGCCTTCACGGCGTAGTGCTTAATTAGTTAAGCACAGGGACAACTTTACCACTGTGAATTTTTGCCTGTTCCATACACGTCCTGAACAAACCGAAAAGGTAAAATTGTCCCTGTGCTTAATGAATTAAGTACCACGATATGGAGACGTATGGGGGAGTGTAGATATAGCTCCACTATTTTTGCCTCAACATTAGATGGAGGTGAATGTTCAGCTTTACGCCCCGGCCGCTTTGCCCCCGGAGGAAGAACTCTAAATATTCACTGGTTGGGATTCAGAAGGTAGTACAGCCTGTATATGCCGACTGGACAAGGAAGGAATGCCGGTTTTGCTGAGCCCATTAGTGAATACTGACATCGCAACGCAGGTTTTCAAAGGGGTGAAGGGACGACGAGATTGAGGTTACACACGTTGTGTATTTTGTGCCATATTTGCTGAAAGCATAAACTGTGGAGCCAGAGAAACAGCAGTTGCTGTAACATTCGTTACTTGGCAACGGCCACGAAACAGACAACGGAACGATGTTCGTTACTAGGCGATAGATTCTTCATAAGCAGGGATATACCGTCGTAAACACGTTCCCGCTGCAAAGGATTCGCATGCAACAGAGGAACGGTCTTTCTGCTTGGTCCGTGCTGAGATGTTATAAGGAGGACAATAGAAAGCAAGATTAGCCTGCTGTGCCCATTGTGACCAAACACGGAAAGTGTTACACAAGTAATAATGTCACATGCAGGGCCTATAATTACAATATATACGTGTATATTACTAATCTCATGTCAAGGCGGGTTGGAGTGCCTCCACCGTGGCCCTGCGATTCTTGTCGGGCGTCGGAAGGGGAAGTCTCGAATCTGAGACAGTAGATTTTGGTCGCGGGTCCCACGGAACTCGGGCCCCAGAGTGACTACACTGGCGAGAGCGGCAGCGATTGTGGACAGCGGACCTGTCTTCTAGTTGGGGTGGGGGGGGGGCGCTCCGCAACGGCGTGCCCGTGAATGTCTGACGATGGTGGAAGTCTGACCGTGGGTCCCAGACGGATGCTTTGTTCCGGGCCGGATTGGCCGACCGACTGTAACATGAGACTCGGCTCGGCTCAGCTAGGCAAGTTCATACCCGCCCGGCAACGAATACAAACGCAAAATGTGGAGGCCCTGTTGGGGGCGGTGTTTTGTATTCGATCCGACTCGAATTTATGCGTCAAGGTATAGCAGACTGGCCCTCCAGGTTGTGGAGGCGGGTTCGAATCATCTCCACCGTAGCCCTGCGGGTCGTAGAAAGCGATGAAAAGGGAACCCAGTGCCTGGGGGTATAACTGGGCCACCCCGTTCCTGGGGTTAGAAATACGGGAACCTGGGCTCCAGGTTGGGGGAGACTAGAGTCTGAGACAGTAGAATGTGGTTCTGAGTCCTGCGGGACTCGGACCTGAGAATGAATGTGCTAGCGAGGGTCAGCAGCAGTTGTAAACGAGATCCATCCTCGCGTCAGAGAGGTTGTTACATAAGGACCGTGACCGCAAGTGTTCAACTGGGGGAAAGAAGTCTGGCCGTGGGTCTCAAGGGGTTTGGCTCCAAGACGAACTGATTGGCGGTAAACTGCCGGCTGTAAAGTAATTCTGACCCTGAAGAATATTTCAGTTAAAATGGAGTCGCCGTTCAGGGTGGACTTGGACACGAAAGCAGAGGAATAGCCATTGCTAGAAGCCGTTACCAGGTAACTACTAGTCAAGACATTGCGGGCTGGAAAAGATTTAGCGTGTGATTTGTAAAGTGTGGAAATTAGTAATGGCGCTATAATTAAATGTAATTACGTATTGTGTGTTAATAATAGTCAATAAATCCAATATCAAATCCAAAACCCGATCTATAGCCACTCCATACTAGTTGACAGTATTCGTCAATAGGGAAGAAAGCAGATTTGTCACCGCAACTCCTTGATCAGACAGAATATACATGCAAGTACATTGACTAAACATGTGCATAGAGTTCAAACAGAATTTGAGGTTCTCAGAATGGCGACTGTGAAGAGTACTGTTTTCTGGTTTTAAAGTCACGTGAGCCCTAACAGAACCTTACTATTTGTGTAAAAATGTCCCATTGTATGAATTAATTGTTTTAGAGAATAAGACTGAGTTTAATCTTGTTAACACATAATACTGTACAGTTAGAAGAATATATGACTGACAGCCACACGCCATAAGAAAGAGACGCCGACCTAAGATTAGATGGAAATATGACGTAAGGGAAGACCTAAAGGAGTTTAGGAATTTATAACTGGATAACTCGGACACAGGACAGAAGTAGTTGGAAGGAAATTGTTGAGCAGGCCAAAGCGTTCAATATTGGAAGCTGTCGAGCCTTATGATGAAGAAGACATAATACTGTAATCTGATAATTTTGTCAATATAATGTAAATTCATGGAAATGCAAAGAAGTTTTCTTTATGACTAACTTTGTAGGCAGCGTGATAAGCTTTGCAGCATTTTAATTTGTACCTAAAATAAAATAAAGGCAAATGCGATGGCTATAAGTGAAAGAGTTCACTCTTCTTTCTACTGAGGGACTGAGCCCGTAAAAATTTAATTTCTTCTTTATTTTATGTGCTTGTGAAAAGCTGGTTCCAGTGAAATAGTGTCACGAATGATAAACTGAAGGTATGTCCTGTTAATATTTTAAAATCAAATTTATTACATCCATAAAATCATGTATATGTACTTATCATTTTATTGATATAAAGAACCTTAATTTTTTTTATTTGTAAAACTTATGTTTATCTCATGGATGGGGGATTTATAATAAGTGAGAAATTTCTGATATTTTTATTTAACGAAAAGTGATGGAATATTATAATGTGTCATTCTGAAAGTAAGTGAGCGACATCCACTTGAAGCTTATCAACATTATTCGCATGGAAATGCATTGCCTCCATAGTATTTTTATTGCTAGTGGGGTGGGACTAAGTCCCTTGTACTGCGGCCACTTCTGGCCTATTGTACCAGCCCCAGATGATAGGTGAGGGTGATTGTGGAGCAATTGGTGGAATGAAGATTGGCAGGGGAAACCGAAGTACTCGGAGAAAACCTGCCCCAGCGCCACTTTGTCCACCACAAATCCCACTTGACCAGACCCGCGATCGAACCCGGGCCGCCGCGGTGGGAAGCCAGCGACTAACCGCTTGAGCTATGGCGCGGCCTGGTTCCATAGTTACTGTGATGACTGATTTCTGCAACTAGATCTGCACTGGAAATTACATAGCGATATAAAAATATTGTTATAATAGAGCTTGCTACCAGGGTAGCAAAATGGTTGCTCACTGCTGTCCTATAATAATAAACAAAGGTTTCTGTCATTCTTTAATGCACTTTCGCCAACACAGAGATCTCCTCGTGTCTTTAGTGAAAGTAGTGGACCCACAGCTCATCACAGTGGCCGATTACTGGAATCGTGGGTTTGAATCCCATTCAGGACATGGATGTCTCTGTTTTTTATGTGTTTCTGTTTGCGACGGACTGATCTCCCGTCCAAGGAGTCCTACTGACTATCTTAGTATAAGAAACTGAAGTGAAATGAAACGTTTCTTGGATGTCCTATGCTCCAAGTGGAAGCACAAAACGAAGAAGCTGACCTGCAGATCTGTTAGAAGTAGTTAGAAGATGTGTTAGAAGTTAGCCTCGTTAGAAGGACGGTCTATCGGCCTGGACACCGGGTATCCTCACTGTGTTTTCCAGTGGTTTATCTCAGTTCGATTCTCGGCGCTACAAGATCAGAGAAGTAGGGGGTCTGGAACGGGGTTCACTCAGCCTCGTGAAGATAATGGAGGAGCTATTTCAAGGAATTAGCTGTTCCGGTTTAGAAAACCGAAATTAACGGCCGTGGGGATTCGTTACGCTGACCACGCGACGCTTTCTATCCGCTAAAGTTGGCACTAACTTCGTCGACAAGTGGGGATCGCTCGGTCGGTATAGTTCCCTTGCGGAGTCAAGCCACGGAGTTTTTTTTATCTCAGCTCTTCCCTATACTCCAAATAAGGTCAAGACCGCTGCCTTCCACAAGTTTTCCAGTTAGTTATTCATGAGTCATTCTCTCAAGTTTCGTTAAGTAATCCACAATAAATAAAATAAATGAGCGTTACAATCTGGAAACTTTTGGCGTTTGGGTAGATCAAGAAACTGAGTAGAGCCTTTTCTTCAGGAATCCCCATTAGTTCTTCAGAAGAACTCGCCATTGGATCTTGTCAAGAACCAGATGGACCTAGTCCACATTCTCATGAACTATCTTTAAGATACATTGTAATATTATTTTTTCTTTTACGCTTACGTCTCTTATTAGATTTCTCCCCTTCAAGTCTACCTCTAAGATTTTGTACAATAAAAAATATGCACTTTGCAATGGAATATACTGACAGAGAAATGATTCCTTAATAGAAACCATATTTTAAAAGGTTAAATGTGATTAACTTCAACGGATATCGCAAGAGAGGGCAGTCTGTTCTCTTCATTATTCAGGTACGGTCCTCTTGGAACTATTGACACCGAATTCATCTGCTGTCTCTGTGCTTCTGCAATTACTTGTCTCTCTGCTTCAACATCCATTTTCTTTTCCGACGGCTTCCAAAACACGCAACAATATCCAAATATGTTCCGGACGAATCTGAAGACAGACTGAATGACATCGAGTGTCTCATTCAGGAAACAATAAAGGAATGGATTCAGAGCTGTTGAAAACAGACTAAGTATGGTAAACCAGTATTGCAACAGCCACCATTTCATATCGTCCAGTCGAATGCTGGGGTCCGACTGCGCCACATTATAGCTCCAACTAGGCACGCGACCTATGAAACAAGTAGCAATAAGAACCATAATTACTTTGAAGGTACGTACTTTACGTTTGCTTTGGACGGTACGAACAGTCGGTTCTACATGGGAACTTGTTTCGGGCATGCCACTGTAATTTTCCTTTCTGCGGTTCAGAGGTGTTCCAGAGGTACTGTCAGTCAGTAAAGTGCTTCTTGACCCCGTGTTACTTTCAGTGTTGCTTTTGAAAACATATCTAGGTGACGTCTTTGTGTCACCTTTCTTGTACTTTTTTGTATCTCTTCTGGAGGCGCTTGTAATGGCTGTTTTGTGTGAAGAATTCTGCGCAGGCGCACTTTTGTTTGTGGGAATACGTCGCTTCCAGATGTACATGGCTACAACGACATAGAATCCGACGAAAGTGACAAACAAGGGAAGGAATATTAGGGTGTATACTGTTATGTAATACTCGCTTTTGAATACTTTTGTGGGTACGACGCAGAAGTACAGGCTCTCGGGAAGAATATCACATTCCACAGTCACCACATGCATTGGCCCCTTGTAGTCGTAAGTGAAGAACATCGGCGTGGCTGTTCCTGAAACAGTGAATCATGAATAATCATATCAGTAGAATGGGATAGCCGCCTCTGTGGTCTAGAGGTCAGAGTTCCTGGCTACAGATCCAGAGGTCCCGGGTTCGATTCCCGACGCTACCAGGTTTTCTGAGAAGTAGTGGGTCTGGAACGGGGTCCACTCAGCCTCATGAAGATAATTGAGGAGCTATTTCAAGGAAATAGCGGCTCCGGTCTAGAGAACCGAAATGAAAGGCCGTGGGGTCCGTTGCGCTGACCACGCGACACCCTCTAGCCCCTAAAGTTGGCACTAACTTCGCCTAGTTCACTTGCGGACTAAAACTGCGGAGTTAATTTTGTTTGTTTTTTGTAAGGAGAATGATATGTTGGACGTGTAGCAGGAGCAGGATATACGAAAAATTAGTATAAAATGTTAGCCGTTAAACCTTTAGAAATCACTCTTGAGATATAGGCTTCAGTATGAAGATAATATTAAAATTGACCTTAGAAAAAGAAATGTGCGAAGTTATGAGTTGGATTTTGGTAATTAAGATTATTGCCCATGGTGGAGTTTTGTGACGACGGTAATGAACTTTAGAGTTCGAGAAAGGCATGCGATATGTTGACCAAAGAACTGATTGTGTTGGATGTGAAGTTCACGCAACAGTGCCTGTGAGGATAGCTGTCTTAAGGGAAGTGAGGCCGTGTAGTCCGGTACGCTTTCAAAAGTTTGCTGCTTGCTTGCCGTTGGTGTCTTAGCATATTTTAACCTTGAAGAACGAGGCAGTACTTTCCTCCGTAACGTCGCTTAACTTCTACCGAGATATACGGCGTCACCCAGACGACTGTACTGTTCAGATGAGTAAGCAACAAATAATGAAACACGGCAGGCTGCGGAAGAATTAATGTGTGGTGATTTGTAAAGTGTGGAAATCAGAAATAGCGCTGTAATTGTAGTTAGAAGTCGTGTGTATATGTGGTCAATAAATCCATTCGCCAGTCCATACCCCATCCATAATCACACTCAAACACGTGACAGTAGTATCCTTAAATTCACACACACACACACACACACACAAAATTGAAATATAGAGTGCCCGAATGCAATGAGAACATTTTCCCCGGCTGTCAGTTTTGACCATTATATTCAGCATATTCAGTTCTCTTGATTATTTTATCCAAAGCTGCCATAAAAATATCTTCATTTATTTAAAAGCGGAATTTATTTTTAATGAAAGAGCGTGCATTATGTTCCAGAACTCTCACGGCCAATATCTCCTTTCTTACCTGCACACACAGACCAGACTAGCAGCATAAAGGCCAGGCATATCCACAGGCTCGGCTCCCACCTTCTCTTAGCCCCACCCCTCACAGCCTGGAATCGGTCCAGGGCGATGCAGGAAACTGTCATGGAGTTGACCAGGAGGCACATCGCCATCAGCAGGGGCACAAAGTTGCACGTGCTTTCACCCAGCACCTGCACATAGGCTGTAGCTTACTGATGCTGAACTGCTGCTTAGCAGCGAGGGTTGTTACGTGTAGTGATGGTCGTAGTCGGCATCAGTTAGGCTTTGCTGTCGGCGGAGTTCTTAGGAAATAATTCTGTTGCATTTACATGGCCTTCCTTTTATTCACATACTCTATCTGTCTGTCTAGCCGGTCACGGTAGCCGTGCGGTCTAAAGCATGCACTGTCTTCGCTCGCTCGGAAGCCGGGATCGTGGGTTCGAATCCCNTCTATCTGTCTAGCTATCTATCTATCTATCTGCTTGTCTGGCTGCCTGTCTGTCTGTCCGTCTATCTGCCTGCCTACTTACCTGTCTACCTGTTTATTGCTCCCACCTGAAGCATAGGGCATCCGTAAAACACTTCGTTTCACTTCAGTTTCTTAATCTTAGACGGTAGGACTCCTTGGACGGGGGATCAGCCCATCGCAAGCTGCTATCTACACACGACAGCACAAACACAGAATAAACGGAGGCAAACATCCATGCCTTGAGTGGGATTCGAACCCACGATCCCAGCTTTCGAGCGGGGAAGACATTTCATGTGATGTCGCGGTCACCGTGATCGGCTCCTTCATATAGTATTTATTATTATTATTATTATTGGAGGGGTGGGTTTCCCCATGCACCGCGACCAGTGGTCTATTATACGTCCCCTCTGTGATATTCTACCAGTCTCTATACCCTACCGATACTGGTGCGTGCCATCAGTCCCGACTCAGCCAGCGAGTTCGGCCTCTACGGGCTCAGTGGTACCTCTCGATGCTTCCCCCATCTATCAGAGGCGTTAGAGACTACTGTTGGGCGGGAAATGTCCAATCAATTTGGCTCAGTGGTCCCCTTGGGGCATGAGGTTCTTTTACGTGCCGTAAAGCTACGACACGGGACCCACGGCTTAAAGTCCCTCCCGGAGGACTTGTTCCCTGAATTTTCCCGCCCTTAAAAATTCCACGACCTCCGCCGGGTTTGAACCCACGTACCTTGAGTCATGAGGTTGGAACGTTACTCCTAGATTACGGAGGCCGTTTTCATATAGTAACTTATGTACATTTCTCAGGCGCATGCGCTCCTCGGCTAGCGACTTCCAGACTTAACGGATTTCCGCACTTAGGATCCCGTTTAATTAACATTAATTACACTCACGTCAGGAATTCTCGATATTACAGCACGAAACTCGAATTTTAGGCGTTAGGTTCTTCAGACAGCCCAAGGCCCACAGACCACTCTTCCGACTCCCTCTGCCAAACCGAGTTCCTCCCAAAGTCTCCCGAAACCAGAGCTCTCCTATCTGAACTCAACGAGTGGCTGGATGCTGATAAAATATTAATTTAATAGTTTATAAAATATGTACATTCTCTAGTGACTCGAATGGCAGTTCTTAGTGATCCATGGTAGCGTAGTAATTAACTTCGTTACTTTAAAAATTTTAAATAAACTAAGTGTTTAATTAACTGGTTTGTTGTCCCTTTATTGACTTAACGGTAACAATAAATTTATAGCGCAGTAGGGGTTAAAATACTGAAAAATGGGTCTGAGTCCGGAGCACCAGGAAAGTGACCATATACGTCTCATATAGGGAACTCGATCCGATGTTTCGGCTTAGACCCATTTTCGGGAACGCATTCAGTCCTAAGTCTGAGATAAAACTGCAGCTTATTTGCTTCAAGCCACCAATGCTGACTGAAACAAAGTATGGATGTCGAAGAGTGTTACGTGAACTGAGGTTAAAAAGAGACGAACCGTCCTTTACTATTGAAGGTTCTATCATATCTTAGGCCTTCATGACGGCTCCCTTCCAAGAAGATTTTTTCTACTGCTTAAAATGCCCACTTATTTAAGTAATTAGGTGAGACACGTATGGGACAGTGGATGTATAGATCCACCTATTCTTGTCCTTGGCACTAGATATGTCTGCAGAAGGCCAACATCACGCCCTGACCGCTTTACCTCCAAGGAAATAGCCGCCTGTGTCCGTTGAAAAAGACCATAAAGCTGGTCTGGATGTTGTGATGAATTAAATCTCTGAACTCTGTCGGGAATCTAACCATTATTTCAAAATAGTAGGCCTATATAAAAGTTCAGTTCCTACCTCACAGAAAACACGCAGCATCTCCATTACGGAACACATTTATTTAATGCAGTTTAGTGAAATCTTTGTTAAAGCAGGACTCATGTACAGTAATTATTATTCTCTAAAGATTTAAAAAATAATTAGAACTCAGTAAGCAAGGAATAATATACTAACCCAAGCATTAGAATATTTCTGTATGAATTTCGGAATGTAGGTGGCGGAGTAACACGCACCAAGCAGAAGGTCGCTGAGAGCCAGAGAAATCAGGCAACATTTGTAGAGCATGCGCAGTTTCCTGTGGGGAAACAACAGTTTTAATTTCTAAAGGAAACCGAGAAGAGAGGAACAGATGTACGTGTATGATGGAGAGCTTTCGGTTTACCTGCGAAATAAAATGAAGACGGCTGCGCAGTTGCCGACTACGCAGAAGCAGCAGAGAATAATCGCCACAGTCAGCAGTGCGATGCGCTGTCCCTCTGGAAGAACTTTGAGATCCCTGTTCTCTTCCCACAGAACTGTCAGGCCATCCGTTTCGTTCTGCGTAAAACAGAGTCAGAGTCAGAGTCACTTTACGACTGACAGTTTACCACCAATCACCTCCTCTTGGCGACAAACCCCTTCTGACACAACCAGTAATTTTATTTTTCAACTGAACAAAAACAAACAAACTTCTTGACCTGTAGTCCGCAAGCGAACTATACCGACCGAGCTACTGCCGCTTGTCGGCGAAGTTAGTACCAACTTTTGCGGATAGAGAGTGTCACGTTGACAGCACAACGGTTCACCACGACCGTTAATCTCGGTTTTCTAGACCGGAGCCGCTATTTCGTTGAAATAGCTCCTCAGTTATCATCAAGAGTCTGAGTGGATTCCGTTCCACACCCATTACTTCTCAGAAAATCTGGTAGCGCCGGGAATCGAACCCGGGACCTCTGGACCTGTAGCTAGGAACTCTGGCCACTAGACCACAGAGGCGGTCTTTCCAACTGAACACTTGCGGTTATAGTCCTTATGTAACATCTTCTCTGACGGTAGGATTCGTCTGTCGTTTACAGTTTCTGCTGGTTCTCGCCCGCGCACTCGTTCTCGAGTCTGAATCCAGCGGGACTCATTACCACATGTTGCTGTCACACTCTAGACTTGCCCAAACCGGAGGGTCAGGTCCCCGTATTTAAAACCCCCAGTAACAAGGTGGTCCAGTTATAGCCCCTGTACTGGGTTTCCTTTTCGTCGCCTCCTACGACTTGCAGGGCTGCCTTAGAGGTATTCGATCTCGACTCCAAACGGAATACGTAAAACAGTAAAATGAGCTGATAGTTTTAAAGTCTCTTGTAAGTGAACCGATTTTGTGAAACTAGTGACGTGTATTCTATGTGGAGAGTCATCCTCAGGTACTATGTACATATTTACATCTTTAAATAATTATTAGATTCTATATCAAATTTGTGATGGAAAGCTAGAAAATCACAAAAGAGAAGATCTATTTGAACATTTATTTCGTAAACGTGCCTCCTCAATGTGTGACTTACACTTAAAAGATATTTTAGACAGCCCATAATGTCTGTCCATAGTTAACACTAGCAACGTCTTGTAGATTCCGAAGAGTTCTGACGATGGTGTAGAACACTCAGACTTACTGGGTTTTTGGACTTTGTCCATCTTCCGGTATTCTAGAAACTATTCTAGAAAAACATAGTTTCGGAAACTGGTCACTGACTGAGGGTGACTGCCCCACTCACCTGACGACGGAAACAGATCCAGTTTCCGAAACATTATATTTTACTAGTGGCCAGAGTCCGAAAACCCAACAGTTCTGAGTAAAAACGTCTTGCCTGCAGCAGTTTTGATTTCATTTTCCCCGGCATTTTACTTACACTGTCATTTACGAATGGCAGAGGGGTAGCCTTCATGTGTCATTTAGATGTTTTTTTTTTCCTATCAGTTTAGGCCTATAATTTCTTTGTGTTCCTGTTCGTTAATATGAAGGCGCATGTGCTAACGGTCCATGAAAATGGCAGGTCGTAAGAGACGGAGCCATATTAAAGTGACCACTAATTATGCCGCAGCAGGGCCGATAAGATGAAAGCTATCTGCAAATGCATTGAATAAGCATACATACTGTTGCGTATAGACCCGTTGCTAAGCGGTGACTCTGTAAACAGCGTCCGTTGCTAGGTAACGCCACCAACACACAAGCACGCAACAACAGAACAACGGCGTTATGTAACCCGTTTCCTAGTAACGGATCGGTAAGCACGCGTCTACAAAAATAGGGACATTGTTTGAAACTGTGTTTTCTATTCGGCCCGTGCAAAGTAGTTATAAAGAAGACCGTTAAGGCAATGCAGTTAGTTGATGGTTTGGCAGTTCAGTTGGGTTCTGCAAGGGGGGCTGAGCACAACTGGCGATTCAGGCCAGTTGAGTGTTGAAAATCCGGCTGTGAAGAAAAGAGTTGTAAAAGTGCGACTGCGAAAAGACGACTTTATGTGTGCTGTAGTTAGACTGTTATAATTAATGTGTTAAAATCCGTTGCCAAGATACGACTAGTGAACACTCAGAAGTCTTAGCGTGTGCCATGGATTTCTAAAGAGTAGAGATCAGCGATAATGTTGTAAATCCAGTATCCGATTAATACCCCGTCTATAGTCACATGAATCATGGCAATACAGCAAGGGATGGCCCTCGTGCTTGGGGGTTGGACGCGGAGATAACAGCTCTTCACCGTAAAAATCAGTATGTTACAAAATGTCATACAGGAACTCTGACTTCGAAAGATTCTTCTGGACGAATCCAACAACGGAAAATAAACGCGAGATAGGAAGAAAATAATGAGACTCTTTAAGAAATGGGGTGGGAGAGTGTGGACTGGATACATCTAATTGAGGATGAGGACTACTGGGGGTGGGGGCTCTTGTGAACATGATAACGAGCTTCTGTGTTCCAGAGACTGATGCAAAGTTTGAATAGTAGCTGAATAACTGTCACCTTCTCAAAAATGACTCAGACCTACAATTCTTGAGATCTTAAGTCGAAACACTTACATCAGGTTTCATGGACATGCAGGTTTGCAGATCCATTGTGCAGAGGTCCTTCTGTAATAAACAAAAAACAAGTGAGATTTGACATTCTTTTGGCGCTGACTGTAAAGTATACAGACTTTTGGGATGCTGAGCTTTGTAGTTTGGCATACAGTATGTCCTAGGAGGAAGAGTCAATATTCTGGGAGGTCATGGTATCGGTTATGGCTTGTGAATATCTACCGTTATATCGTCATATTCCAGAACACAGTACTCTTCAACGCAGAACGTATCATTATGAATCATCCACGGTAAGAAAACCAAACCGAAATTTGCTGTTAATAGTTAATATCCTTTTCGCGCACTCGACATTTGGACTTCCTATCTTTGCTCAGAATAACTGTTGAGATTACTGTGATTCTCCCAAGTTCCTCCAGGAATATTCTGGAACAGTTTTTTTATTGCTAGTGGGGTGGGACTAAGTCCCTTGTACTGTGGCCACTCCTGGCCTATTGTACCAGCCCCAGATGATAGGTGAGGGTGATTGTGGAGCAATTGGTTGAATGAAGATTGGCAGGGGAAACCGAAGTATTCGGAGAAAAGCCGCCCCAGCGCCACTTTGTCCAACACAAATCCCACTTGACCAGACCCGGGATCAATTCAGGCCTCCACGACGGGACGCCAGCGACTAACCGCTTGAGCTATGGCGAGGCCAACCAAACATCTAACGAAGGCCCTGCCATAGCTCAAGCTGTTAGTCGCTGGCTTCCCACCGCGGCCGGTGGGAGCCAGAGCCCGGCTCTGGTCAAGTGCGATTTGTGGTGGACAAAGAGGCGCTGGGGCCGGTTTTCTCCGCATACTTCGGTTTCCTCTGTCAATCTTCATTTCACCAAATTCTCCATAATCATAATCACCCGAAGCAGGTACAATAGGCCAATTAGTGGCCGAAGTGCCGAGTGGACCCAGCTGGATTCCACCCTCCACCCCCCACTGTACGAATTAAAAAAATTAACGATTGCCCACAGTCAGTTACATAGCAAATAAGGAAACAATCAAGCCAAAACAAAGAAGAAACACACTGATTGACCAAATTCATGTCGTGTAGAAGACCAGCGGTTTTCACCAGAACTAAGATGTGTCGTCCCTGGACACCATCCTCAACCGAGGTCATCAAACTCGAGAGTTCGTGTCGAAGATCCAGTTTAATGATGCGTTGGATCTGAGGCCCTCCCAGCGGAGACTATGAAGAAGGTGACATGTAATCAGGTAGAATCCCATCGATGTTTCGGAGGAACGTTATATCTCCGTCTGTTAGGGTCGAAGATTAAGTCAGGCAATAAACTAGCAAGAAAATCTTCTTGTCCTTGTTGGTTGCTTCCATGAGTTATTCTTCGACACCGCAAATGTAAATAGCGCGTTTCTTCGAAACGGTGGTGATAATATTGCAGTGTCTAGACCAGTTGCTGGGTAACGGCATCGAAAAAACGAAAAGAAATCCACTGCTAGACAAAACAGTCTTAGTAAGGAAGTTTACGCAGCCGTTACTGAGTAACGCCTTCGTAAACAAACATGTCTCCACGGAAACAATTGGAGTACACTAATGAACGGCGTTTTCTGCGCGGTCTGCGCCGGGTTATTATGAGGAGGACAATTGGAGCAAGAGTTCAGAGATGTAAGAGAGTATGTGAAGAGAAGACTCAGTCGGTGTAGTTTAGCAAGGAAGTGAGTGCGGGAGCTGAAGAATCTCCATTTTTAGAAGTCGTTGCCAAGGAATGACTGGTGAAGACAAAGCAGACTGAAAAGATTTAGCGTGTACTGTAGTGTGTAAGATTTGAGCCTTTCACGGCGGTGACTATGAAGAAAGCAGTCTTCTGGGATTTGGCACCGTGTATATGTGGTGTTAACCGACGTTTCGGAGGAACGTATCGCCTCCATCTTCAGGGTAGAAGAAAAAATATAAGAAATCTGCAAGCGAAGAGACCGTGAGAACCGGTAAAAGCAGTCTGCCGCCAGCAGAACACAGATATTCAGAACTACCAACCATTGTTATACTGAAATAACTAACATCAACTAATCTATTTTGGCAGATAAGTGCGGTTGATTTAAGCTCCATACATAAAGCTGCCAGTCTGCTTTTACCGGTTCTCACGGTCTCTTGGCTTGCAGATTTCTTATATTTTTTCTTCTACCCTGAAGATGGAGGCGATACGTTCCTCCGAAACGTCGGTTAACACCACATATACACGGTGCCAAATCCCAGAAGACTGCTTTCTTCGTGTACTGTAGTGATCTGTAAAATTCGGAAATTAGCGAAAGAGCTATAGTTACTTGTAATTACGATCTGTAAGTGTTCAATGAATCCAATTACAGATCCAAATCCAGTCTATAATTAATCATACACGTTACAATATTACCTGTACCTGTGTGTTCCATATAAGCTACACACAGGGTGATTCTAAATTATTGTCGGGTATACGTTTATAGGTCACGGATAATTTAGGATCACCCTGTACTTTCCATGAAATTTATATACAGTATCTACTGTGCTGTCGATCTATGTGAGAATTTGAAATAGTACGATATGGAAAATATTAATAAAGCCTCAATTAATGCGTAAAGTTTGAAATAATGCGAGTCTGAAAAAATTCGGCATCCCCTTTACCTTACACCTATTCCTGTGAGAAAACTTGTCTTGAATTAGACGAGGACTTCGGTAACACATCCTCGCATACAATGCGACCTCACTGTATGTAATGTTTTATTGCACGATCCGTATTACACTCCCAGATTATGGCTAATATAAAACTTACTGCAATTTATTTATCTTCCTTTTTGGTGTTGTATTATTTATAAATCTTGAGCTGATGAATGAACAATATTCCTGCCGTAACTTGAAGTACATTCAGTTTGTTTGCTGCCAATCAGCGGGCAAATGAAACTTGTTTGCCTCTGTTGACGTCCTGCCCGTCCTGCCTATCCATCGTGTAACTGCACTGATTCACCGCTAGGTGAATACTGGACATACACGGCGGGTACTGAGGGCTCAATAAAGCAATTTGTGGGGGCGAGAAGTGCTTATAGATTTCTCATAATTCGCTGTAGGTGACAGCTTGTAGTCGGATCGGTGTTATTGGTAGGATCCGAAGATAACATTGCATTGATTACCCTCACATGTGCGCATGCTCATAACACAATTGCTTTATGAAATAATCGGTGTTTCACTGGCGAAATTGTATGAAAGTTCCATACTGACCACATTTCGGAGTAGTGTTCATCTTCAGGTTCTCACGCCAGCGACTAAGATCTTCTGGAATGCGACGCCGTGTAGGATGCTATAGGTTTACTGTTATTCCTCCGAAACGGAGGTAAGCTTACACCACACTACACGGCGTTACATCACAGATGATGTGTCATCAGTGTTCATATACTTAAGACCTCTAAGAATGTCAAGCCATAAACATTAGCATCCATTTTATTGTGGTGTGTAGTTTAACGGGGACCGCCTCTGTGGTCTAGTGGTCAGAGTTCCTGGCTACAGATCCCGAGGTCCGGGTTCGATTCCCGGCGCTACCAGATTTTCTGAGACGTAGTGGGTCTGGAACGGGGTCCACTCAGCCCCGTGAGGTTAACTGAGGAGCTATTTCAAAGAAATAGCGGCTCCGGTCTAGAAACTCGACATCAACGGCCGTGGAGATTCGTTACGCTGACCACGCGACATCCTCTATCCGCTAAAGTTGGCACTAGCTTTGCCGATAAGCGGCGGCTGCTCGGTCGGTATAGTTCGCTTGCGGACAACAGGCCACGGAGTGTGTTTGTTTGTGTTGTTTAACGACTGTCCGTATTGAGACTATATCGCCGGATGATAGAATGATCGATGGACGCTGAATTGGAAAGGATTTGGAAGGAAGCTGTCGTTGCCCGATTGAAGGGACTGAGGAAAACCACCACAAACTTCCGTCAGGATATCTGGTGTCCATGACGAGATTCGAACCGAGAATTTTCCGAATTCAAATCTAGTAATTTGCTGCTAGACCAGACTATTCAGTCGAATATCCATCATGCAAAACGATATTTTTATTTTTAGAATACATGTTCCTTATGTTATACAGTCATCATCATCATCATCATCATCATCTAGAAAATTACTGTCTTCTGGGACATGACGTCATGCAGTCATTAGGCACCAACGTTTCGGAGAGGTCATTGCAATGTATCTTCAAGAGAAGTTCTACGCTAAACACGGAGCAGCCAGGTTACTCCGAAACGTCTGTAAATACCCACAACACTACTTTATGGCATCACATTTCGCAAGACAGTAACCTTAAATGTCGGCCGCGCCATAGCTCAAGCGGTTAGTCGTTGGCTTCCCACTACGGCGGCCCGGCTTCGACTCCGGGTCTGGTAAAGTGGGATTTGTGGTGGACAAAGTGACGCTGGGGCAGGTTTTCTCTGAGTACTTCGGTTTCCCCTGCCAATCTTCATTCCATCAATTGCTCCACAATCACCCTCACCTATCATCTGGGACTGGTACAATAAGCCAGAAGTGGCCGCAGTACAAGGGACTTAGTCCCACCCCACTAGCAATAAAGAACCTTCATTGTCCCGATCTTGGGTACTTCAGATCTCGCATTTGTGTCCCTTTTCATTTTTGTCTCCAATCAAACATTAAGGAGATAAAAATATAGAAGAAACTTAATTGCTCCGGGATTCACACCCATAACTCTTCATAATTTTGGATACTTTCGACCAGCAATTTATGGTCTTTTATAATTTATCGACACTGATTTTCAGGCCTTAGTTATTTCAGGAAGCGACTTAAAAGATATTTGAGACGGACTGACGCTTGTAATTACCATATAAGTACAGCTGGTTTTGTTATCAGTTTAGGTAACTTTCAGCGCCAATATGTAGGATGCTGCATTTGAGTACGAAAGATAAGATTGGCTTAAGTGTGACGGTTATGATTTATTAGTCTATCAACCTTCTAATCCCTTGTCCTCGTTTAGGTAATCTACTGGGTAAAACAGTTTGCTGATGCTGCATTTGATGGTTTCTCACTTTGATGTAGAGCGGAGGGGGAGGTTGTAGTTATTCGAAAGAAATGTAGAGGAAAGGTTTTGGAGTAAAAGGGATGATTCGGGACCATAATGTAAAGAACTATAGGAGGAGGAACGCCACAGTTCGTACATTCTAGTGAATTCTGATGATATATTATGGATTACAGAGTTCCTGGACTTTGTCCTTCGTTTTTTTTCTGTGGCGCTACAGCCCCAATTTGGGCCTAGGTCTACCTCTATGAAACTCTCCGTTTCACTTCGGTTTACTAGATCTTACACATACGGTAGGACTCCTTGGGCGAGTGATCAGCTCGTCGCAAGGCCTCTGCCTGTAGACAAACACAGAAAAACACAACAAACATCCATGCCCTCAGTGGGATTCGAACCCACGATCCCGGCTTCCGAGCGAGCGAAGACAGTGCATGCCTTAGACCGCTCGGCTACCGTGACCGGCTTGTCCTTCGTTTAGTAATCCGAAATATCACGTAGTTTCGGAAACTAATTGTATTTACGTTCACTGGTGAGATGGTGTAGAGATATCTGGTAAATAGGAAAGGGCTACCTCTTCTTACAACCGATCACAGTGGCCGCGCGGTCTAAGTCATGAATTTTCTTCGCCCGCTCGAATAGTGGGATCGTGGGTTCGAATCCCATTCAAGGCGTGGATGTCTGTGTGCGTTTATTCTGTGTGTAGGTAGCGGCCTTGCGATGGGCTGATCCTCCGTCCGAGGAGTCCTACCGACTGTGTATAGGATCAAGAAACTGAAAAAGCGGCCTAAGTCCAGCAAAGGGCTGTAGAGCCATAGATAGGTAGGCAGGTAGGTTGGTTGGTAGGTAAGTATCTCTTTGCACAAGTTTCCTGTAACTGGAATAAATTATTTGTAACAAAAACAGAGTACGTGCTTCCCCGCGTTTCCGTCTGAGGATGGAAACAGGTTCAGTTTCCAAAACGTTGTATTCATTCAGAATATTGGAAGATATAAGAAGTCAAAAAATCGTTTATTCTTTCTCTCCACATCATCAGTGGTATCAAAAATAAAATCTGAATAGATGTGATATGCATGTAGCATTATTGGAGAAAGCAGGAAGTGCATTCGGAAATTTTGTTGGAAACTTCATAAGGAGGAAACTAAATAAGAGACTTATGCGTTGGTATAGGATAGATTCTCTGGTATTTTATATGTTCACTCTATTGAATCACTTCGGGATAGGTTCACTGACTAGGTTTTTTTGACTTTGATGGATCGTCGGATTTCACTACAATGAAGAAATTGTCGTGATCCTGGAGCCATTTTGTGGAGTCTGATGAGGATATTTTCTCTTTGGACATCATACACTATCTGCACTGACGTTTCGAAAGCTTGCTTTGTCTCTGTCTTAAAGAAGAAAAAATTTACGCTTGTCACAACAGTCTCAATACATTCTCCTCGATCCCAGAGAGTGCAAGATATTTCTCTCCCCACAGCGTCCTGATCGTCTCTGAGGCCCAACCAGTAGGATCATTTGTAATCAAGCAGTATTTTACAGATTGAAATTTATAAATAAATTTGTAAATATAAATATATATTTATAAATAAATCATATGTTGTGAGGACGACTAACCTTAATCATTAATGTTTGTGACACACAACAGGATGTATACCATGCAGATAAGATATTGTGACATGTCCGCTGAAACTCAGAATAGTTCAATCGGCAGAGACGGCCGTTTCTAAGCAATAACTCAGTAAACACCTTGTCACTGCAACAGTGGTGACATTACGCAACAATAGGAGAGCTGCGGGAAGTGGTGTTACCATGTGTTCTGACTCCAGGCGGATAGTGCCCCTACAATGGAACGTGATACCACATCAACAGAGGAACGGTGTTTTCTGTTGGGTCCGTGCAGAGACTGTATCTGGAGAATCAAAAGAGAAGCCAATCAGGAGTGCCGCGTGGAGGCGAGTTCGCCTGCGAGTCGTAGGAGACGACGATAAGGAAACTCAGTACCTGGAGATATAACCGGGCTACCCTTTTCCTGGGGGATATAAATGCGGGGACCTGTTCCAGCAGGTTGGGGAGTCTCTAATCTGAGACAGCAAAATATGGCCACGAGTCCCGTGGGACTCCGACCCGAGAATGACTGCGCTGGAGAGGATCAGCGGCAATTATAAACGACGCCATGTCGTCAGACAGGACGCCCCAAATAAAAAAACCCTCAACTGTCTGACAATAATAAAAATCTGGCCTTTGGCCCTATGTAAAGCTTGACACCAAGACAGACTAACCGACTGAGCATCGGTCGAAACTTAACTTTGACCTGACTCTAAGCTAGTCATTCCGAGTCGAAAGTCTAGAGAGAAAGTTAGAGAGAGTCTGAAGCCAGACAGACCAGTTCGAGCCTGAGGCTGTTGTGAGAGTCGCCCCGGGTGGAGATGTGAAGGCGGAGGAGCCACTAGTGTTGCTAAGTCGTTGCGTGGCAACGCCAACCTAGTTTTCAGATAGTCTCCTGCCAGTAAGGACGTGAACACGGAAACTACGTCGTTGGAAGCCGTTACCAGACATCAGACGACGATACAGCAGACTGCTTGCTGTAGAGAAATGTAGAGCGTGTGAATCAGCGATAGAACTACAGTTACTTGTAGTTCCGATCTGTAAGTGTCAAATAAATCTAGGAGTTATTCCAGAACATGTTTATCGTCATTCAATGATGTGATAATATTTTTCATATTTCTCTTCAGCTTTTGTTCGAAATATGTTTCGTTCCGTTAAATATTTAGCGAGTTCTCGAGATACCCATGTAGACCTTAATGTAAAATGTCCGTTTATTATCTGATTGTAACCAAAATTGAAATATGTCTACATATTTCAGCAAAATTTTCTAATATGTGCCACGAAGATCCGTTCAATGATTCTGAAGTTGTTTTTTTTATTCGCTTAGGGGGGGGATGGAGTTCAACTGGGTCCACTCGGCACGGCGGCCACTGATTAGCCTATTGTAGCCTGCCCCGGGTGATTATGATGATGGAGAATTTGGCGGAATGAAAACTGGCAGGGGAAACGGAAGTACTCGGAGAAAACCCGTCCCAGTGCCACTTTGACCACCACAAATCCCACTTGACCAGACCCGGGATCGAACCCGAGCCGCCGTGGTGGAAAGCCAGCGACTAACTGCTTGAGCTATGGCGCGGCCTTTCTGAAGTTGTTACATACCGATATACAGACAGATATGATAAAGCTATTTAGATCACTTTTGAAACACTTTTTTCCTCTACGAACTCGCTAACGCGGGTTCAATTCCCGATGATGCCATTGGATTTTTTTCAGTTGACCTAATCCTTCCAGCCGCACTAGGCCCTGGGGTTTACTCAGCCTCTAACAGAAATGAGTACCAGGAATTAATTAAATAATTTTCCTGGGGAGTAAAGCTCGGCCGGCCCGTAGGGCTGACAACCTTACCGCCATCTTTGAGCCGATTGCCTAGACAATGTGGGACCCTCAACGTCTCACAACCATATGGGCCTTCACGGACTGGTACGGGGATAGCTTTACTTTACTTTTCTTTTCTTTTTTCTCGCTAAAAATGCAAGTACTACTGTAGGTTATTGATTGATTGTATTTGGCAGTGAATATGTTTCGGCCCGCCTATGGGGCCAGATACGTCTCAGGTTATTAAACTGACTAATATGGAGCTACAATAATAATAATGATCAAAACAACGAAAGTGAACTATACCGACCGAGCGACCGCCGCTTGTCGGCGAAATTAATGCCAACTTTAGAGGATAGAGGGTGTTACGTGGTCAGTGCAACGGATCCACAAGGCCGTTAATTTCGGATTTCTAGACCGGAGCCGCTACTGTTCCATTCAAGTAACTCCTCAAGTACCCTCACGAGGCTGACTGGACCCCGTTTCAGACCCACTACTGTTCAGAAAATCTAGTAGCGCCGGGAATCGAACCAGGACCTCTGGATCTGTAGCCAGGAACTCTGAGCACTAGACCACAGAGGCGGTCTAATAATAATGATTATAACCTTTAAATCTAAAATTATTTAATATTAAAAAAAATTAAAGAATTTTAAATTTAAATTCTAGTAAATTTTAAAAGTAAAAAATTCTTGCAACTTCGCGACATTTTTATGTATTTCATGATTGTGTATACTAATATGGATCCATATTATGTCAGTTCGATAACAAGAGATGTGTATGATGCAACTGCCTGAAGATGTGCCTGATACACAACAGGATGTAAGCAGTGAAGATTGTGTAGACCAACATTATTACTTATCACCAAGACAATTAGGGGAGAAAGATTCTAACCGAGCACCTCATAAACACAAATCAAGAGCTCTTTTTTTTTTAGATCAACCTGTTCGGTTGCCCAAATTTCAATCCCTTATACGCTTCTGGCTCAGGTATGAATGTACTCGTATGAATGAATGTATAAGGGGTGGGCTTTCTCGGCCCTTGCACCCGCGACTTACAGTGATCTATTGTGCTTCCCCTTTTGATTATCGCCTCAGCAATCCCGCACTTCGAATGAAGCGCAGGATTTTGTACGTGGGGGCGTCGAAATAGTCACTTGGTTCCATAAAGTATTGACCCAAGTGACGCAATCTTAGATAAGCTAAGGCCTCACATTCGCACAGGATATGTGTGACCGTTTCATTTTCTTCTTGACACCTCTCACAAGTGGGACTATCACTTAGTCCCAGTTTGAAGAGGTGTCCTTTGAGGTGACAATGTCCTGTAAGTAGTCCTACCACCCATCGTAGCTGTTTCCTGTTTAACTTCAACAGTTCCTTCGCTCTTTTAGTAGAGGGTCCTCGTATGAGTCCCGTTGCTTGCCTGAGTCCAGTCAAGGATCCCCAGTATTTCTTGTGCTTCATATTTGTCCAGTCCCCGATTGGCTTTCTGGCGACTCCTATAGAGATGCCACAGGCTGGTTCAGGTCCTATGAACGGATGGTCAGCTCCAGTCTTTCTGGTTCAGGTAAATGTAACATATTTGTTCTGTAATGATGTCACAGCACCGCTCGAGACAAAAGAGACGACGAGTTAGCCAGCTGGCTCCGTTCCGGTAAAATGATATTTTAATATTAATAACGGCCATATGTCCACAGATTTTTACATTACACGAGACAGGTGTTGATCTTGTGTTATTATTGCTCCGTTTACTGCCATGAAGGCCAGTAATTGCCAATTAAAATTCTTGTTTAACAAGTACGATATGCTGATATCGAGATTGTTGCCATAGTGACGGGAACGTATTAACGTCACGAGAAGCAGTGTTGCTCGTGGCTGCATTTGAGCTGCATAAGCTTCACGATGAGATCTGAAAAAGATCAATGATTTTATACGATGACAAACTTAATCGTTTGATGGTGATGATTTGTAAGTCCGTCCCTCTGTTGTCCTACTCCGTCGTTGAACTACACAATTATAATGGGCTAAGGAAGTGGTTCTGAAACTGTGGGGCGCGACCCCCAAGGGGGGCGCGAAGGCCTTGAAAGGGGGGGGGCAGCATACTTTCCTACAGACAAAAATTAAAACTGCCCTAAATCAATTAGAAAAGTAACAAAAAGTAAGAATACATATAGAAAAACTTTTGATGAGTACAGGCTTTAATTATCATGAATTTCAAAATAACTAATAATTATTCTCTTTGCCGGAAATTATAAAACGCGTATGCCAGAGACAGCGTTGATGGTTCGGCAGCAGCCGCATCCTCTGAAATCCTCTGAAGTCTAGACTTTTTAAAATGCTGTGTGAGGAAATGGGTGCCGAACACACTGCTCTGTTGTTTTTTAGTAATGCTCGATGGCTTTCAAGAGGCAAGGTATTAAAAAGAATGTTTCAGCTGAGGCATGAGGTGTTCTGTTTTTTAAATAGGGAAAATCACTCACTGGCAGACAGTTTCAGCAACAAGGATTTTTTTATTGAAAATGGCTCACCTCACAGATATATTTGAGAAACTAAATATCCTCAACACTTCACTTCAAGGGAATGAGGCAACTGTACTTTCTTGGAATGACAAAGTGAAGACATTCATGAGAAAATTAGAGCTCTGGAGAAACAGTATGGAAAGTGACACGCTAGACATGTTCCCTACTCTGGTGTCAATGGTACAAGACACTGATAATCCAGTGCTTCCAATGGACATAAAAAGCTGCCTACTTGATCATCTCATAATGTTGACAGTTCATTTCGAAAAAATACTTTTGCAATGATTTTGATAAATTTAATTGGATTAAAAATCCATTCGAAAATGCTCCTGGGCCATCATCTCTGAAGGTAAATGAGCAAGAACAACTCATCGATCTCACTAGTGATACTTCACTAAAAGGTAAATTTAAGGAATTGTCTTTGTTGGAGTTCTGGATACACATTGGCATGGAATTCCAAACTTTGAGCCGAAAAGCATTGAAAATCTTGATTCCTTTCGCAATAACTTACTTATGCGAGACAGGCTTTTCTGCTTTGGCAGCTATAAAGTCAAAGTATCGTTCAAGGCTAAATATTGCTAAAGAAGTTAGAGTGGCCATTTCTGATATTACGCCACGTTTTGATAAACTTTGTTCTCAAATGCAGGCCCATCCATCACACTGAACTTTGACTGTCTGCCAGTGAGTGATTTTCCCCATTAAAAAACAGAATACCTCATGCCTCAGCTTAAACATTGTCTTTAATACCCTGTCTCTTGAAAGCCATCGAGCATCACTAAAAAACAACAGAGCAGTGTGTTCGGCACCAATTTCCTCACACAGCATTTTAAAAAGTCTAGACTTCAGAGGATTTCAGAGGATGCGGCTGCTACCGAACTACCAAGGCTGTCTCTGACATATGCGTTTTATAATTGCCGGTAAAGAGAATAATTATTAGTTATTTTGAAATTCATGATAATTAAAGCCTGTACTCATCAAAAGTTTTTCTATATGGATTTTTATTTTTTGTTGCTTTTCTAATTAATTTAGGCAGTTTTAATTTTTATCTGTAGGAAAGTATGCTGCGACCACCCTTTCAAGCCCTCCCCCCTGTGGGTCGCGCCCCACAGTTTGAGAACCACTGGCTTACCTGGACGCTGTGTGAGTGCGGGTACACTCGTGCGAAATTACGGTACAACAAACATAATCCCTACTCAGAAAGACAAAGCCCTCTTGTCGTCAAAGAGGTGGCCCCATTTTCGAACACGTAAATGGAAGGTACATAAATTTGGCCATGAGACCAGAATGGACCAGAAGCCAAGAATAACTGCGCTGGTGAGGGCCAACAGCAATTTACTGCAATGCTTTCTTGTCACGTGGTTCTACAAAGAACAATCGGGGATTCACGCTAGATGATACTTTATCATGAATAAAGTAAAAACAGTGGGGGATCTATTTAACATGATATCTGTTCGCCTCAGAAACACACGTGCGGCTCCGAATGGGCTCTGCAATAACCAGCTGTAGTATGTCGTAACAAGGAAGTTGCTTGTTTTAATAGCAGGTAGGTACAACAGGCTTATATGTCTGCGTGTCATGTACGACGTATCAGGTAATTAGTAATTTGGAAGTCACGGATTCTTTTATTATGGAAGTCCTGATGTAACGAACTTTAATTTTGCAACGGTAGCGGTAGCATAGTGGTTGAGGAGCTATGCTACAAGCCAGAAGGTCGCGGGTTCAAGTCCCGATGAGCTCATTGGATTTTTTCAGTTGACCTAATCCTTCCAGGCGCACTAGACTCTGGGGTTTACTCAGCCTCTAACAGAAATGAGTACCAATAATTAATTAAATAATTTTCCTGGGGAGCGGCCGGCGCGTAGGGCTGACAACCTTACCGCCATCTGTGAGCCGATTGTCTAGATATTGTGGGAACCTCAACATCTCACGGCCTGGTACAGGGATAGCTTTACTTTTTTTAAGTGTGTTTCATCTCTGGGATGTACTGCCAAAGTTCTGAGCCGTAGAATTTGTGGCATTCTTATATACAGAATGATTCATTTTATATACAGGATAATTCACGAAGCGTCTGCCACATTTCATATGTGCATTGATTACGTGATTCTGAGTAAGAAAATTGTCATTAGCATGGATCAGTAGTTTGAAAGTAAGGTGATAGTCTTGATAGAAAGAAGAGGATTTAATGAAAAATGTTCACAATAAACTTAATGCAAAACTACAATTTTATTAAAACTGGAACAAGCTACAAGAACAGCCGATAGTGATCGCCTGCGACTTGAATTCATTTGACCTCAGAATTATCTTGTGAATTTCAGTCATACGCGCCTGTTACAAACGGTTATCTTTATCGGCTTTGTACTTTTCTGTATTTGTAACTAACTCCTTGTTGATATAGCATATAGATTATCGTTCACTATTTTGTATTTAGCACTGTAGCAGGTGGGAAAAAGCCAGTCTTCATGCGTTTGGTCTTGTTGGTACCCGGAAGTTCCGGCAAACCGCTTCCTCTTGCAACTGCATTTCCTAAACGCACTTCGATCCCTCGTAGAGTTTGAAATACTCTGAAAGTAAAACAACAAAAGCATGTGACTATTTGATATTTTCTTGTTTATTTGACATTGGCAACATCTAGACTATACAGAGTGTCCACGAGGAAATGACAGCTTTTTGGGAGGTCACAGTATCGGTCATTATAAGCAAAAAAGCGTATAAGTGAATTTGTCAAATTCCGAACGGTTTCTGAGATAGAGCTATTTCACTGTACAGTTCCAGAATTGTTGTTAAGAAAGATATATTACGTACTGTTTCTAATGCCGGTATTTATTGTTCAAGTGACAAAGTTGGTACAGTTTACCTAGTATAATACATTTTTAAGGTCTTTCATTCTGGTCCGTCACACTAACCAATTAACAATCAAGTTCCTTCCGTCAAATGTGACACTTTTTTAAGTTTTCCACCTCGTCACCACCTGCCTTACATGTTTCGGCTCACCACGGAGCCATCATCAGAGGCATTTATAGTAGAAAAAGAAATCACCAACACACAAAACTTCACTTTGTCCAAGATAGCCACGTTCCAGTTAATTAAAATAATTACAAATAGTT
>NW_019743147.1:736940-753160 GCF_002891405.2 Cryptotermes secundus | reverse complement strand
GCTCTGTCGCGGTGCAACTCGTGTGAGGGCATGGCGTGCTGCTCGTCTGTGCAGTGTGCAGTGTACTGTACAGTGAAATAGCTCTATCTCGGTGCAACTCGTGTGAGGGCATGGCGTGCTGCTCGTCTGTACAGTGTACAGTACAGTCAAATAGCTCTATCTCGGTGCAACTCGTGTGAGGACATGGCGTGTTGCTCATTTGTATAGTGTACTGTGTACTGTACAGTGAAATAGCTCTATCTCGGTGCAACTCGTTTGAGTCTCCTCCTGGGACATTCTGTATACTGTCGGATGGTAGAATGACGAATAAGGAATTCGGAAGGTTTTGGAAGCACGGTATTGTTGCCTAATTGAGATAATTTCACAAAATTTTCCTGGAAGGAGGGACTGAGGAACTTCATGGAAAATCTCAGTCGCGATAGCCATGTCGCTGTAAAGATTCGAACCGAGAATGTCTCGAATACAATTTAGAATCTTTACCAGTTTGCTCGATCATGTTTGATATTTGTGCTTAGTGCTATGCTGAAGGAGAATGATTGCCATCAGAAACAGACGTCTCGGTCGAAAGGGGGTGGTGTCCTTGCTTCACACTCGGGAGATACTTTGCTATTTGACCGTCATCCTGTACAAGAATTTTCCTGATTTTCTTCAGGCTCCCCAACAGATGCGGAGATAATACTTCAAATAAGCCATTGCCGCTTCCTTGCATAGCTTTTCCAGTTTCTTAGCCAGTCATTCTGTCTTTATGTAATGAATAACTGTACGTATATAAACTAATCATTATACAAGAGAATTAATTAAAAATGAATTGAAATAAGTAACTGAATAAAGCTATCCCTGTAACAGGCTGTGGAGGCCCATAACTTTGTGAGGCGTCGAGGTTCCAACATTTTCTAGACAATCGGCTAGCAGATGACAGTGAGGTCGTCAGTCTTATGTGCCTGTCGGCCGCCCTTTACCCCCAGGAAGATTCATGGTGCTCAATTCTGTTAGAGGCTGAGTCGACCCCAGGGCCATAGTGCGGCTGGAAGGATTGAGTTAACTGAAAAATCCAATGACGTCATGGGGAATCGGATCTGTGGCGTTCCAGCATGTAGCGTAGTGTCTCAACCAACTACGCTACTGCGTGCCAAACACAGCTAAGCACATAAACGAAAACAAAATACAAACTCCGTGGCTTCTAGTCCGCAAGCGAACTATACCGACCGAGCGACAGCCGCTTGTCGGCGAAGTTAGTGCCAACTTTAGCGGATTGAGGGTGTCGCGTGGTCAGTGCAACGGATGGCCGTTAATCTCGGTTTTCTAGACCGGAGCCGCTATTTCCGTGAAATAGCTCCTCAATTATCCTCACGAGGCTAAGTGGACCCCGTTCCAGATCCACTATTTCTCAGAAAAACTTGTAGCGCCGGGAATCGAACTCGGGACATCTGGATCTGTAGCGAGGAACTCTGACCACTAGATCACAGAGGCGGCCCAACTAAGCACACAAATAAGTAAATAAACAGAATAATTTGTTATAAATAAATAAGTACATAAAATAATACATGAATAGAGGAGTAAATAAATAAATACGTAAATATATTAATAGATAGTTAAACAAGATCTGTGACGAACTAATCGACAGCTTTCCTTTGAAATGACACGGACTGCATAGAAAACAAAAATGATTGGGGGATGCACAGACACGCAGTCAATAAGATAACCTGACAAGGTTCATAACAAAAACTAAGGGGTCACACGGAGAGAGAGAGTCAGGAAGGTGCTGTCGTAGATCCCGTTTTATTTTGCCAGAATATGGCAAATAGTCTAAAAAGTAAACAAGAGAACAATTAATTGGTTAAACGGATGACTTAATAAATAGCAAGTGAATGGAAGTGTCGTCACAAAGGCATTAACTCACGTGTTCCATGGCATTTGTTGTAACAGCGCATGTGACACTCGCTGAGGAAGCTTCGGCGGTTGTTAGTGGCGTACTGTGATGTAAACGTTGCGCAGATTGGTCTGATGATGATGCACTGTGGGCAAGAGTCGCAACTGACGGCTCCCAGAACCGGCGACATCATAGTCAGTCCTAGACCGTGAAGAATAACAAGACTTGAAACATATTTCAGACACGTTTTGGGGAACGTTTTACGCACAGTGTTCCAGAAGTTCCTTAATATAGTTATTGTTGAAATTAAAACCTTCTGGGAATTAAGGGTAATTATGACAATTTAGATGTCCATAACACCGTCATATACGTTCAGAATAAATGGAAGAAATTTCGTGTTTGTGTGGAGGCCTATAGATTTTGGGAGAATATAAACTTAACTGTAACACTTGCAGCTAAGAAGGGAACACACATCACAAGACACGGTTTACACAGAAAATAAGAAAAACGACCCCATAGTGAATGAACCACACGCAAGTTTTAATTAAGACACATAAGATGAATAATCTTAACAAGTTTTAGTGAGTGTAAATTTATTATAGTTGACATATACGCACTTTTTAAATCCTTCTTAAATGGTGTTGTGAAGACACATGAGGGCAAACAATGCAATAGAGTAGCGTAATTAGGGCACCTGATGATGGCACTATGTTGCCAAAACTTGTCGTGAAGTAACAGGTGAAATTGAGTGCACTACAAGACGGCCACTGTATACATATCATGGATGAAAATCAGTGCAACAGGACGCTAAAATACAACATTACTGTAACAAGTACAGTCATTTGTATGCAATAGGCGAATCAACAAAGGCCGTTTGAGGTAACGGACCCTTAAACACGCCTACAACAATAGAGGAACTGTTAAAAGACAGTTAAAAGACTGTTAAAAGACGAGGACCTAGGCCAGCTGAGTTAATGATTGAGATAGAGAGCTGAGGGTTGGCAGTCGAGAGTTGTGCTCTGCACATAAGCTGATAAGCAATGGCACTCTAGTCGAGTTGATAGTTGGCAGTTTTCGGATGTCAGTCTGAGAAAACTGACAAGAGTTCTGCACGGGAGGCTGTGACAAGAAGACCTGAGCGCGGGACGCTGAAGAATCTCCACTGTTAGAAGCCATTGCCAGCGAACGGCTGGTTAAGACGCAGCAGGCTCGAAGGAGGCTTAGCTGATGCTGTAGTCAACTGTAATTTGTGGAGATTAGTGATAGGGCTGTAATTAGTTGTAGTTCCGAGTGGTGTGTATAAGTGGTCAGTAAATCCATTCACCAAAACATACCGCGTCTATAAGTCACACACACATAAATCGGACTGTATCCTCATATTTCATGACCCATCGGCCTAGAAGGGCTGCGCGGGAAGCTGAAGAATCTCCACTGTTAGAAGCCATTGCCAGCGAACGGCTGGTTAAGACGCAGCAGGCTGGAAGGAGGCTTAACGGATGCTGTAGTCAACTGTAATTTGTGGAGATTAGTGATAGGGCTATAATTAGTTGTAGTTCTGAGTGGTGTGTATAAGTGGTCAGTAAATCCATTCACCAAAACATACCGCGTCTGTAAGTCACACACACATAAATCGGACTTTATCCTCATATGTCATGACCCATCGGCCTAGAAGGGCTGCTATAGAAGTGGAAGGCGTCTGTGTGTGCTGAGAGAACATGCAGTTTTGAAGTTAATATGAACATATTCGATATTTCGCTTTATAAATTCGTGAAATAATAAACAGATTGCAAGCTACACAGGCATCATTCTAAGAAACTTGGAGCCATGATGACTTCGAAGGTTTCTGTCTGTTCTTCGCTTACAGCATGTACCCATGGCGAAAGTCTGTCTAAAATATGTATGGGGTTAGGTAGTACCTTGAAACGCCACTTTACCAAATAAAAGTGTGTGTTTGTTCAATGAGAACTCAGATATTGTGTGATTTTTGTTCCATCGTACAATGAAAGCGGAATTTGGTAATTTTGTAATGAAGGAATAGTTACCCACGTCACTGTCTCGTGATAACGTAGCCTCAAAGATGTTTCCGACGCTGTATAAGATCTATGAAGCACGCAATTCTTTTACTTCTCATGTACGTAAAATATACAAGCCAAAATTTTAATCGTGAAAAACAAAATGGATTTCTAGATTTTGACGGATTTACATTTTTGCAGTTACCTTTAACTACGGTAGCGTAGTTGGTTGGGGCACGACGCTACAAACCGGAATGTCGCAGGTTCGATTCCCCATGAGGTCATTGGATTTTTCAGTTGACCTAATCCTTCCAGTCGCACTATGACGTTGGGGTCGACTCAGCCTCTGACAGAAATGAGTACCTGGAATCTTACTGGGGGGTAAAATGCTGCCGGCAGGAGCGTAAGGCTGACAACCTCACCGCCATCTCTGAGTCGATTGTCTAGAGAAAATGTGGGAGTCTCGACGCCTCACAAACCTATGGGCCTCCACTGCCAGTTACAGGGGATAGCTGATTTTACACTTAATTACTGAAAAATGGGGTTTAGTATGCCGACTGCATGTGCGTATTTATGTAGGAGCGGAATGGATGAATGCACAGTTGGTTAGTTTGGTGCGTGGTTGGACGGATATGCGCCTCGCCAGCGCCCTAACGGTTGGACGGATATGCGCCTCGCCAGCGCCCTAACGGTTGGACGGATATGCGCCTCGCCAGCGCCCTAACGGTTGGACGGATATGCGCCTCGCCAGCGCCCTAACGGTTGGACGGATATGCGCCTCGCCAGCGCCCTAACGGTTGGACGGATATGCGCCTCGCCAGCGCCCTAACGGTTGGACGGATATGCGCCTCGCCAGCGCCCTAACGGTTGGACGGATATGCGCCTCGCCAGCGCCCTAACGGTTGGACGGATATGCGCCTCGCCAGCGCCCTAACGGTTGGACGGATATGCGCCTCGCCAGCGCCCTAACGGTTGGACGGATATGCGCCTCGCCAGCGCCCTAACGGTTGGACGGATATGCGCCTCGCCAGCGCCCTAACGGTTGGACGGATATGCGCCTCGCCAGCGCCCTAACGGTTGGACGGATATGCGCCTCGCCAGCGCCCTAACGGTTGGACGGATATGCGCCTCGCCAGCGCCCTAACGGTTGGACGGATATGCGCCTCGCCAGCGCCATAACGGTTGGGCGGATTCTGTTCATATTCGGTATTCAAGAGGTTCTCCGTCCCGGGTAGGGGCACGGCGAGTCTGAAATTTTCGGTTCCAAAAATAGGTCCCGTTCAGATGTGTCTCAAAACAATAATGGTGATGTTCTTGAAAACAACCCAAATGATTTTGATTAAATTTCAGTAGCTTGTAGAAACCACATCCTTAAATAGCGCCGATCACGGTGGCCGCGCGGTCTAAGGCATGAACAGTCTTCGCCCGCTCAAACACTGGAATAGTGGGTTCCAATTACACTCGAGACACGGATGTCTGTGTGCATTTATTCTGTGTTTGTGCTGTTCTGTGTGTATCTAGCGGCCTTGCGACGGTCTGATTTCCCGTCCAAGGAGTCCTGTTATGTATAGGATTACGAAATTGAAAAAAACGGTCAGGGCCAAACAAAGGGCTGTAGACCAATCATGAATGAATGAATGAATGAATGAATGAATGAATATCCTTGAATAACCCTGCCTAGACTGTACTGTCCGATAAGTAATATAGCGCGCAGCTAGGGACCAAAGGTGAAATTTCGGTTTTCTCGAAACCGGCTTTACCGCTCTGACAAATTTCGTTGTTGTTGGATGCTCACTGTGATCTAGTGGTCAGAGTTCCTGGCTACATATCCAAAGGTCCGGGTTCAACTCTTGGCGTTACCAGATTCTCTGAGAATTAGTGGGTCTGGAATGGGGTTCACACAGCCTCGTGAGGATAACTATTTCAAGGAAATAGAGGCTGCCGTCTAGAAAACCGATACTAACGGCCGTGAGGATTCGTTGCGCTGACCACACGATACCCTCTATTCGCTAAAGTTGGCACTATCTTCGCCGACAAGTGGCGGTCACTCTGTTGGTATAGTTCGCTTGCGGACTAAAGCCACCGAATTTGTTCCGTTTGGGTGCTCATTAACCAATAATGGTTTACCAAGCGACATTTGATGTCGCTTTCAAGGTTACGTAGTCAAGGTCAGTCGCGTATGACAGTGGTTCTCAACCTTTGTCAGAACGCAGCCCGGTAAATTCTTTTTTCTATAAGACGAGGGTCCGGTATAATTGATGTCGGAGCCTGGTACAGGGCCGCGGCCCGGCGGTTGAGAAACACTGCTGTATAAGAATGTATGCGCAATATCTGTGGAAAGGTTTTTAAGTTGTTTATCGATATATACAAGTAAACAGAATTATCTGAAGATTGCATCAGTTAGACTCAGATAGGCCTGTTTCATAAGAGCGTAATTTGAAATCAACATTTTTATGACGCATTGAGGCCCAATTTTACGGGCAACAACACTTAGTCCGATCTACGATTTGGATTACATGATTTTCCTGAAGGTAAAATACACTATTACTCTTGTTGCAGGCTCATTGTTTCTCGTACATTTATGACAAAATAGGTTTCTAAAAAAATTAACAGGCATTTTCCTATGTAACTTATCAATTTTTAATACAAAATCTCTTTACCTAAGTTTTATGTTTTTAAGTATTCTATGGATAATACTGGAAATTTCGTAATTTGTCCAGTGTTTTACTGAAGCTGCTACTGAAAACTTTCTCTTTCTATTGCCCATTTTCATCCTGAGTTGCCTTTTAGGAGCTGCAGAATGTGAAGTATTTTATAAAGACTTATTCCGAATTTTGAAACCATGACACTTTACCTGTATGTGGACAGTAACTTTATAACAGTAGTACTAACCTTCAAGGGAACCGGGCTACCGTAGTCGGTATAGCGACTGGCTACGGGCTGGATAACTGAGGGGCCGGAGCTCGAGTCCCGGTAGGGGCAAGAATTTTCATTCCTTCATGTCATCCAGACCGGTTCTGGGGCCCACCCAGCCTCCTATCCAATGAGTACCGAGGGATCTTTCCTCATGGGTAAAGCGGCCGGGGCGTGAAGCTGACAAGTCACCTCCAACTAGTGCCGAGGTCAAGAAAATATGTATCTATACTCGTATATCCATTCCCCCCCATACGCCTTCATGCCGTAGCGCTTAATTATTTAAGCACAGGGACAATTTTATCTTTTTTTTTTACATTACTAAACTTCAAATCTTATTCTGTTTTCTAATTCATTATTCAGCAGTCATCTTACCATTCGAAACTGTAACGTGAACTTATAACGGAATGGATAAATGAAGCAGCAGACAAAATCAGCAGGATATGTCTATAGAACTTTGTACGATACGTACCGATAATACCGATGAGGATACAGCTCTTCACATTTGCCATGATGCCGTGTTGTTCGGTTATCTCGTCGTGGGCTTCGCTGTTCATACACGTATGTGGTTTCTCCTGCAACTTCCTTTCTCTTATATTCCGCTGCTTTGACACGTGACTTCCCGAGTACTGAGTTACTTAAGGAGGAGCGGGAAACCACATGACCTACTTGAACAACGTAAAATGACTGCTCTTGCTTCTGCTGACACCGGGGGAATAACTGTCGTTAACACCTGTACAGGTATGAGCAGTTTGTGTTATTGCCAGTGGTCGTGACTGTGTAGCTGCTAGTAGAGTCAATACGATAAAGCAGGAGGAATTCAGTTATTCTGCCTTTGGATGTGAGCTGTGTTTGGAGTCTTCGTTCTAATAACAGTACGTCAACATCGCGGGCTGGCGTATATGAAACGATATTGGTTTATATTCGGGAGGTCATCGGTTCGAATCTCGGGCGGGGTAACAATAATTCTGACTGAGGTTTTCTCTGGATTTTAATCAGTTCTTTCAGGCAGATTCTGGTATAAGATGTCGATTAGGCCATAAACGCCTCCTTCCAAATCCTATATTCTCATTATTCAACAATTATGCTGCTACTGACACTAACAAAAAAATCTCGGTGGTTTTAGTCCGCAAGCGAACTATACCGACTGAGCGACCACCGCTTGTCGGCGGTTAGTGCCAACTTTAGCGGATAGAGGATGTCGCGTGGTCAGCACAACGAATCCCCACGGCCTTTAATTTCGGTTTTCTAGACCGGAGCCGCTATTTCCTTGAAATAGTTTCTCAATTACCCTCACTAGGCTGAATGGACCCCGTTCCAGACTCACTACTTCTCGGAAAATCTGGTAGCGTCGGGAATCGAACCCGGACCTCTGGATCCGTAGCCAGGAGCTCTGACCAGTGGGCCACAGAGGCGGTACTGACACTGAGAGTGCGATAAAATAATCCACATGTAAAATTAAGATACATGCTTCACTCTGTATAGGGACCATGGTATGAAGATGTATGAGGAGACGGACGACAAATTCTAAGCATTATTGGCCTGGGCAGTAGATAGAGACTGGGCCTCCAGCCTCATGTATAGAGTGGCTGAGTGGACTCCAGGAAGAGACTAGAAGTGGTGACTAAGGGGGAAAACGCTGCTCTTTCCTATATTCAGACACCAGGACCCCAGCACTTCCTCTTCGTGCTCTGGTATGTCCCAGGTTCATACCTAGACCTCGGTGATTGGCTATTCCACGTGAGTTTTTCGTGATTTTCTTCAGTACATCCAGATAAATGGCAGGATATTATCTGGATATTACCTCACAATAGGCCACAGCCACATTCTTACGCAGTCCTTTCAGTTCCTTATTCAACAATCATCCTATGATTTGAGCCTGAGTTATTTAATTGTTCAAAGAGTCATTAAATACGTGTAATCATATAATAACAATAATACATAATGGGTAAAGCAGGGGAACATGGTAGCGTAGTTGATTGAGGAGTTATACTACAAGCCGGAAGGTCGCGGGTTCGAGTCCCGATGAGAATTTTCAATTGACCTAATCCTTCCAGCTGCAATATGGCCCTGGAGTCGACTCAGCCTATAACATAAATGAGTACCAGGAATCTTCCTGGGAGTAAAGGGTGGCCGGCGCATAAGGCTGAGAACCTCACCGCCATCTGTGAGGCGATTGTCTAGAAAATGTGGGAGCCTCGGCTTCTGAAAACCCTATGGACCTCCACGGCTTGTAATAGAGGTATCTTTAAGCAAGGGGTGAAACACCAGTCTAGGTAACAGATGTTCGTTTTTCCAGGAGTGGTAGAAATAATTTGCTCTGTAAGTACTTAATGGCTGGGTCTGAAGCCTATATGAAACGGCCGTATTTGTAGAAGGGTCGTGTTTCCGTCTATCATAAAATGTAATCTGCAAACGGGATAGCCTCGGATCGACAGCTGTTGCGGGACCACGTGTTGGGAAATTGTGTTTAGGAAACATGGGGTATGACAGCCACTTATTCAAAGAGAAAAACTGAATATTCTAAGTATGATACGTAATTTAATGTAAATCTAGCCTCTGTGTTACATTGCATTATTACATTACAACTTCCACTTTACATTATTCGTATCAAAAAGAGCCTCGCATTGTTTACATTTACAGTTGTATAGTGTTGGCATAGCAACCAACAACAGACGCCGTACCACTGGTCTGCTACAGCATTTCAGATTAAGAACATCTTGCTGCAAACCTACTGGAAAGCGAGATTTGTTGTCAATGATTATCTGAAACGTTTCTCACAGAGTGTATAAAAATCAGGCATATTATAAAGTGGCTGTGACGCTGAATTAATATGTACAGAATGGGGCGCAGAAACTTCCTTTTTTGAAGGCGAATAAAAGAAAAATTATTGTTGATAGACAAAATTTATGTTTAGCCAATGAAAGAACATACTTTAAAGTTTTAAATCATGTAGTTTTAAACAAAATATCTTGAAGGTGGTGGCCACCGTTCTCTATGCACTGATGCAACCGTTTTCTGAAGTTCCCCTCTGCACGTTCCAACATGTGCACCGGAATTTGGGCTACTTTCTGCCGAATAACATTCTTCCGCTGAAGCAGGTTTGTAGGGCTATGTTTAAAAACCTCTGCCTTGAGGTATCCCCATAAAAAATCACAGGGCGTTAGATCAGGTGAGTGCGCTGCCCACGGGATGTCACCTCGAAGCGAGATGAGCCGTCCAGGGAATTTTGCCCTCAAAACTGTCATCGAAGCTCGGGCTGTGTGGGCCGTGGCACCATCCTGTTGGAACCAGACATTTCCTAGATGCATTTCTTCAAGAGCTGGTTCGAAAAATATCTTAAAATCGACTGTCGAACTGCCTCCACATTTTCTGGCGTCGTAACGGTCCGTTGTCATCCTGATGATTTTTTCACCACACTCCCAGTTGCCCTAAAGTTCTCTACCCATAAAACAATCGATTTCCGGTCGGGAACCGGACCTCTGGGCTTAATTCCGAGGTGAGTACGGAACGCACGCTGCACCGCCACGTAGGAATGGTTGTTCGAAAAATAGGCTTCGACAGCAAACGCACGCTGCTCACTTGTCCACCTCATGTTTCCTACTGAGGGGTATTAGACAGAAACTTCCGCGACTGCTGCGTTCGCCGAGCTTATCCCCACTTTTCTGCGACCTCCCCTCCCTTCACAATGCGTCTTCACAAAAAGGAAGTTTCTGGGCCCCACCCTGTATTACTAGGACCTCACTTCTTGGGTTCACAATCCAGTCACAGTACTGTAGAAAGTAATTCATAGTACAAGTTTCAGAGAGCATTAGCACGAAAGGCTGCTGTTGGTAGATCCACTTTTCTTTCTTTCGTTCATTCATTAATGGCCCTACAGCCCTTTGTTGGGTCCTGGTCTCTTCTTCAGTTTCGTAATCATTTTTACACAGACGGTATGACTCCTTAGACGGGGGATCAGGCCGTCAAATGACCGCTACCTACAAACAGGGCAACAAAAACACAGACTAAACGTACATAAGACATCAATACTTCGAATGTGGATTCGAACCCATGATCCCAGCGTTTGAGAGAGCGAGGACAGTTCATGCTTTAGACCACACGGCCACTGTGATCGGCTGGTAGATCCACTTACCGGCGGAAATTTTAGAACCTGCAACCAAAGCCTGAGATGTGGTATATTTTGTTTGCCGCAAGTCCAGTGTTTTTTATTAATTTACGTATGGTATCATTTAATTGTAATATAATGAGTGGCAGTTTACGTAATAAATTCCAATGTTTATCTCTCGAATAATGCTAGTAAAATTATTGAATTTTTCAGTCGCCTTTATTAAGAATGCAATAAAATTTGAGGGAATAATTGGAATAGTGTAGAAAATTGGTAAGAAGAAAGAAGGCGCACACAAATTAAGCTGCCAGCTGCACAGAAGATTATTCTTACAGATCGAACATTCATATATAAATTTTAAAAAGATTTTGCGGATTTACAACAATTCTTTTTACACTTTTAATTACTTCTTTGTTTCAATTAGTAATTCACGCTTCAGTTTTTACGTCAGTAAATGTCATAAGCGTAACACGGATCTCTGCTGGATATTCCAACAGCATGAAACTCGTTAACACGATTAAGTAGAATGCCACTAAGTGAGAGAGATAGGCCGCGTCATAGCTCAAGCGGTTAGTCGCTGGCTTCCCACTGCGGCGGCCCGGGTTCGGTCCCGGGTCTGGTCAAGTAGGATTTGTGGTGGACAAAGTGGCGCTGGGGCGGGTTTTCTCTGAGTACTTCGGTTTCCCCTGCCAATCTTCATTCCATCAAATTCTCCATCATCATAATCACCCGGGACAGGTACAATAGGTCAATAAGTGGCCGCCTTGCCGAGTGGACCCAGTTGGACTCCACCCCCACTAAGCGAATTTGAAAAAAAAAAAAAAGGGAGAGAGATGCAAAGCAAGCTTTTAAAACAAAATCCCATTTTCTAAATCACATATGGCTCTGCTTCGTGTTGATTTATGTCCTTTTTCTCCGTAGTTAAATGAAGTACCATTGTTTGACTCACCCACTGTATTCGTCATAACACATTTTGCTTATACCTGAATGTTCACATATAATTTACAAAATAATTATGGCCATTTTCCAGAAATCTCTACTGACTGGCCAAATGTGAAAGTAAAATAGAGTAATAACATTGTGAAAAGATGTAGCACAAATAATGTTAGCCGAACAAACGTTTTCTTTTATGTAGATATGGAGTGCCACATTTGGAATATGATTTTTCTGTTAAAATTTAAAGTACAGTGGTAACTATATGTACCAGGCCCGCGCCATAGCTCAAGCGGTTAGTCACTGGCTTCCCACCGCGGCGGCCCGTGTTCGATCCCGGGTCTGGTCAAGTGGGATTTGTGGTGGACAAAGTGGTGCTGGGGCAGGTTTTCTCCGAGTACTTCGGTTTCCCCTGCCAATCCTCATTCCACCAATTGATCCTCAATCACCCTCTCCTATCATCTGGGGCTGGTACAATAGGCCAGAAGTGGCCGCAGTGTATTTTGCCCATAAGTTATGTGTTTCACATGATTCTCGAAAAAGAAAACAGCCTTTATTTTCCCAAACAACTTCAAGCCGCTGGTCTCTAAACTCAGTGTTTCCTTTGAGGTACGAACTGGATTCCTTGAATATCGTTTAGAAGAGTTTTATACTTCAAAAGTTTGAATAAGAATAATGTTAGAGCAGCTGTTATATTATCAGGAATTCATGACTTTGTTGAAAATCGTGAATTTAAATATTTATACAAGATATAAACACAGGTCCGACAGGGTGTCTGAAAATGTTTCTCGTCGTTCCATTTTGAAGCTTCTATTTAACTGAATAAGAAGCGAAAGATGAAATTCGCCCTATGCATAATTAAACGGTACACCATAAAGGCACTTGATGGAGGTTGTCATTCACCTCCACGTCACAGCCTCTGTAATCTTGGGGAAACAGCCCCATGTACATATATCATAGGAGACTGGGTAGATCCCATATGATGTCCGAAAAGATCTGTCCCTATCGGGCATCGAACACCAACTCCCTGCTTTCCATCCCATACTGTAATCACTATATCGTCTAAGATTTCCGGGCTTCCTGGGATGACGTAATTGAATTGAACATGAACATTTAATACTTGAAGCGTATACAGGCAATGAGAATATAAACAGCTTATTTTACTTACATTAACCATGGTTTCTCCTCGAAATTTCGAAATTATGGCCCCCCGAGTAAAAATAATTATTCACCATTGATCGACAGGAATGTTGGAATGTCACATCTATGCTCTGTAGAAACCCGGATTTTTATACACACTGTCGGATGGATTTAGGTTCAGTGAAATACAATTTATATACAAGAAACATAGTACAGAGTATTCAAAATAAACATTTTGGTTGCAGTCCTGTGGGCTATGAAACAGTATGGTACGATGTCATAACCCAAAAGATCACAATGGAAATATTCACCTCCACAAAAGCATCAATTCCTCACAATAAATAGTTCGTATACACCACCACAAACATGCAGAATTCCTTTCAGTATTTCTCAGAGGTGTAGTGTTGTTCTGTGTGACACTCTTACACTGACAAAGTAGCGTCCCTGTCGGCTGTTCCGCTATCTTCTCTCCAGAGAAGGACAAAAAGAGTATTGTACAGATTTTTCTCGGATGTGACGCCGTTTGGTTCACTTGAAGTCCACAGATGCTTCGGAGGAAAGCACTGCCTCCTTCTCCAGGGTGTATAGCACATGCTACACAAGCAACGAGCGAGAAACTTGTTGACTGTTGCTTCTGTAATTAATATCTTCATCCCAGAACTTGAAGGCGGTATTTTCATCTTAAATGTAGGTGGAATTCTACCGAACCGCACCGAGTCACGTCGTAGAAGATAAGTAACACTTTACAGTCAAGGCCGTGAGAACCCCAAATCCAACACGTCAATTTAAGTTAGATTAAAAATTTAAGTAATTGAAAAGTTCTTACAAATGCCAATTTGTTATTTCAATTATCAACATAACCTCATTTGTGAACAAGGAACAAAACATTTATATGATTCTTAAATCATCATGCCTTGTATTTGGCACATTTCATTTAAATGTGGTATTTGCTGAATTGTTACTTTGTTCATAAATAATTCATTTGGAAACTTATCTTCCTCGAAGAACGAGAGTGGTTTCTGTATACCGTCTCGGAAGCTTAATTTTCACAATAATTAGTGCAACACACGTTTAGAATTCAACGGGAAGTCTCATAATTTGTTATACAAGCTGTTTTTACAAAATAACTTCCCTGTTTTCTCATATATTTCTTTACATCCCTGCATTTTATCGAACGATACGTCGAGGCCTACGTTTAACGTCATTTTCCACAAATAACACGCACAAATAGCTAATCATAAAGCATCTTCTATGTGTGGTGCACTACTCTCCACATGCCCATAAAAACATATAATCAGTACTCGCAGAATAGAGACGATGAATTAAAATAAGGACTGCTCGCTCATTAGCGTTCATGCAGTGTGTTCACGCTCCATAATTCGTTACTACGACGATGCGAAATTGCGTAATTTCAGAGTTTCTACTTATTTATATTGTGACATGACGCCTGAAAGCTGGAATAGTGGAGCCAGACCGGACGTCCATTGCTAGTCACACGTTCCCACAGCAATAAACCGACTCGGAATAGTCCATTACTAGGCAACGATTCGGTAAGCACGTTACCGCAACAACAGACAGGCAACAGACATTTTCCATGGTTACCTATAGACTACGTAAGGAACCACGCAGAGAACAACGATTCATCCTTAAGACAGTCGTCGTTCCAGGCAGTCGCAGCAGAAGAAGTGAAGTCACAATGGAAGAAAAAACACTCGTAGTCCAGTGAGGAACGGAGCGAGTCATATGCAGTCATTGATTGTGAGCTGTCATAAAAAACTCCGTGGCCTGTAGTCCGCAAGCGAACTATACCGACCAAGCGACCGCCGCTTGTCGGCGAAGTTAGTTCCAACTTTTTCGGATACAGAGTGTCACGTGGTCAGCGCAACGGATCCCCACGGCCGTTAATCTCGGTTTTCTAGACCGAGGCTGCTATTTCCTTGAAATAGCTCCTCATTTATCCTCACGAGGTTGAGTGTCCCCCGTTCCAGACCCACTACATATCAGAAAATCTGGTGGCGCTGGGAATCGAACCCGGGACCTCTGGATCTGTAGCGAGGAACTCTGACCACTAGACCACGGAGGCTGCCTGTGAGCTGTCATAACCGACTGTAATTGAAATATAAGTGGCAGTAAATCCAATCCAAAACCCGTTATTATTGGTCATTAAACCCCTCATACGTGGCAATATAATAAATATATAACTATATAGAGGGAGGATGTAATTATTTCCATAATAATTTTCGAACACACGAGTGTCGTTAAGTAGAGTCTGCGCAGAAAAGAAGTCAGACGAATAGCCAGTTCACCTGTTGATGGTCATGTGACCAAAATACAGTTTTGAAAATAATTATATTATTGTAAAAAATAAAGTTTGTCCAAAGGTATAGAGAAATTCTTTGTAAAAAATATTCGTACAGAATGTAAGTTTATAAAAATATTGGTCGACGGAAACAGAAAATGTTTTAAGAGCGTCATGTCAGTACATAATTATCAATGGATCAAAATTTTTATTAAAACGCGGAAGATGAATTTTTTAATAAATTTATGTATAAGGGGCAGTCAAATGAAAACGGGTCACCACGCATAACTCACACGGCGCACAAGTTGGTAACACTAGAACTTTCTTACGGTACGAACATCTGGTGGGGACTCGGGAAAGCACAGTGACAACGTGCCCTTGCACACTAGTCGTTTGTTATTGTGCTGGAAGTAAGGTTAGTGCTACGTTTGGTCGTCCAACATCAGTAATGCAGGCGGGTAAAGAAGAACAGCGAAGCGAAGCTTTTTGACTGCTGAAGGAGTAGGAGGACGAGAAATTCATCGTCGCATGTCTGTTGTTTACGGCGAACACAGCATGTCACGTTCGCGTGTGCTGGCGTGGCATAAGAGATTCCGAGAGGGACGTGTGTCACTATAAGATGATGCTCGCCCAGGACAGGCTCATCGTGTCATCACTCCTGATGTTATTGCTGCATTGGATGGTTATATTCGGGCAAACCGACGGATCACTGTGGAAGAAATTAGTCTTTTGATGCGAATAAGTGACCATTGTGACAAGACACCTCCTGTACCGCAAAATCTGCCCACAGTGGGATCCACATCAACTCACGGAGGAACAGAAGACTCAGAGAATGGCTGCAACTGGAAACACGCGAATTCTCCCCCACAGAAGAAATCCAAAGCCCTACACACAAGTTCCGGTAAAGTGATGATGACATTCTTCTTCGACTGCAAGGGCCCTCTG
>NW_019743147.1:704947-735032 GCF_002891405.2 Cryptotermes secundus | reverse complement strand
ATCCGCTGAAGTTGGTACTAACTTCGGACTAGCGGCGGTCTCTCGGTCGGTATAGTTCGCTTGCTGACTAAAGCCACAAAGTTTGTTTGTATAATAATAATAATAATAATAATATAATGGACCTATTTCACTGTTGACAAACCAGCAAATAATTCTGAATGTATGTGGTTGAGATATCAGCCAGAAGGGCTCACAAAGTAAGTCAGATGTTGACGCTAAATGAAGGTGAGCGGTGAGAGTCATCCCATAGACGCACGCTTTGCTCAAGAGCTGGTTTGGATGCTAGGAAGCAGAAGAGTATCTCTGCCGTTGCCTTGAACGGGTCGTCCAGTATACTGACTAAACTATTCCGAGGCTGAGTGGAAAATATCTCAAATCTAGATCAGAAAGAATGAATCGTATTCCATCTTTATACTGTAACCGATTCCATGAATCTGACTCAGCTCACTCAGCTCCCCAAGAAATTAACCATATTTTATGGAACATGAAGGTTTATTGCCGTGTTCACACTGGCCTCTATCCTTAGACAGAAGAGTAAAGGCCTAGCCCTCTCTCCGATAAAGTTTCTGAGCGTAAATATAACACAAATATGGCCACGTTATAACATAATCCTTGTACTTCTGTATCATCTGGCGCTCCGTTTTGAGAAGCAANTCTTCTACCCTGAAGATGGAGGCGATACGTTCCTCCGAAACATCGGTTAACACCACATATACACGGTGCCAAATCCCAGAAGACTGCTTTCTTCAAGCAATGTCATAGTTCATTCTGTGTGCCATTTCATAGAGACCATCTCAACCGATGTCGCCCGCTGTCCTGTCTGGACAGAGCTTCATGGGAAAGTTAAGATTTTTTTAAACGTGTTCATTCAAATTTCTAACTTATGAACAATTTAGAGTTTTCTGCTATCGCAGTTTGATAATGCATGCTAATAACGTCACTTATTTTAAGCGTTCTGTAATCTAATTTCTCGCTTAGTATCGTTTGGTCTCTTATCTTAATAGTAGAGTTTTGGGGAAGTCAAAGCGTTATTTTTAAGATTTTTATAATCCAATGTTTTACGTACCTCGTGTCCCAACAGGACACATGAAGAAAATCACGAATCCTTTTCAATCGTCCAATTAATCACTCAGAATCATATGACGTCCCATCCAAGCTATGACTTTAGCTGGTGCCATAGCTCCGGCTGTTAGTCGTCGGTTTCCCACCGAGGCAGCCCGGATTCGAGCGCAGGTCAGGCCATGTGGGATTTGTGGTGGACAAAGCGGCACTGGGGCAGGTTTTCTCCGAGTACTTCGGTTTCCCCTACCAATGCTCATCCCACTGATTGCTCCACATTCATCATTTATCATTTGGGGTCGGTACAACAGACAAATAGTGACTGTCATACCAAGTGGACTCAGTCTCACTCCACCCCAAGAGATTAAAATAACTATAAATCTTAGGAAATTCTAGTTTTTCATCTTTATGTGTCCAAACTTGTCAGTCACTTAATATCATATCGCATTTCATCCTAAATATGAAACTTAGGAAACTGAAAATTTCCTGTACCCCATCTTGCCACATGCTCACCTAGTATCGTCTGGTATCCTGTCCTGACAGTGCATCATAGCAAACTCAGAGTTCTTCTTGAGTCTGGAATCCAGTGCACATTGGTTGGGCCGTCTCGTGTCCAGTTCCCTGTGCTTGTCTTCTCGTGCGAAGATACAGTAGCGGGCCACCAGCGGGTCAGGGGACGGTATCCACCCCACCGTCACCGAGTCACACTTCCTCATGCTGTCATACTCGTGCACTTGTGGCCCTGGTGGAAGTTCTGGTAGAGGAAACTTCACTGCCGGGCGACTAGTGACAAGGACCTACAATAGGAACCAGTTCCAAGTTTATGTGCCTGAAAGTCCATAGGTGCATGCTTCATGCCCCGGGCGGCCGGTGTTCATGAAATCTGAGAAATTTTCTCGAATAAACCGACAGTCGGGAGAAGCTGAAGACTAACCACCTCTTGCGGAAGGATATTATATATTCCTCAGACCCCTAATTCGCCTTAATGTAGTAGTGGTTATGCAGAAGAGCAACTGTACTTATTTTGTCGGGAAGATTATGTAGTAAATTTTTTTTTTTAAATTCGCTTAGTGGGGGGTGGAGTCCAACTGGGTCCACTCGGCACGGCGGCCACTGATTGGCCTATTGTAGCCTGCCCCGGGCGATTATGATAATGGAGAATTTGGTGGAATTAAGATTGGCAGGGGAAACCGAAGTAGCCGGAGAAAACCCGCCCCAGCGCCACTTTGTCCACCACAAATCTCACTTGACCAGACCCGGGATCGAACTTGGGCCGCCGCGGTGGGAAGCCAGCGGCTAACCGGGGTTCAAGATAACAGAAGCTGTTAATACACGTATGTAACTGGCACATACGAGGGAGGGCCAGTAAATAGGTCACAAATGAATATAAAAAGTAAAACGTGATATTCGAATTTGGAGAAAGCAGTCATTTCTCGACGTATCCTCCTCCAACACTGATACACCTGTCCCATCGCTTTACCAGCGCTTCGAAACCCACAACATAGAAGTCTCTTGTCTGTTGTCTCAGCCACTTCTGTACCTCCGTTTCAACCTCTTCGTCATTAGGGGAACATTCGCCACCAAGGCGGAACCGTTTCTTTACTCCACAATCACTTTCCAAGATAAACAGGAAACATTTCTATCCTTTGCACTGAGTACTTTTTCCCACAAAAAAGCAAAACAGAACGCTGCTCTTCGGTAGTATATTCGCAAGCATGGTCTTAACAGTAAAGTTAAGAAAGGTAAAGTCTTCCTGTGCTTAAATAATCAAACACTACGCCATGAAGGCGTATGGGGAAGTGGATGTATAAATCCACATTTTATTGACCTCGGCACTAGCTGGAGGTGAGTGGTCAGCTTCACGCGCCTTAGTGGAAAAGCTCCCGGTACCCATTTGATAGGAAGTTGTGTGGACCCAATAGCCAGTCTTGACGTCGTGGAGAGGAGAAAATTCTTGACTACCGGAACTCGAACTCCAATCCCTTGGTTGTCCAGCCCGTAACTAGTCGTTGTACCGACTGCGCTATCCCGGCTCTCCATTTACCTTTATTTCTTACTCAAAATTAAGTGTTGATTTCAGCGTTTGTAATACATGTGTTGCTTTGCTGGAACGCATCTACCGCTTAAATACAGAAATATCTATAACAGGACGATACGTATCTTGTTGAATGTGACCAGCGTACCAACGGCTGAAAGGAACGTATCATCACCCTCTGCCACACTGCGCGCCGTGTCGTCCCAAAGATATTACTTTTCAGTGTAACAGGAGTTCCCCACCGCTAGCAGTTATGCAACGCCTTACTTCTTATGCCTGCTCTTTGTCAACTAAATGTTCTGTGTTGTATTTCACAACGATGTCAGTAAGTCAGACTATATGGCATAATATGATATTATAACATGCAGATCCATGAGGCGACGAAAAGAGAAGTCTCAATTCTGAGACAGTAAAATATGGTCGCGAGTCCCAAGGGACTCGGACCCGAGAAAGGCTTCGCTGGCAGCAGCATATACAAAAGACAGACCCGTCCTCTCGTCAGAGAAGGCGCCCCACAGAAACAAGACCGTAATTGCCAAACGGTAATAATTAATATCTGGTCATGAGCCCCAAATGGGACTCGACACCAAGACACTGACTGACTGACCGTCAGTCGAAACGTGACTTTAATTTTGACTTGAATAACAAAAATTACCTTGGGGAAGCGGCGTCGAATACCTTCACCGTGATATTGCGAGTCGTAGGAGGTAACGAAAAGGGAAGTCTCAGATCTGAGACAGTAAAACATGGTCGCGAATTTCAAGGGACTAGGACCCGAGAAATACTGCGCTGGTAAGGACCAGCAGCATATACAAAAGACAGACCCGTCCTCTCGTTAGAGAGGGCGCCTCACAAAAATAAGACCATAACTGACAAAGAGTAATAAATATCTGGTCGTGAGCCCCAGATGTGACTCAACACCAAGACTTATTGACTAGCTGACCGTCAGTCGCAACATGACTTTGACTATGAATAACAACAATCTGGCCTTCTGCCGCAGATGCTGCCTGATACCAAGACAGGCTGACCGACTGACAGTCGGTCGTTATCATAACTTTGATGCTGGTTGAGTTTAGTTGAGAGTTGTGAGAAATGAGAAGCTGGAAGCTGAAGCCGGGGGGCCGTTCGGCAACCCAAAAGAAAGGAGACGTCCGTCATTGAAGCCGTTACCAAGCAACGGCTAGTGAAAACTGAGAAGACATTATGTGTGCTGTAGTTACAGTGATCTTTGGACTGTGTAACTCAGACGGTCCTAGTTATTTGCAGTTACATTCTGTAAGCGCCCAATAATCCAGTTACCAATCTAAACCACTCTAAATCTAAAACTCTAGTAATAATCATGTTACAATATGATGATTAGTAAACAGTTAATTGGAGAGGATTTGGGAGGAAACGTTAGTGGCATAATCGAAGTAATATCACAGAATTTACCTGGAGGGATTGAGGAAAACCATAAATAACCTTGAATAGGCGGCCGGGATTCGAACCGAAGATTTCTCGAATGAACGCACCCGCTTGGTAAGCGCATTCTGAGAATCAGGTGCATGGGCTAATCACGCTCCACAACGAATCAGTTTATATAGTTGCGCCACGCTGCTTACACTCGCTTTCCCCAGACACACATAATGAGTCTACCGTTGGCCAGGAATAAAAAAGTCTTACTTACCTTAACAGCCGAGATTCGGCGTAGTTCCTCTGAGTTGGAGGCCGTTACTCGCAACACGTATCGCTGGCCGCGAGATGGATTCATCACGCGGAACCTCTCGTATCCGTAAATTAGTTTCCGGGGTATGACCGCCTCTCCTTTCAGTGTGAGTTCCACATACACAGCGCCCCCACACGGCATCACGTAGAAATGCATCTCACTTTCTGCATTCTTCCCCACCTGCAGACATATTATGTATTGACCATCCAGCACATAATTGTGTTACTGTTTTATTTATTTACGGTTGCTCGTCTGTACAGTGTACAGTGTACTGTACAGTGAAATAGCTCTATCTCGGTGCAACTCGTGTGAGGACATGGCGTGTTGCTCGTCTGTACAGTGTACAGTGTACTGTAAAGTGAGATGGCTCTATTTCGGTGCAACTCGTGTGAGGAGATGGCGTGTTGCTCGTCTGTACCGTGTACAGTGTACTGTAAAGTGAGATAGCTCTATCTCGGTGCAACTCGTGTGAAGACATGGCGTGTTGCTCGTCTGTACATTGTGCAGTGCACTGTATAGTGAGACAGCTCTTATCTCGGTGCGACTCGTGTGAGAACATGGCGTGTTGCTCGTCTGTACAGTGTTCAGTGTACTGTACAATGAAATACCTCTATCTCGGAAACCGTTCGCAATAGGACACATGTACATATACACTCCTTTTTCTCAGAATGACCGATACTATGACCTCCCAGAATACTGACTATTCTTCCCGGGACATTATATATATATACACAAGTAACCTTAGCGGACATTTTGATTTTTAGACATATTGACGAACATGAACCGGAGGACGGGGCACAATGTATGTTTAGAAGTAATTTTACCGATAGCCCTAAGATATTCATAGTAACGTAAAATTATCCCTGTGCTTAACTAGTTAATCACTACGCCGTGAAGACGTATGGGGGGTGGAGGCATAATATTGCGTTCATCGACAGGTTATTTTAATAGAAAATATTCAGGGTAGAATGATTTTATAAAGCTATTTCAATTTTTTAGATTTGAATTTGTAGGGGCGTTAGCTATAAAGAGTACCTGCGGTGCCTTGGGAAACCGAGACGTTTCGAGGAATCATCGTCTCCATTTTCAGGGTATAAGAATAAACCAATCAAGAAACAAGCATAATGCTCTTCCGAAACGACGGACGCTCTCCAAACTATTAGGTGTAAAAACTCAGAAGACCCTGCTCTGTCCATTTTGATTTATTGTATAATTTTTTATAAAGTTTCCTTATGTTTCTAATATTTTTTTTCCAAATTCTCGGGAGGTGGAGGTAAATATCTGGTTTTTCCTTCGGTCGGTGCCCATGCTGACCAATTACAGAGCCCAATTTACATAACGTAATAAATTAAATGAAATCAAAGCGAACCTTTCAATTTTTGGCCAACTTATTTTCGTTACCTTGAACTTAAAAGTCGCCCTTCCGTCCATCTTTCTGAGGTTCACGGTAGACGCCTTCCCATCTCTCAGTCCGGCTGGTTTGCTCCGTGGTTCATACTTCAGCGTGGTTCGGCCGTACGGAAAACTAAGGTTGGTTCGTCTGTTTACGGCGAACAAATTGAAGTGGTATACTTTTCCATGCTCCAGGTTGGACACAGTGTAGCTGGTCTTGCGCCCCACACAGCCAACCTTACAAACAAAATGTCATCTAATATTATTATAATAATACATAAATTGCGTAGGTCGACAAATGAACTCACTTTGAGTCAGTATCATTATGCTAAAAAGAAGGAATATTGCAATATCTGACCACGATGTCCTCGTGCAGCTGGCCTCCCGCGCCACCGCTACCTCGTCCCAGGCGACTGGCGTTCAGTCTCGCTGCTTTGCTGGCAAGCTCGTTCTTATGAGCCTCGGCCTGTTCTCGCGGGAAGTTAAATCCTGGAGCGTTCGATGCATCAGGGGGAGACACCCCGTTACGCTCCCCTTGAGCCTCACAAAGAGTAGAATAGTAGCGCCTCGTGTTAACCACCAAACAATAGTGCATCAAATGGGGGTCCACAGAGCTGCAACACAGATACAGATACAGAAATAACTTGAATCCATTGACGTATAATGACGGTTATAACCGTCGTCATAATAAATTTATATGTAACTTCAGTCGATGTAGTGACTGGCTACTGGTTGGACGGTGAATGTATAGGGATTCGATTCCAGGCAGGGGTAAGAGTTCTCCTTCACAGCTTCCAGACCGGCTTTGGGACCCACCCAGCCTGCTGTCCAGTGGTACCGGGATTGTTTCCCTTGGGGTGAAGTAGTCGGGGATTGAAGATAATTGTATGTATGTATGTATGTATGTATGAAGGGGTAGGCCTGCTCGGCCCTTGCACTTAGACCTCAGTGGTCCATTGTGCTTCCCCTTTTTAATTATTCCCTCAACAACCCCACGCTTCGGATGAAGCGCAGGATTTTGGACGTGGGGGCGTCGAAATAGTCACTTGGTTCCATAAAGTACTGACCTAAGTGACGTAGTCTTAAAGAAGCTAAAGCCTCACATTCACACAGGACGTGTGTGGCTGTTTCATTTTCTATCTGACACCTCTCACAAGTGGGACTATCACTTAGTCCCAGTTTGAACAGGTGTCCTTTGAGGTGACAGTGTCCTGTAAGTAGTCCTACCACCCATCGTAGCTGGTTCCTGTTGAGCTTCAACAGTTCCTTCGCTTTTTTATCAGAAGGTCCTCGTATGAGTCCCTTAGCTTGCCTGAGTCATCCTTTGAAGATAATTACTCATCACCATTTAGTACCGAATTTAAAAATTCGAGGAGTTATAGAATACCTCCACTCGCCAATACGTATTCACTCCATTTAGATTTATTAAGTAACTCCTGTTTCCTATCCAATGGGTACCGGGTGGTCTTTCCCCTGAGATAAAACGGCAGAGACTTGAAGCTTACAGCTCATCTCCATCTAGTGCCAAGGTCAAGAAAATGGAGCTATACCGTCACTCCCCCATACGTCTTTATGGCAAAGTACTTAACTAAGTAAGCACAGGAATAAGTTTTTTCTTAACGTTGTTCAGAAGTACAGAATTTCCTTCGAGGCTGTCTGGTACACCATTGGATATATTGGCTACAACCATTGCATGCTGTTGAGGAGATAAAAGGAAATAGGCCCCTACTTTTCCTTGCAACATAACGAGTGCACTACTCCTACTCATGAGCATAGGTCATTCATACATTCATTCATTCATTCTTGCGATTATTCTCAATCACATTCGACTGCCAACTCTCTCAGTTCTCTGCTGCAAATGCCAACTCCGGAACTAGACTCAAGTCTCAGCTGCAGCTGCTATCTCTTCTCATTTATCCTCAGGAGCTCAACTCCCGACTCAATTCTAGTTGCGTGAGGCCCTCCTTATATAGTCTCTGGGCAGACCCACAGAAAACACTGCTTCCTCTATTGTTGAGTGTTGATTTATTGCTGCAGAAATGTGTTTACAGCACAGCTGCGTACCAGCGACCCACAGAGAACGCCACTTGCAACACCTCTTCTGTTGTTGCATGGCGTTACAGCGTAGGTGACACATTCCTCCGATGCGTGTGTACGGGCCATTACCTAGTAACGGCTGTTTCTCCGTTTCCGCCGTTTTTGCTTTGACCAAACGAGCCACACTATTTATTTTTGTTCGACGTCAGTGCAGTGTAACACCTACTTCTGTTATGCTCTACTAGGAATTTATTAGGATTTTAAAACATAATTACATAAATATATGTCACGTATTCAACATCAAAGACTCAAAACTTTGTCTACAATGTTTGTATGTTTCGTATTACACTCAGAATAAAGAGCATCAACGGACTGTTGTTTGGAATGTGGACGCGACGTGTTTCCTGTGAGGTACGACCTGGATTCGTAATTATTTAGGTGACGTGCCTGCTTCAGAGGGTATATTCTTTCTGTAAATCGATTATAGATGTCAGTACTGTCTACGATATAATTATTTTTCGATACGGCGAATACCTATTTATCGACGCACAGTAGAAATGAATTTCTATAATAATTTATGCTTCAGGAAATGTGATATAGTTGCTGATTAACTTTGTTAACAATCGATTTGTATCTGATATAAATCGACATCGAGGCAAATGGAGCGTATAAGGAGGTAAGACATGCCCATAGAAGTCCAGTCAGGTGAATTCATTACGCCGTTCCAAATTTTTGCATATAGAATTTAATCGATATGTTTGAATTCGTGAGTGTCGGCTCCACTCTACCAATCCTAAAACCTTAAATATAGGATGTTACATTCAAACCTCCCACATTTTATCAGATCTTAGAACAGAAATTATGAATAGTAGGAAAATAGCTACAGGAAATACAAGAACAACTAAAAGAAATTTATTTGACACACTAATAAACCTCTACATATGCACCATTGGTAGCACGAACAGTATCCAATCTGTATTCAGTTTCTTGCCACGTTTTTTCCAACATGTCCATTGGTACAGTAGCAATCGTTTCATGGATGCGGGCCCGTAAATCTGGGAGGTCATTCACTGGAGGCATGAACACACGGTCCTTCACGTAAGTCCAGAGGAAGAAATCGAGCGGTGTGAGGTCCGGTGAACCTGGTGGCCACCGAATTAATCCGCCACGTCCAATCCAGCGATCTTGGAAGGTGGCATTGAGGGACCTCCGAACATCCAGACCCCAATGTGGGGGGGGGCTCCATCTTGTTGGAAGATTATGTTAGGCCGAAGATCGGCTACCTGGGGATACAGGAACTGTTCTAACATGTCTATATGCGGCCAGATACTGTAGCTTCACCGAAGAGAAACGGAAATAAAATTCTTTGAGTCTTTCTTTCATCTTGTGTTAATTATAATCCGAAATTTATCACAATTTGTTCGCAATGATTAATTAAAACGTGGGAGGTTTGAACGGAACACACTGTATTTAAGGTTTTAGGATTAAGAGGCTATGATAAGCTCCTACAAATTATGCAATACATTTAACGCTCTTGCATGCGGTACAGGCATGTCACAGGCGACAGTCGCTGCTTGCATTATAGCCTCTCAAAATGCGTGCTTTATAGTTTCTAATATCCCATTTCATATGATATATATTTAAACAAGAACTAAAAGTCTGTGACGATGGTACATTAGTATAAATATTATGTTTTTGGATCGACCTGTTAATTTTTCAAAACACAGAGTTTCGGAGACTTGATTCTGCCCAACTGAATAGTTTCTATCTGAATACGAATACCGAATCCAGTCTCCGAAACGTTGCGTTTTGAAAAATAAACAGGACGGTTTTTAGATAAAGACAATACGATGGATAATGTCCAAAACAAAATATTTGATATCTGTGACTTTAAAACATATTGTTGCAAAGTTTATCACAGTATATAGGCTTGCAACACCGATTAGTTTTTCGTAGTAGTTCGAGTCGTGACTGAGTTACCGAAGCTTTCTGTGTTCTCTTCAGTCTCTTCTGGCAAATACAAGAAGAGTGAGGTACTTTAAACTAGATCAATGTTTTGGAATTTTTTGAACCGTGCGCCCCAACGATCGTTTTGGCAAAAGCTGTAGGAAGGATAAAACTTCTCTTTGTCAGGGAACAGTATTTCACAGCTATGTTTATTTCAGTGTTATTAGTCACTTGCCCTTGCATACTCAGATATCTTTTCCTTTTTTCTCCCTCCTCCTTAATCATCACGTTCTTCTCCTCCTACTCGTAATCTGGTCTCCGTTACATCATTTTAATCTCCTTGTTCTTCTTCTTCTTCTTCTTCTTCTTCTTTACTCTTAACTCAATTTCGCTGCTCCATAATACGTGCACATAGGACTAAGGAAAACCACGACCACGAAAGTTTAGAGTCAGGCTGGACTCAAAATATACACAATTCGTATACCACGACAGTGAACGACACAGATAGAATGAATCACTTGAGTGATTTGTTTTTGTTTACTTGCTTTCAGTAGCCCAGATTATCCGGTGTTAAGTGGGAGGGTATTTGTGAATGCTGAATTTGAAATATATGGAAAGAAGTGGGCGTGGTCTGTATAACGCGGCCCCAGATATTATAGCGTGTATAGCCGTTGCTATGCAACGATCGTGAGATTGGCAGTTATACCAGACCAGTTTCTGGAAAACGGCTCGGATAAAAATATTCCCTCTGCAAAGGTTAGCATACGAGAATGAACGGTGTTGCCTACCTACACGGTCCATGCCGAGGGGTTAAAAAGGAGAAATTTCGGGCAACCAGGTCATTTGATAGTTGGTAGTCAATTCTATATGGATCTCGAGCACGGAAGCAGAGGAATAGCTATTTTTAGAAGCTGTTACCAGGAAACATCTAGTGAAGACACTGCAGTTCGGAAAATATTTGGTGTTTATAGCAGTGATTTGTGAAGTGTGGAAATCAGTGATAGTGTTATAGTTATCTGTAGTTAGACCTGTAACTGGTTAATAAATTCAATTACCAATCCGAACCCCGTCTGTTGTCATGTTTATGGGTGACAATATTAAGAAAAAACACGAGTACCCCACTTTCGGTCCGAAGCTGAAATAATAGATTGAAAAGGCATCGTTAAATGACATAGGAATCAGTTATCATCTATCAGTCGCTTAATAGATGCCCTATCTCTTTACATAGACATTCCTGTGCGGCGTTCGGCACGCAGGTGGTCTCAACCTGTACCATATCTCAGGAGCATAATAAGAAAGATTAACATAGAGCCGATTTACACGAAGAGAAATCTGTCATAACGCTAATTTGTCCATCACATATCCTAGGTATTGAACCCAAGCCGCCGCGATAAAAGTTTAACGCCTAACGGACTGAGGTGTGAATCTAGTTAACGGGTTAAGACAATTAATTTAATATAATCGTGAGTTTCCTTCATTAGTGGATCAGTCTGTCGATAGAATTTACCTTCACAAAAAACAAAAAAATTGCGAACGAGTTTGCGAAGCTACAAATTCGTGTTCGAGAAGTTCTTGGTTCGAATGTAGGCCTGGACGGAAGGTTTCGTACTTCCCCATTCCTCCAGACCGATGCTAATATAGTACACTGATTAGGCTACGTCTACTGCCTTGCCACAGTTCAGATATTTGGGAACGACGATAACAAATCAAAATTTGGCTCAGAGGGCAATTAAGAGGAGATTTAACTCGGGTAATGCTTGCTACCATTCAGTCCAGAACCTTTTGTCTTATCGTCTGCTGTCCAAAAACAAAATTTAGAATATACAAAACTATAATTTTTCCTGTGGTTCTGTATGGTTTTGAAAATTGGACTCTTAACATTAAAGAAGGAATATAGACTGAGGGTGTTTGAGTACAGGGTGTTGAGGAGAATATTTGGACCGAAGAGAGATGAAGCGACAGGAGGCTGGAGAAAACTGCACAATGGGGAACTTCATAACTTGTACTCTTCTCCAAGTATAATTAGAATGATCATGTCAATGAGGATGAGATGGACAGGGCATGTAGCACAAATGGAGAAGACAAATGCAAATAGGATATTGGTAGGAAAGCCAGAAGGAAAGAGACCAGTAGGAAGAGCAAGGCGTTGGTTAGTGGATGACATTACAATGGATCTTAGAGGAATAGGGTGGGATGGTGTGGACTGGGTTGTGTTGGCTCAGGATAGGGACGAGTGGAGGGCTCTTGTGAACAGAATAATGAACCTTCAGGTTCTATAAAATATTAGGAAGTTCCTGGGTAGCTGCGTGACTGGCGGCTTCTCGAGAAAGTTAGTTACAACTACTTTCTTCCAAATAATATTTGTGTTACCGTTCATCTATCACTCTACCGTTGAAACTGTGTGGTCTAGCTAATGACACGCCGTGAAATAGTGCACGCACAAAAAAAAAACAAGAAATATGAAATTTATGTCACGAAAGGGGATTCGAACCCGAAATAACAATATTCGGAGGATTAAAACCGCGTGGCCTCTTGTGGTTAATGTATATAATCACTGGAATCGATTCACTGCCACGAAGTAACCGTGGAGGTCTCTCGTGCAACAGAGCACCGTTCCACTGTTTCTACATAACTAATGTCTCGGCTTGGAAACTATAAATACGACTTTGGAAAAACAAATGAACGCCAACTATTTATAACTGTTCTCGCCTGGGGAATACCAAGTGGAGTAGGTAACATTCTTCTTCTTATTACAGTGTGTTGTTTCATACTTTCTGTTATAACGATTTCCGTGGGAATTGTTATTGTAAATCTTTTTCTCGAGCCTGTGTCTGTCTGTCAGATTCCTTAACCCAGCATAGACAGACAGCAATAGATGCGTTACCACGCAGGTCATGTGCGTGTAGTCAGTACATGACATCAATCAATTTGGAATCAATCAAACGATTACAAGTCTTCATGTCTCGCCGAGACGAGACGGAATGGCTGTTTGGGGGGGGGGATGGCATTGTGCCAATCGAAAACATGCTGCACTGTCTTATATGATGGGCACACATCGATTAGAAATGTGCTCTTATGTACATAACAAAGCTGAGAAGCGTTGGCTACAGATAGACATGTTCCGTCTAGTTCCTGCGGTCTGGGGATTCATGAAGCAGTACTTACGCTAAGCCTGTGTAGAGTCGAAATGCAGGATGAATGGTGAATTGGAAAGGATCTGGAAGGAAGCAGGAGTCGAAATTGCTCGGTCGTTATACTGACGGGCTAGAGCTGGAAGGCCTAGTTTCAATTCCCGGAAGAGGTAAGATTTCTCTCTTCTCTGTAGCTTGCGAGACCGTCTCTGAGGCCCACCCAGCCTCCTATCCAAAGAGTACTGGGTGATCGTTCCCAGGGGTTAAAGCGACCGGGGTGTGAAGCTGACCACTCACCGCCATTTAGTGCCAAGAACAATAATGGTGAAGCTAAACCTCCACTTCCCCCATATATCTTCACGGCATACTGCTTAATTGGTTAATTAAGTACAGGGACAACTTTACCTTGGAAGGAGGGGGTTCTGGCCTAAACATTTTGCGAATCTACTACAATACGTTCTTTGAGATGCTGAGGAAGACCACGAATAACTTAAGGTGGCTGGTGTCCAGTCGGGATTCAAACTGAACGCCTCCCAAATTCGAGTGTGGAGCGTCGCCTCTAGTGCAAATCCGCTCGGTAATCTTACATTTTATATGAATGAAATTATCACATGACTGAATATTATTCGCGCGTAAGGCTGACAACTTTACCGCCATCTGTAAGCCGACTGTCTAGATTTTGTGGGACCCTGAAAGTCTCACATCCCTATGGGCCTGCATCGCATGTCACAGCGATAGCTTTGACTATTATTCGAAAATCATGTCACTTAGCAAGTTCGCTCAAGGCATAACGCATCCGGAAAATGTCCGATTCGAATCGACATCAACTGTGCTGACGGGCGCTTCTCGTGACCTTTCTCCGGCACTCCAGGCAAGTGCCGGAGAGAGTTGTACCTTAAAATAGGCCACAGCAGCTTAGCAACCATGATTAACCGCCATCCAGTCATTCGACACAGCATAGCCTCCACAAGTGACAGCGTTGTTAAATAAGCAAACAGTAGAAACAAAACAAACCTACAAGCTGCATGAATATATTATACGTAAAATAGACGTTTCGCAATACGAAAGGCTGCCACGTTTGTTTGGAATGTCTTTCTACTCGCCCAAGATTTATAAAGTTGTTTAATTATATAGTTATTTCATGAAGCACAAACTACTGAATTTGCATATTACACAGTGGTAATTGCAAAATGTATCTGCGCGCTAAAAGGGCGTAAGAACATTCAAGTTGAATGGTCCGTCTCAATATAGGCGTTTCATATTTATTACGTTTGTTTCTGGCATAATTAACCGACACTAACTCAGACTATATGATCGCCTCTGTGGTCTAGTGGTCAGAGTTCCTGACTAGAGATCCAGAGGTCCCGGGTTCGATTCCCGGGGCTTCTGAGAAGTAGTGGGTCTGGAACGGGCTCCACTCAGCCTCATGAGGATGATTGAGGAGCTATTTCAATGAAATAGCGGCTCCGTCCTAGAAAACCGAAATTAACGGCCGTAGGGATTCATTGCCCTGACCACCCGGCACCCTCTGTCCATTAAAGTTGACACTAACTTCGCCGACAAGCGGCGGTCGCTTGGTCGGTATATTTCGCTTGAGGACGAAAATCACGGAGTTTTAGCTCAGAGTATAGAGTATAGAGTGATAGAATGATTAATAAATTGGAATGAATGTGGAAGGACGTGGTCGTGGCCTAATTTGCGATATCCCTGTATTTTCCTGGCGGGACTGAGAGAAACCTCAGGCAGGTTGGTCGGTTTCTGGATCACTATTCGAGAGTTCCCGAGCACGAAGCAGGATGGCTGACTCGCTTGACCGAGACATTTAAGCTTAATGGTGTGTCGTAATCTTAAGATCAGTCAGGTGTTCGGCTGGCTGGAAATTATGCTTGAGTGTCTCTGAGACCCGTACCACTTAGTTTTGTACCAATGCCAACATTGTAACAGCTGCCAAATAATACTTCTTTCACAGTTTTTTTTGTTCGTTACCATAACGAAATCATGAACATAACTTTACAGACGTAACGTTAAATATTTTTGTTAGAAAATGCGGTGCGGTTCGTTTTCAAGTTCACACCACCGAAAAGATATTTTAATGAGACGATTTCTGTGTCTGTCAAAACGGTTGGTTAAAAACTAAACATTTTAAGATATTTGTACCACAATTTCTGTCTTAGTTTCCTCATATTGCGATCATTATACAGAGTGATTCACTCGGAGGAGTTCCGAAATTATTAATTATAAATCACTCAATAGTTCACCGACGAAAAGGAATTTCACAACGCTGCGCCCTTTACGACGCTGACCCGGAGCCTACCTGACCTGTTCGCGTTATTTCCTTCAGTTCGCGTCTCCAAATGCTGTGGGTCGAAATAATTCAGTAAAATCATGGAGCGTCTCCAGGCAGAGAGAAATCAATTTCAGCATCTTCTGGAACTTAATTATCTCCACCTCTACTAAGATATGTACTCGCCAAGTATCGTTTCAATCGTTACATTACTGCATAATGTAGAATTATTAATTCGGGGCCTCATCTGACTGAATCATTCGCTGTATATGCCAGAATTCGGAAATGGCATGCAGCGTTTCCCTGGTAACTACTTCAAACAGTGGAGATTCTTCGGCTTCCGCGCTGAAGTGCTCTCTGAATAGCAGCTCCTTTCCTACTGGAGCTTTATTTCACAGAATTGACTTGGTTGCACCAATTGCCTCGGTACGGCCAGCGCAGACAACATTCATTCTCGTATCTATTGCAGGGGAAACGTGTTTAGCCTGCTGTTCCCTAGTAGCGCCCGTCTATATTTCTTATCAAGAATCTGCTGCCTAGAAACGGACGTAGTTCCGTTGTCTGTTTCGCGGCCGTTCCATTGAAACGAGTGTTGTTTCAGACCCGATCGCTAGCAACGGCTGTTTCTCTGGCTCCACAATTCTTGCTTTGAGCAAATATGGCACAACATTATTCCACAACCACTTCTTTCTAACCCCATTCAATATATCATTGATCTCTCTTATGTGTTATTTAGAAAGGGGCAAAGAGGCCTCCGTAGTCTAGGGGTAACGTTCCCACCTCATGACTCAAGGTACGCGGGTTCAAACCCGGCGGAGGTCGTGGAATTTTTAAGGGCGGAAAAATTCAGGGACCAAGTCCTCCGGGAGGGACTTTAAGCCGTGGGTCCCGTGTCGTAGATTTACGGCACGTAAAACATCCTCATGTCTCTAGGAGACCTCTGAGCAAAATTATTAGGTAACAATTTCCCGCCCAAGTAGTCTCCAATGCCTCTNAATTCAATTCTTTATTATTTATGTGCTGAGCCAACAGCCGCAAGGCCAATTATAGACTCAGCACAGTGTATGATAGAAGTAGTTACATTCTGGACAAACACAATATAAAGTCAAACAATGATTAAAGGTTAATGTTGGAGGAAAACAAATTAATACATATAAATAACATTCATAATAATAATAATTCAATTCAATTAATTCAATTCAATTCAATTCTTAATTATTAATGTGCCGAGTCAACAGCCGCAAGGCCAATTTCAGACACAGCACAGTGCAGAAAAATGAATTACATTCTAGAAAAACTTATTAAATTACCATACAAATTACAAGTAAGTACTGAGAAGAAATAATAATGAATAAAAGTAAAATTATAAGCAAACAAACAAATAGCTGATATGGACTGAAACAGAAATATTTAATCAAAATACTATAATAATAATAATAGAAAGGGGCAGAAGGTTCCTTCGAAACGTCGGTAACCGTCTACCAAACCACACAGCGTCACATTCGAAACGATTGTAATCCAAATCTACGTACTACCGCCAGAACTGTCTGTCTCCTGCGTTATGTTGCTGTTATGAAGAAAGAGGATATGGAATGGTGATTAAAGTAATGATCCAGAATGAAAAGAAGTACTGGTGATAAAAAGTCACCGCTAGTGCTTAATTTGCTGTACTATCGCGGGAGATAGATCACAGTCAGGGTATGATGGAGTTTTGCAGGTAGACAACAAGTGGTAAGGTCGAAACACCGGGACACCAGGAAATGACAGGCCTCGCATACGGCGAGGTCAGGGTTGCTATAACGATGCTGGTCACACGGACCAGTACCGCACGCCGTCTGTCGCACTAATTGCCCTGCAGGCCAGATTGTCTGGTTCATTAGCTCCTTGTCTTGCTATACTTAAGTTGGTGTACTTATTTGTCAGTGCCTGGGTGACTGACTGACTGATGGGTACAAAGTCTGACTGCCTGAATTAATTTTAGTCTGATTAAGTGTCTAGCTGCTTATGTCAGTGTATGATTGATTAAGTGATTGTCAGGCCTATTGTCTTAATGTTTGTCTGTCTGGTTCAAAGCCTGGCTGTTTGAATTACCTTCTGACTGATTGAGTAAATGCCCGTCTAATTGACTCATTATTTGGTTGATCAATGACTAGTTCAATGATTAGCTGACTGACTTACTGTCACATTAATTAACTCAGTATCTAGCTTTATAACTGAATGACTAGGTCTTGGTTTTTACTGTATATCTTATTGCTGCATTGACTGAGTATTGTCGAGACTGCTGAAGGAAAGCTTCTGAGTCTGATATATTTTATACTATTCAACCAGGATAAAAATTTTATGTTAATTGAAGTTTTCAGATGTTCATATGAAAATATAAAATAGAAATAATACAATAATAAATTACAAAAGTAAAATTATGAAATACACTCAGACGCTGAGTTAAGATATTATTACGTCGTGTTTAGAAGAATCATGTATTGTTACATAACAATGTTTGTCGTTGCAATCATGATGTTATATTACGTGGTAATTTATGGACACTGTTTTGGTTATGGCTGAGTTCTTCTTTCTGTTTAATTCTCTTATGAAGAGGCTGTGTTGTTTGGAACCAGTCGGTGTGATGTACACTGTTATTTTCCAGTCTGTTTCTTTTATGGGTTCCTCTATTTTCCGCGTTTCAACGTCCGGTTCTGTTAAAAGTCAGCTTGCAACTCTGATTAAATCTTTTGAACCATTCATTTATTATATGTCAACGTCACTGTAAACACCAGAAGTTATGTTCTGTGTCTTATATACACATTTAGGCCTATCCCGACTTCAAATATTCAGTCAATTTTTCCACGGCCTCGTCGTCCTTGAGATTCATACTGTAGTAACTGTTCCGGAATTCTTTTGCCAACCATTCTGTTCAAATGGTTTACCCACTTTTGCCTGTGTGCATATGCTTTATTTTATACTGATTGTACCGTATTATTAGTATTTCCTAATACGGCCTAATTTAGAGATTTAATTGCTCTTTAACATGTTTGTTTCTACAAGCTGCATTCTGTTTATTTATTTTTCTTGCATAAACTTTTTGTATTTCGTTAACTATTGTTTTGTATATACGGGAGGCAGTGAATTGTTCAGTGGAGTCGAGAAAGCAGTCAGTTCAGTGAGCCAGTGCTGATTTAAGCCTTCCCAAGTTCTACATCAAGTCTTGATTGGATTTAGTGATTTGAAAGAAACGTGTATTGGACAGAGTGTTTTTTACGGACTTCAATTTACGTATTGTGTTTACGGCCAACTCCTGATTGGCGAAAGTGGTATCGGTGAAGTTTTCCGCTCGGCCGCAGTTGTACGCAGTGCTCTGCGGAACAGCAAAACAAGCTGTGAATCTGAGTGTACACCAAGATGGCGGACGTCCCAGAACCGGGATTCCGGAATGTCAATGCCATGCCATAACGAACAAATACCCAGAAGCAGCTTCTGTAGTACAACAAGTACATAAAATGTTCAGTAACATTGAAAACCTCGTCGAATGCACGGCAGCTGAAGTGGGGAAAATCTCTGAGTGGACCACTACAGTGTGGAGGAGAACTGAGCAAACTTTTGTAAACTTCTAGATGGGAAGCCGCTCTTTAGCGCTCTCTAGAGCATGGACTCAGTAACACTGAATTAACTGAAGGCCGTTCTGAAGATGAGTGAAGCAGTGAACAAAACTTCATTGGAATCAACGGCTGAGGATGACAACTTCCGGGAAGTAAGAGACGCAAGAACCATATCTCCAAAGATACCTCACAGACAGCCAAGAAGTCTACTAAATCAGTTCCAACATCCACAGTTGGCAAACTGCCTCCAAAAACAGTGTAAACTCATAATTTCTTCGCGTCTCTCAGAACTAATAACATGGATGCGGAGACAACTGGAGCTGTGAACAGTATTTCCAGTATTTTACCTTCTCCCCAAATTTCTAAAAGCCTATCGAGGCAGTAATCCATCACCTTCCCCCAGACACGCCAGCGAAAGCTATTTCCAACAGCCTTGAGGGCTTAGGTTTCAACGTCATAAATGTGAGACAATTGATGACCAATCAAGGGCACCGAATGGACACATCTATGTGGAAACCCTCCCGCTATCCCATGTTACTTTAACAAAAAACATAAAATCTCAATAGATATTGAAGCTCAATAGCCTTAACCATATTATCATCAGGGTATAATCACAGGGCTCAGACTGGTATTACACGGGGCTAAAACTGCCAAAATTTTGGCCATGTCTGGGTCAACTACAACCCCGTAACTGTTTGTGGTGCGATGGTGGCAACCTACATAGAGAATGCCTTGAAAATACGGATGGAGAATTTACACCGAGCTGTTGTGCCCTAGCAAGAGGATCGGAACATCATCTAGCGTCATACCGAGGTTGCAACCATGCGAAAGTAGATCAGCAATGGAGAAAAACATAACGACCTCTCAAAGTATCCTGTGTGGGCGTTAATCTCTAAGTTTACATCATCAGAGCAGTCAACGCAGCTGCACTGCGTCAAGATACTCAACACCAGGAATCACAGGCACAGCAGACAGATGGGAAAAGCGTGCAGCACCCCGTGCAGCAGCATCAGCCANGGGGGGGGGGGGAAACAACATGTCTCTTAGTACAGGTTCCCATTCATCTGACAATGACACGTTAAAAGCGGGCATTGTAGTGCGACAGATTATGACAGAGCTCAGTAAGCCTGCGGCAAAGCGGTCTCCGTAGTCTAGGGGTAACGTTACCACCTCATGACTCAAGGTACGCGGGTTCAAATCCGGCGGAGGTCGTGGAATTTTTAAGGGCGGAAAAATTCAGGGACCAAGTCCTCCGAGAGGGACTTTAAGCCGTAGATTTACGGCACGTAAAAGATCCTCATGTTTCTAGGAGACCTCTGAGGAAAATTAGGCAAAATGTTTCCCGCCCAAGTAGTTTAAAATTCCTCCGGTACATGGGGAAGTTATCGGGTACCAATGCCAGTAGAGGGCCGACCTCGCTGGCAGAAAGGGGAGAATTATCGGGTACCACTGGCAGTAGAGGGCCGACCTCGCTGGCAGAAAGGGGAGATAGCGGGCACCAGTATCGGTAGGGTATGGCGACAGTAGAAATTAAAGGAGGACGTGCAATAGACTATTAGTCGCGGTGCATGGGGAAATTCACCCCCTCTATACTGAATAACTGAACTGAACTGGAAGCCTACGGCAGAAGAGTAGAAAAAATGGTCATTACAAAAATGGTACTTAACTCAAAAGCTTCGGCATACAGGCTATCGACAAGCAAAATAATACTCTCGGACCTCAATGAGGGTCTACCTGGTTTGGAGAGTCTGCTAAAACATTAGCGGAGATTAAGGAAACCGTGGCAAGTAACCCGGGATGCAGAATGTAAAACGGCATTTAATTGGGTTGCCAAAACCATCAGAATAATTACCCGTAGAAAGGCACTCGAACGGTGGAAAACGAAGTTAGGGAACTGTGAGGTCACACCTCAAGCTCTGTAGCAAATTGCGAAATCGCTTATGAAAACGGGTGGTCACACTTACGACCGTTCAATTGACTAAGATGCCGTTGTAGCATAAGATACGTAAGATAGTGCAAATCGAAAAATTTTCAGTAACATGTTATTTGTGCGATACGTACACTTGACGAAAGGTCAAGCGTATTCATAAGAGGCAAACCCATCTTCCCGTCAGAGAGAGCGTTACATAAGGACTATGACCACAAGGATTCAGTATAAAAAATAGTGTCTCTCCTCATGAATCTCAAGGGGCTTCACGCCAAGAAGAACCGATTGATGGTAAACCGACAGTCGTAAAGTAACTCTGACTTTCATTTCTTTGATCAGTGTTCAGTTAACAGCCGGGCTGTGAAGACAGAAGGCTAGGAGACTGGTGTGAAATGGCCGCCAGCCCAGGATCCAGTTTGTTGAAGGTTTAAATTTCATTTGTGAAGAAAAGAGCTAGTTGCAAGAGTGTGGCTATGAAAAGAAGACTTCATGTGTGTTGGAGTTACGGCGAGACTGGTATAATTACTATGCTAAAATCCGTTGCCAGGATACGACTAGTGACGACTGAGAACCCTAATTTTCAAAGTGTTGAGATTAGCGATGGCACTGTGATTACTTGTAATTAGTAGTTGAGGTCATAATGCAATAAATGCAATCATCCACTCCAACCCCCGTCTAATATTCACACACATATTGAGAAAATATTCCATATAAATGCCCTAAATATTAACATATACGCAAACTACATTTTTACATTAATTCTGTATACGATATGCCGTTTAGAGTATCCATGTAAAGTAGATGTTATAACTGCCTGATGCTCATCAAATTTAGAATACATATACAACTTTTAGAAGTGTCTCTGTACACGAAATTCTCTTCAGATTTTTCCGGTAGTGTTGGACCTGAAGTATCAATGTCTCCCGCATTATTCATTAATTGTTTCATACGCAATCACTAGATCCGGCAATCGAGTGTCTCTTGTTTTCAGGCCGAGCTTAATACAGGATCTCCCTTGCTCACCACTGATGAAAGAAGTGGATCCAATTCCCTATACATTTTGTTGTAAAAATTCGAGATAATAGACAGTCCAAAATAACAATCGTCTTTATAACGAGAGTTCTATGTTCTGGGATATGACGTAGTCTATTTCGTTGAAATTTGGCCGGATGTTTTCGGATGAACATGTTGGCTCCATCTTTAGGGTAGAAGAGTAAGTCAAACAAGAAACCAAGTAAAAGAAGGCGGCAAGCAGAAATTTGGGGGTTCTGGCGTCGACGAGATCCCACGAAGAAACAAAATTTAAGTACTGAGAACACGGGGGAATAAGTGTCGGTGTTGATATAATCCAGCAAGTCCAAAATAAAGTGACCCGATAAATGAAAACTACCTAGTTTCTTCCTTTCTGGGAGCGTAAGAGGCTTAAACTTGATGGTAGGCACGCCTACGACCGTTCAAGTGACTAACTGCCATTCGAAAGTGGTGAAGTAAGTCAAGGCGTAACCTGCTGAAGAAGCCGGCATTGACAGATGTGCTCTGTGTGTCTTGCCAAAGTATTATTACTTGTAGTAAAATGGCAAAATGTGTATACAATTAAAAATTACAAATTCCCTTACCTGAGCGCTCCGTGGACCGCCTCTGTGGTCTAGTGGTTAGAGTTCCTGGCTACAGATCCAGAGGTCCCGGATTCGATACCCGGTGCCACCAGATTTTCTGAGAAGTAGTGGGTCTGGAACGGGTTTCACTCAGTCTCGAGAAGATAATTGAGGAGCCATTTGAAGGAAATAGCGTCTCCGGTCTAGAAAACCGAGGTTGACGGCCGTGGGGATCCGTTGCGCTGACCACGTGACACCCTCCATCCGCAAAAGTTGGCACTAACTTCACCGACAGGCGGCGCTCGCTCGGTCGGTATAATTCGCTTGCGGACTAAAACCACGGAGTTTGTTTTTGTTTTTTGAACGCTCCGTGACTGCGAGTACACTCAAGCGAGTTTACGGTGCAACAAATATGACGCCTACTCAGAAAGGCAAACCCTCTCATCGAATAGGAGAGACCGCCGTTCTAAATACACACGGTCTTGCAAAGAACATGAATTAGGTCATGCGTTCTGACGTGGCTTAAAAGTAAGAATGACTGTGCTAGCGGGAACCAGAAGCGATATACTGGACTGGACCGCCTTTCAGGGCTTTCGAACCATAGTTACCTGGGTTCCCACCGGACTGTGAGTCTCTTCCTGCGCTGTCGTTTCTGCAGTCGCAGGCGGGGGCGCTGTGAGAGCCGCAGTGGATGAGGGCCCCCCGGCTCCAAGCTGGCATATAGCTTCACGTAGGTCTCTCGTTCCAATGGCGACACTTGAAGAATATACAGCCCCGGACGGGCGGCCTGCGTACTGAAAGTTCTCATCTCGTTGCTTCTGAATTCCATCAGTGGCGGCCCAGAATTGTTGTTCTCCGTTTGAATCGCAATGTCATCCACTGCGAAATAACAACCCGCGTTAATGTTACAGTTCAGAATCTTGTTACTCGTATCTTCTGTGTGCCACCTGAAAATACAGGGCCATTCCAAATTATTTTCCGGGTTTCCGTGGCCTATCATTTTCAAATGGGAAATAATAAAATAAGACTGCTTATGAAATATGAAAGTGCAACTCAAAAAGTTTTATTAATAATGGAATAAATGCTGCAAAATGCTAAATAACTTCATCATGCGCGCTTTTCATGCCCTTAAAATGCCTAAGTGATATTCGATTTCCTTCTAAGTGTTCTCCAGGATAAGCGGTATTAAAATATACCAAAAACTAGTTAGGAACTTGGGTTGTGGAAATAGCAAAGACAACGGCATTCTCACCCTCAATTCTCAGACACCCCATATGAGAAATATATGACTGAAATTTTTTTCAGAATATGCTTGTTTCCTTTATTATCCCAGCACACCTTTTGTCACTAGTTCTGATCAACCAACATGACAATGAAATAGAAGATAGTGTATGTATAAAAAGAGAGATATTTCAAAGTTATATGTTTGGAAAAGTTTACCTTATTTATTTAATATGTTCAAGGTTATTTTCTCCCGTTGAAAATTTAGCAGATTATCTCATTGTTTATTATAATTTTCCGACTAATAAATTTACAATTTTCTGCCGGCTTTCTTTCCTGTTCTACATGTTACGAAATTATGCGTCCAGGTCTAATTTTAACGCCAATTCCCACGAATAACAAGCACAAATAATCGCAAACCTTTTCCTTTATACAGTATACTATATTTAACATATCCAAGTCAAAATAATTTCAGTAATCACAGAATATACAAGATACAAAAACTAAAAAACAAACTCCGTGGTCTTAGTCCGCAAGCGAACTATACCGACCAAACGATCGTCTCTTGTCGGCTAAGTTAGTGCCAACTTTAGCGGATAGAGGATGTCGCGTGGTCAGCGCGACGGATCCCCAAGGCCGTTAATCTCGGTTTTCTAGACCGAAGCCACAATTTCCTTGAAATAACTCCTCAATTATCCTCACGAGGCCGAGTGGACCCCGTTCCAGATCCACTACTTCTCAGAAAGTAATCTGGTAGCGCCAGAAATCGAACCCGGACCTCTGGATCTGCAGGCAGGAACGCTGTCCACTAGACCACAAAGGCAAATATTTTTCCTCCTTCGTGTCAGGCTACATAATTGACGTTAATGCAACATGCTAACACCCGATACTTCGCTGCTACGGTAATGAGAAGCAGTGGCTCTTACAAAACTTCCTCTAAGTAAGAGCTAAGTGATATCTTGCTATGCGTGTGAAACGCAGATTAAGTTCGTATGTCTTTAAACAGTATCCTGAGGGGGAAATTTAGACTCAAGAAAGAAAACAACAGAATGATGGCCAAACGTAATATGATTCATAATTTGTATTTTGTACCTGATGTTATTACAGTAATGGTTAGGATAGCTCAGTCAGAATAGGGTCTAAGTTGCGTGGTGGATAGTTGAGGAATAGCGCTTCAATTCCAGGTATGGTCAAGAAACTGCCCTCTTCTCCCTTTGTCCAGCCCTACTCTGGAGACCATACAGCCTTCTATCCTGTGGGATATGACCTTTTGAGACTTTACTGAAGCTACATTTACTTAGCTACCTTCATTTGTGCCATGACCTCTGATTCGGAAACAGTGTCATAGTGTGTAACATTTCTCGATAGTAATGCATAATGAGGAGCTTCATAACTTGTACTCTTCTCCAAGCATAATTAGAATGGTCAAGTCAAGGAGGATGAGGTGAGCAGGGCATGTAGCAGGAATAATGGAGAAGAGGGATGTATATAGGATATAAGCGGAAACCCAGAAGGAAAAAGGCCACTGGGAAGAACAAGGCGTAGGTGGGTGGACAATATTAAAATGGATCTTAGAGAGATAGGATAGGATGGTATGGATTGGATTGATCTGGTTCAGGATATGGACCAATGGAGGGCTCTTGTGAACATGTTAATGAACTTTGGGGTTAGATAAAATGCTGGGAAGTTCTTGAGTAGCTGCACAATTGGCGGCTTCTCAAGAAGGGTTCAGCTCCATGAGTGAGTGAATGTATGAAAGCAAAACACAGTGACTATACTAAGGTCACGGAAAGAAGTCCCTCCACAACACCTTCTTGCTGATACGATTTTACCTTCAGCGAACGACCTTACATTCCCCTCCAGTTCTCTGGTCAGTCTGTTCTAAAGAATGTTGACAGTGACAACGTTTACGAGTATCGCTAAGCACTCTGGACTGGAAAGCTACAGACTGAAGTTGGTTGGAAGGAAACAAAAGAGGAGCAATCTCAGGATCTCTTCATTCCCACCCTCATGGGACATCTTTTCTTGGCCTCAGTATAGTGCGTTTACTTGTATTAGGTAATGATTCTTCATTTCAACTTTACGTGAAAAAAAAAATAATAATAATTGCTTTGCATTACTTTAAGAACCGGTCTTTCGTGTAAAGGTTAGTTGCAATTTACTTACGAGATTGTCCAAGAGATTAATAACACTGAAGATCGCAGAAACGTGCAACTTTGAAAAAGGACTTGGGCTTTTCGTAGTTTAACTCTTAAAGCCCAGTGGTTGTTATATGCACCACTTATTTTAAGACACTACGTGCAAAACTGTTCTGCATCCTGCCCACAGAGTGTATGTGTGTTCCGTATGGTTCTCACAGTAAACAGTGTTTTTCCCTAAACAGCATTCACCGGTTGGTCATTGCAGCGGAGACTTAATGTGTTTCCAGTGAGGTACGGACTGAAGTTTTATATGTTAGGACTACCTTCTTTCAACTGTTAAAATGGCCACGAGGACAGTGCGATAAGTTGCATTTCCCATGGGAAAATCTAGTAATTATAGAGAATAAAAAAATTACAGGTTTCTCTGTACAGCGGATTTTTGAGACACGGAGAGAACGTCTGAAATAAATGTCTTGAACCAAGCTGGATATAACAACAGAGTTACATGAGGAGAACCTGAATGTTCCATAAGTATATTCTTAACTCAAAACTGATTTACTAAAGTAGGGAGATTTAAATTGGACACTTGTAGCATAAGTCAAGGAAGAGTACCTCAAGAGAAGAAAGAGGTGGGGGAGGGGGGGAGCATCGGATTGAACTAAGAAGCATGGTGAAATCTTCTTAAAACGAAAATCCCAACCAGACATGTGCAAATATTTAAGTAACCGATCCGAAAAACAATACGAATGGTACGAAAGATAAAGAAATGAGAGGAATTTTTATCCTTCTGAAGCCCGAAATTCAGGCGAACAATATTGTCACGTATTCGAGTGACTATGGATGGGGTTTGGATTGGTAACTGGATTTACTGAATATTTACAGGTCGTAACTACAAGTAACTGCTTCCGTGCTCACATTCTTATCTGCTGGCGATTGCCTCGCAACTAACTCATTGCTCCAACTGTCCTGCTCATAACATCTCGGCACGAATCGCACAGAAAACACCTATCCTCTGTTGCTGTTTCAATTTGCTGCCGTGAGAACATGCTTCTTTACGAAGCCTTTACTCACTAACGGCTGTTGTATGGCTACTTCTTTCGAGATCGTTGCTTAGCAAAGGGTCTACATGCCACAATATTTAAAAAGTTTATTTCCTGTTTAAAAAAAACACATCGCGTCCTCATTACAAAGACTAACAGGTTTGGGGAAAATTTCGCTTGTTATTCTGAGAATGAAATGAAACACAAAAATACATTCTTTGGGAACAGTTAAGAGGTCTTGAATGTTATTAATAATGTCTGATAATGTATCAAACACGTGCTTTAAAACATTAAGAATTCTGAAGCAGTATCGAAAATTATAGAAGACAGAGATATAAATAACATTTTACGATTCGGAGAGACGTCCATTCGAAGGCAGGCACAGAGTTCCCTTTTCACTTTCCTTTCGTTATGTAATATTTACGAAGAAGTTGCTATGTTTTTCGTTATTCTTTTTTGTTTAAGAACCTGTTAACATTGTAAAGCAGAAATTGTTGCATTTACAATACAAAGGGTCAAGTTAGTGTCGTCATCAACAGACGTTATTTGTTAGCTGTGTGTGTAGGTGTCAATAGCAGAATAACCAATCATAGCGCAGCTGAGAAGCACGCATGATGTTGTTGACTGGCGCCTGGTTTCTTCGGTTATTATTTTGTGTATAAAACAGCTTTCGGATTATGTAATCATCAGATAATGATGCAGATTGTTACATAATCATTAGGAAGTTACTAAATCCTAATTTCGGCCTATTATCGACACTTTTAAACACTGAGGGCTTTCTGTTCCCCAAATTTGCCTACCCGAAGTACGACGAAGCCTCTGAGATGTTTTAGGCAAATTATGCTGCCGTTTAGAGCACTGAGTTTCACCATTTGTAACTCGTTCCCACCTGCCTTCTGTCAAATGTACTAGTCTCACTGAAGTAAAAAAAAAGGCTCCTCTTTCCTCAAGGAGAATACTTCTACAATTACATGCTGTAACGTATACTTAGACCCATTGCTAGGTTACGATTCGGTAAACAAATTCCCGCGGGAGCCAACGCGTGCAGCAGTACGTCGTCTATAGCTAGGCAAAGGATCTGTAAACACGCCTAAAGAAATCAGGAAAAAATAGGTGTTTTTCTTGGGGTTAGCCTCGAGGCTATATAATATGAAGTTCCAAAGGAGCAGTTTTGAGAAGTTGAGAGATTTCAGTTGAAGAAGAGCTAATTTGAGTTAGCTGTCGAGGATTGTGCCGAGTTCTGTAGATGACAGTCGAAGTTGATTGACAAAAAATGGCAAGAAATTAATTAACCGATGAAAAGAAGACACTATGTTTTATTTGAAGTGACAGTGAGACTGATATTAATCTGTTACTAAGATAAGACGTGTGAAGACAGAAGCTTAGCGAGTGTGTAACGGTGAACTGTAAAGCGTGTAGATCGGCGATAGCGCTGTAATTGCCTGTAGTTCCGAGTGGTGTGTATAAGGTGTCAATAAATCCAATCATCAAATCCATAACCATAATCAAACATAACCCGTTCACGTGACAGTATATTTTATCATCAAACAATCATTCCTGGAGGTTTTAAGAAATCGAAGATTATAAAATGTTTTGATAAACGTCTCATTACTATCATAATTTACAGAAATAGTAGCCATAACTATGATCAGCCTGGTTTAGCTGCTGTAGACTTGTATTATGAGGTATTTGGTTTGAATCCCGGCTTCAACCCCGGTTATTCTGACTGGGGTTTCTGTTGTAGTTTTGTGCCTCGAACAGGTCACGACTGTTTTCTTCCAATTTTTTTCCAATTTATGATACAACAATCACTTATTTACTCCATGCCATGTACTGGACATGCTGACAGCGTTGTAAAGTAAGCAACAAAAAATAATAATTTTAATGGAACATTGATGAGATGCTTGTTCGTGTAATACAAGAAATGTTTGCCTAATTGAATTTTGTGAAATTGAAATAAGTACTGGCCTGATTAAAGACGTCACGTCCCACAGGTTGGGATTTCAGAGCATGAGAAAACAGAACAAACTGTTTACTGTCTTCTATTTATGCCACTAGAATATCTTGCGACAAAATTACGTTTATGGAATGAATTGCGTTACAAGACTATAGACTCGTAGGATGTGGCGCCTTGTAATTTGGTAGGCTGTTGTCAAAGTTACAGAGGAACGTGCTGCCTTTGCCTTCAGGGTAAAAGTGCAACTTTCCGTGGGACCTCCTGCCTCCATTCTCAAAGTAGAATTTACACTGAGGAAGGAAACAGAAGAAGAGCCATATATTCTGTGATATAATGCCCTGTAGTCTGATGAAAGCCAACCGACGTTTCGGAGGAACATATGATCTGCACTTTCAGGGTCGAAGAATAAGTTTTTTTATCATCTCCTTTATTGACAATCAGATACTACAATCTCTCAGTCAATTTGCTGTCTTGTGTACAATTAGTTACGGTTTGTACACTTCACTGGCTTGAGAGGGCCACTTGCACCGACGCGTCCCTCAGATTTTTAGATCTTCTGGCCACTTTCGCCCGATTCTTCTGTGGTCATGTTGCAGTAAAAGTGGCTGGAGCAGTGGGTTGGGTTGGTTTGCTAATTTGCTAAAGTGTTTGATGCAGTGTTCTTTGATGACTTCTGTGACGTACGGAACTTTGAGGTTTGTGTGAATGGTGTGGTTAGACACGTACCGCGGTGCGTTTACGATGAGGCGGAGAATTTTTGATTGGGTTCGTTGGATGAGATCTATGTTTGTTTTGCTGGCGCATCCCCAGAGTTGGATCCCGTATGTCCATATTGGTTTGATGACTGCTTTGTATATTAGCAGCTTGTTGTCAATGGATATGTGTGATTTTTTTCCCTATGAGCCAGTATAGGTCTTTGATTTTTTGATCCATTTGTTTCCTTTTCGTGAGGATATGTTGTTTCCAGTTGAGCTTGCTGTCGAAGGTAAGTCCGAGATACTTTGCTTGATCTTTTTGTTGG